>NW_021941230.1:6363524-6690191 GCF_902148845.1 Salarias fasciatus | reverse complement strand
AAAACCCGATGAAATTGCTACATTTTCACTTGAAAACGTCGCAGGAACGTGGCCCGGAGCCAACGCTCTCTACGATTTGCTGCTTTACCGAGAAAGATTGAGCATAATCCTGCTTCTTTCTCAACAACAGTAGCTCAAAAGTCAACATCTAAACCTCCAGCTGAAGGGTTTATAGGCCGTGTGTGTGTGTGTGTGTGGTAGAGAAAACACAAGGACGGATGAAACGGGACAGGGAAATAAAGCAGAGACGTTAATGGATGAGAACAGGAGGGAGACTAGGTGAGACGTGGCGATAAGGAAATAGAAGCGAAAGAGGAAAAGAGCTAATGAAATAAAGAAAGGGGGAAGACTTATACGAGGAGGGGAAAGTGTTGTGAGTCAGCCTGGAGTGTGTGTGTGTCTGTGTGTGTGTGTGTAGGAAGCCCCTCAGACGCAGGACGGAGGCATTTGTCTCTGAGTGGAATTACAAGTGGCGGGCCGAACAAACCCTCCAGTGGTCTCGAAGAAAACAGAGGAGGGAAAAGAAACCAGATTCCTCCGTCCTTCCTGTCTTTTCTTCCCTCGCTCGGACCGCGAGGAGAAACTTCCAGCCTCGGAGCGAACGGAGAGGAAAACAGAGCAGCCTTGCAATTAAAAAAAAAAAACACATAAAAACTTCTGAGACCCCAAACGGGAGGCGGGACGTTGAAGAGAATGCGTCAACTTTTAAATGAAATACTGAAAACTGGAGCTGCGGCACCATGGACATCGGCAATGAAGCGAAGCACGGCGGAGGAAGCATCAGGCTTTAGGGCTGCTTTGACACCTCAAGTGGTGAAATGCCGATAAAGAAAACGTCGCTCATGAATTAAATACCCACAATGCGACGGCTACAGACGATTTCTGTGGTTTGTGTGATCAAAACTGGCTTTGCGTCGAGTTAAAAATGGTGAAAAGCAACTTTACCAGTGAAAAAAACGAAGAACGAATACTTCTAATTCATGAAAATGTGGCTGATTTCCGTGTTTTTGGTGAGAATATAGACATTTTCATCATCTGCGTAACATCGAAAAGGTGGTCTCGGCTCCATTCTCCCCACTCGAGATCAAACTGGGCCGGAGAGAGACTAAAAACGTGTTTGACACCCCTGATTTTACGGCGAATCCCCCCCCCGCCCCCGGTGCGCAGTGTTTTTTCTGCGTGCGAGCGAGAGCTCGCTCCTCCTGAAAAGAGGGACATCTGTGCCAGGCTTCTCTCGTCTTTCCACCGGCCAATCTAACTCGCACCAGGAGCTGGCAGCCGACTCCTCGGCATGACCAAAGCCAGCCATGCTCATCATTAGGAAGCAAAAGCACGAGGGGGGGGGTGGTGGGGGTTCAAAAGTCCGTCCTGCCAACTACACAAACACAAACGCCAGAGCCCGAGAGGGACTAAGAAGCTTCGGGATGTTTCCGCAGGCCAATAAAAGACGCCCCCAAATCTTGGATGCGTTTCCCTTCCCCACACGCTGCGCACGTCGCGATTTCCCTGTAAATATTTGGGTGGTACGTGAACTCCGGGAACAGAAGCCCCCTCTGTAACGGCTGGCGGGCGAACAAAATGTCAGGCAGACCAAAAAAAAAAAAAGAAGAGGAACGTGGGAGAACAAAAAGGCAATCGGGAGAGAACAGCGTCATCTTTGTCCGATAGCCATCTGAGCGCCGGGAAAGCACGAGACGCAGCGCGCCGCCGTCTCGGGCCTCGGAGGAGCTTCCATCATCATCCCCGAGACTCCAGGAAAACAGCGAAACCTCAACGGACGGCGGCGTTTTCGTCTTTCCGTACCGTACTGTATCTTCCGAACAAACCGACCGTCCGTCCGTCCGGGCCGATATCGAGCTACGATAGCCGTGTTGACTAATTTAGAGCAAGATTGAATTCCTTCGCCCCCCTCATCTCTCATGCTGTCAAATAAAGACCTCCGCGGTCTAGACTGATGCTATCAAAAAAAAAAAAAGAAAAAAGAGGAAGAAGCAGCTTAATTAGCTTGTAATAAATTCTCATTTCCACCGGTCGTCTACAAAGCCCAGCTCCAGCTCGCAGCTCCCGGCGTGCCAGTTGACAAACGCCCAGTAATTCGACACTGGCATCCCCCCCCCCCAATGCCCAACACCCCCACCCCTCCTAGGCCATTTCACAGGAGATCTTTAAATGTCACCCAAACACACACACACACGCAGTCGAGAGCCGGTGCCGATTAAAACGTTCGGGCCGTTTGTTTTCAGCGAGATAGAAGAGGAGTTGGAAATCACCACTGTGTACTTCATTTAAAAAGGTGATAAGATTGTTGCAGCCGAGGCGCGCACACAGCTTTTAATCTTCATGAATAAACCAACAAAGGTCTTCCCAACACAGCCCCGGCGGCAAACAAGTCCCGTCGCGTTGCCGTTTCCAAAAAGTTTCGCGTTTTGAAAACGACGTCCGTTTACACGGAAATGACAGGAGACGATGGAGCGAGCGTGTCCGGGCCGCAGGTTGGTTTGTTGGTTGCTTGACAGAGGGAAGGCAAGTTGCGTTCGTCAAATCTAAAACTACCAAAGTTCCTTTGTCCGTTTCCATGGAGACGGAGTCAGTTTTTTTCCCCAAAAAGCTGTGTTTTCCCATGTTTCCATGTCTCCCAAAACCGTTGCTGCATAAACCGAGGCCTGAGATGCAGCTAAAGTTGTTCGGTTTCACTTGAAAAACATTGTCGCGTCAACAGGGCTTCACGATCGAAACGACTGTAATTTCGCCGTGTTTCACTTCGTAAAGTGGGGGTGCCAAACATAAGGCCCGCGGGCCACATCAGGCCTGCAGGAGGCCCCAATCTGGTCAAACCACCAAGCGAACTGCTTAAAACTTCAATGATATTCACAAAAATCACAACAACACCAAAACCTGGGCTGTCTTGAAAACTGGCCATCCTGTTGCGTTCAGACTAGCCTCAAAGCCACGCTGTCAAGGTGTAAAAAAAAATACCCATAATGCATCAGTTACAGACGTGTTTGACTATTTCACTGTATGGAAATTGGCTTCATGTTGAGCTTGTTGTCATTTTCTGTCTAATTGTTTAGTTTCTTATAACAAAAAAGTAGACATTTCCATCATCTGCATAAAGAAAAACTTTAAAGTAAAAGTTAATGGAGGCTGATTCTAAATCTACTAAACTGTTTCTGACACCAGTATTCTGGAGCTTTCATGAACAGTTCCTGCATTCTGAATCACATTACCCAGCGTGAGATCCTACAACCAATCATCATAATCGTCTATTTTCTGGACAAGAATGGAAAGGAATCCCCGTATTAATCAATTAGTTGCACCTTTAAGCCGACATTGCCGCAAAAAAGCTAAATCAATACTTTAACTATTTCCTCGTGGGAACGAAAACAGGCGGGAAATGCTTCAGTTCTGTGGCAATTTGGTCAAAAAAAACAACATGTAAACAAGTGAGCAGGTTGATCAATGTTTTGGTTTGCAGATGTGCATGTGCCCAAAACACACACACACATACACACACACACACAAACACACACACAAAGCGGAACGGCTGACTGGCAGCAATACTACAGACATTTGTCTCACAACAGGGGAGCACAGACAGATCCAATCACCATCTTAAACAGAGAACATCTCTCGCCTTCACTTCCCCTCACACGTCTTTAAATGTGATTGATATACGAAGCCCAGAGTGAGCTGGGCTTTTTTTCCTTTTCTTATCCTAAACCACAATGAGGAGGAATATTAAAATGGGGGAAAAAAAGAGAAAGACAACACACACAAATATCCACTGAGTTTGCACCCACCAGCGCCGACACACAATGAACTTCCCAAGAGGCATAGCTGAGATTCTCGCCACCCCCCCCCCCCCCCTCCCTTCCCAGAATTTGCATCACAAATATCTTGGATGGCGAGTTGCATGCGTGGAGAATAAATAAAGCGGAGAGAGAGAGAGAGAGAGTGCCACTTCTCTTTCCCTCCCCATTCATCCCGCCTGTCGCCCATCCATCCGTGCATCCATCCACTCCTGCTTAACAGGCAAGCATTCAGGGCCATGCATCCACATGAGAGTCAGCAGGGTGTGTGTGTGTGTGTGTGTGTGTGTATGCTTATGTGTGTGTGTCTCACAACTCAGCCCGTCACTGAATCCTCTGAGACTCCTCCAGATTCATGTTTAAGCATCAAAATCTCATTTATTCGAATGAGTTTGTGAAGTTTGCTTCATTTCGTACATCTCCCCACACCTTGGCGAACAAGTGCAAAGAAAAAGTTCAGCCATGAATGTAAACATCAGAATCTCAAGCAATCGCCAGCAGAGTCTCCCAGGAACGCCGCGTTAAAAAAAAAAAAACCTCGAATTTTTAGCATCTGACGAGCAAATAGCCTCCAAAAGGAAACCCTAGATTCATTAAATTAACAAACTTCTCTGTAAATTGACTGCTGAGTGTCGGAAAGAAGCTTTCTTTAAAAAAAAAAAAAAAAAAAAGTCTTGGACAGGGACGTTGCAGGAGCATTAAAGTGATATTTTATCAGGGGGATCGACACCACGGGGGGTCCGAGTGATGAAAGCGCAGACCCCCCCCCCCCCCCCCCCCCCACCGCTTGAATAAAAACCCCCCTCGATGTATCTAACATATAAATTATTAAAAAAAAGCAGCGAGGAACGGAAAGTATGCCACTTGGTGCAACCGATCCATACAGCGGATGTGCGTTACAGCGGATATTTAACAGGAATTGCTGCGCATTGATTCAATTTGACGCAAAAATGTAGGGCTATTAGATCTTCCAGGACGAAACCGAGACACTAAAGCGCTTCGTTTTCACCTTAAAATGCAAAGATTTGAACGATCCAGACGCAAGATTTGCACTTTTTTTTTTTTTTTTTGGAGAGCTTTTTACGCAGAGTCCCGACTCGCTCCGGAGCAGCCGGAGCTCACCGATTGCACCAGGTGTGTGTGTGTGTATCCAGATAAAACATCAAAAAAAAAAAAAAAAAAATCAACGTGGCTGGGGTTTTAAACACTGGGGTTGAATCCGGATCCATAAAAAAAAAAAAAACACTCACCTGACTGCGCCGCGCTCGATCGGATCACCACCAGAGTGACGAGGACGCAAGCTGGGAACTTCATCTTCGGTGTTTGTTATCTCCCGTAACTCACATGTCCAATTAAGATATCCTCGCTGTTCACACGCGCACACACGGAGAGAAATAAATACGAAAGAAAGAAAGAAAGAAGTCTTCTTGGAGGCTTTAGATCTTTGGCACAGTCCCCCTGCGCGTCCGAGCGCTTTTTTTTTTTTTTTTTACGCACTCGTTTGTGTTTGTTTATCGGATCCCAAGTCCAGTGTTTTAAGGTCGCTTTCCTCTCGCGGACACTCTGAAGCCACACGCGCACTCCCCTCTCACTCTGCCATTGCGCCGGTGGTCGGAGGAAGAGGAGGAGGAGGAGGAGGAGGAGGAGTGCGTGCCGGGATGGGGTGTCGGTGTCGGTGCCGGTGCTGCCGGAGTTGAGAACACGCCTTCTTCCCAGTGATCGACATCTTCCCCAGCCTATTATCTAAAAGATTAGGAGCATTTTGTCCCTTTTTTTTAAACTATTATTATTTTGGAAGTCCGCCCACTTCACTTATCACCCCTCCTGATTGGCTATTAGTCTTGACACGCGCCTGTCGATACACCTGTCTGTTTTGGTCTGAGGTGCGTAATTCTGTCATCTACCTGTGCAAAACGAAGTGAAACAAGGAAGAAAGAGGAGATTTCGCGAGGTCAACAAGAAATTGGGATAAGAAAGTGCTCTTTTTCCCAGGATATTGCATTATATTGTACATTCAGGGCTTTTTAATTTGACTTTAGCGACAATTAGAAAAGATTTGCATCCGGTCTGTTTACGAAACAGTGTGAGAAGTTTACTTCAGGGTCATCCTGTGCCAAATAAATAAATAAATAAATAAATAAATAAATGAATAAAATAAAACCCTCCACCAGCAACAAGACACAGCACATAAATTTTCATGATGCTGGTCTGGAGCAGCTGCAGAGGAAAAATCTCTTTTTTTTTCCCATCCGGGGGACCCAAAAACGAGCTGGCATGATCAAAAAAGGGACAATAAAGATCTGGATTTGTGGTCCATGTAAAAGCCAGAAACTTCTAATTGGCCAGATTAGAGGAATAACTACAGAAAGCAGAGGATTGCCAGGGACGGTGAGGGAAGCGCAGTCATCGTTCCAGAGAGAGCGGGGCTCATTCAGTGTCCTCTGCTGCCCTCTAGAGGAATCCACGCACAACTGCTGCGATTTTTCAGTCCATTCAACATTTATTGAAGGAGTAAAATCCGCTTTTGGATAAAAATAAGAAATAAATATAGCTCCATGAACGATTAAAAAATAAATTGTGATTTTTTTTTATCATTATATACAACTTATAGAGCAACAACTACAACTGACAACAGTTTGGATACCGGCTTCATTCACATTCCTTTAAACTGATCCAACAAAGATATTAAAATTAGACAAAAATAAAAAGTTTTTCCTCAGATTAGATACTGAAATTTGCATATTTATCCTTTCAGCTGGCACAAAACTAAAACACTGGACATTCAAACTGAAAATTTGAGTGTAATAAAATATATTTTAAGATTTATAAACATAAGAGACAAAAATGATGTGAAAATCATAATTTCTCACATAAAAAAATAATCTTAATTGTATTTATTAACTATTGAGACGGTCTTACTTGCAGGGGTGTCAAACATAAGGCCCGTGGGCCGAAACCGTCCCACAAGAGGCTGTAATCTGGGCTCCAGGATCACCAGAGAGCGAGCCTCACCTCTGCACCATGCCTTCAGCTCTGTTCTGACTATTTACCCAAAACTGATCCCTGAAATACCTCCCATTTACGAAGCCCGTCTACCATGCAGAAAACACTCCAGAGTCCTTTAACCCTGCTTAACTTGATATAACAACTCAGTTTTACTCCAGTTCTGGGTATAACAATAAACTAAAAACTCTGGGGAAAAGATTTATCTTATTACTGTGTATGCAGATCTTAAAGCCTGGGAAACACTTTGCTGTATATTAAATTACTTTGTTGCAGGCCTGTTTCTTTTTTTCCCAGTGTGTTGAAAAAAGGGGGGAAAAAAAACACTTCACTTAATCTGCAAATGAGCAACAAAAGTCCAGAGAGTAAGTTTCACCCAGAATAAGAGGTCTGGGAGCAGAGTGTAGACCTGCTCCGAGCCAGGCCACAACCGAACTGGAACCTGTAAAGGAGCCCAAACTTCTAGCTCCAAACTGACTGTAAAGAGAAAAGGGTCAAATTCTACAAGAAAAATCAAACTTCAGCTCCTGCAAACAAGGGTCTCTCTGCCATGAACCAGCTAATATTTTGATTGGGGATGAAATACTTATTTCACTCAACATTTTATAGTGTGTTTTTAACTGATATTCCTGCCAATGAACAAAACTGAAAAGCCATCAGACCTATGACGCATCATCTTGTCTTGTTATATTGCAAAAAGCAAAGCCAGCTGTTAGCACTGGAAGAAAATGGCACGCATCCCAGGCAGTAGACCAGGCCACTGTACCGACTGAAACACCAAGAGGTTGTGGGAATGGTACAACATGGGAGAGCAGGCCTCGGATGGGGAACAGCAACTAAGATGTGGTCAAAAGCCGCTGAAGCAGAGAGGAAAAAGCTGATTGTCCAAGAGGTCACGAAAGAGGAGCATGAAGGTTACAGGCTCAAAGCAGTGAGCCAGTCTCTCCAAGGCAAGTGGACAACATGGGAGGGCGTAATCGAAAGAACCATCGCATGGGCCGACTTGTGGAAAACGCCCCAAGCCCGACTGAGTTTCCTGATTAGGAGCACGTACGATAGATACCCTCCCAAGTCCACAGAACCTACATCTGTGGTACGGCACGGACGACCTTTGCCCTCTCTGCGGCACCAGAATCCCAGCCTGCAACGCATCCTGTCCAGCTGCAAAGCAGCCCTGACGCAGGGTCGCTATGGGTGGCGACACGACCGAGTACTGCGGAAAATAGCCGAAGTGATGGAGGTGCGCAGACCGCAGGTGAACGAGTCCAGCCCAGTAACTCCTCTGCACCAGCCTATTCGGTTCATCAGAAAAGGGGGAGAGGCACTCAGTAGTTCAGAGCGGTCTCTGTTGTCTCCAGGAGGAGAGTGGCGGCTAACAGTCGATGCTGGCCGCCAACTCAAGTTCCCAGAACACGTTGTCATGTCATCACTTCGGGCAGATATTGTAATCTGGTCCAGTTCTGCCAAGTGTGTCATCATGGGAGAGCTGACCATACCTTGGGAAGAAGGGACGGAGGCAGCCTTCGAGAGGAAGAGGGAAAGGTATGCTGAGCTTGCCTCCTCTTGCCGAGAAGCGGGTTGGAAGACATACATCTTTCCAGTTGAGGTCGGCTGCAGAGGCTTCACTGGAAGCTCCACCCAGCGGTTCCTGAAGACTTTGGGGATTAGTGGCCCCAGCCTGCGGAAGGCCATGAAAGACCTGGCTGAAGAGGCAGAGCAGGGAAGTCTCTGGCTCTGGTTACGCAGGAAAGATAAGTTATGGGGAAAACATGGATCCTAGGTCAGCTGGAGGGGGCAGTAGGGAGACGTCCCTACTGCTGCTCCACCAACCTGAGATGCTCCGGGATTAAAGGAGTGAAACATCGAAGAAGGGTGGCTCCCAGCTGACGACCCTGCAGCTGTCCAAATGGCACTGGCGGAAGTGCGTCAAGCAGCAATGCTACGCAGGTTTCACCTGTGCTCAGATCTCTTTGTGTCAAACAGTGAACCGACACAAATACTTAGACTGGCAGCACGGCTGTCAGTGGACGGTCCCACAGTGTCCGGTGTTTCAGATTAACTGGTTCCCCTGTTAACTGGTGACCGATCTCCACAAACACATGCTGGTAATAGCAGATGTTAAATCAAGACTCACAAAAAGTACAAATATCATTGTAACTGCAGAAAAACGGCGTTTAACAGAGCAACTGCAAGTCTCGGTCAGGTTTTCAACATCTATCGCTCACCAGTTAACAGGGAAACCAGTTAATCCGAAACACCAGGCTGATGGCGTTATAATCAACAATGAAAGACAGAAACAACAAGAGAAAATTAAATTATTAAATGTTAAATGCGCCAATTATCTCATAGGAACTTGACTTTGCAACGAAAATAAAAAAAAAACTATTTTTAAATACAAAATAGATAAACAGCCAAAAGATTCCATACGCATTCCCAGATTTTCCACAATGAGCTAATCGATACTTGACCATTTAAACACAACCTTAGATTAAAGCATAAGGATGGACCGATACATCAGCCGGCAGATTACCAGGCTGATATTTGAGGGTTTTTTTTACTTGTATTGGCATCGGTCGAGACGCACGTTGATTCTCGGATTTATTTTTCCCCTGGCATGATTTACAGACAGGCATTCACGGGGCAGCTCTGCCGGAAGACCCTGCAGCGCACATGCAGGGTTAAGCACCACTTTTTGATCATTTTAAAGTACGTTGCGTAAAGTTGAACACATTTGTTAAAAGTTTTTTTTAACTGTTCAATAAATATTTCTTATTTTAAGCTTCACACCTATAATATTTGTTATCACTGTGTCTTTTTTGATGTAAATTGAGGGAGCAAATATCGGCTTAATTTTATACATTTCCTTTTTTTTTTTAAACATAGGTGTTTTTATGTGCATTTAGAGTAGTTATGCATGTAATTATTTAGGTTTGAAGTTCATTTAACTCTGTCATATTGTAAGTTACGGGAAATTAATGTGGAAGCTGTGGTCTCCGATTGCATTTGAATGTGTCATGGTGGTTGAGCGTCGGGGAAGCGTCGGACACGGAAGGAGGAGACCGGGAAGAAAGACACATGGAGGGAAAATAGTTTTGGTTCAGGGCCTAACCGGGAGAAAAAAGACTGAGTTTGAGTGGGTTGGAGCTCAAATGGACGATTTTGGAACGGCTGTTTAGTTTTTTTTTTTTTTTTTTCGAGTCGCTCCAACTCAAAGTAGGAGCTAGCAAAAAGGATTAACGTGGCTGGAGAAGAGGAGCGGCCACGGACCGTTGCTGGAGGACCACAGACAGGAGGGCGGAGGTGAGGGAGGACTCGGGTTGCGGTGGCTGGACCTGGACTTCACCTCGGCGGTCTCGAGTGTGTGTGGATTCTGCTGCCAGAGCATTTGCCAAGAACTTGCTAATTCTTACGAATGTCCGCGAATGCATCAGAGCTGTAAGCCAGCGCTGATTGGCTGTGCGGCATTAACGAGTTTTTTTTATTCTTTGGAGGAAAGCTAAACAGCAAAAATGGAGAAGAAAAAACACCAATCTGGCGCATTCAAGAGAAAACCAAAGGAGAGAAAAGAGAAGTTGGTTGCTTCTTGTCATCAACTAACGTCTTTACTTTTCATCAACACCGCACCATGGCCGCGAGAGCCCAACAACACCGGTTGCTGTGACTGAAGACGAGGCTATGCTAGCCGCTAGCGGTACTAGCCAAAACCTAACGTCTGAGGCCAGACTGTCAAACCTCACCTTGCTAAGTGTTGAGCGGGACATTAACATCGACAGGGAGAAAGTGGTCGGCAGGTTTGCCGCCATGAAGGAGAGGAGGGCAAAACTTTAACGGACGACCACAGCATGTACAAAGCTCTAGTTGTTTTCCACGTCACCTGGATTGTTTTATTCGAGGATGGTCAAGGATTATGGAGGAATCAACTGAACTGCGGTTACCAGCACAGAGAGAGCCACTGGTGAGTTATAGAAACCTTCAAACATATTATCTTTATCAGAATGCCGTGGTCTTGAACACCTGCCTATTTGAATGTGCCTTGTGTTGCTCTCAACTATAAGAGACCACCGAGTCTATTTCTTATTTATTATATGTGAATTCCAAAAGACACAAGCTGTGTCTATATCCATCTCAATAGATTGTGTAATTTTAGACCAGCTGTGCTCATTTTATATGATACAGATTTAGCCCGTGACTTTTTATCTGAGCTTTCAGCACCATGGACAGCCGACACTCTGAGATTGACACGTCAGGCTGCATTTGCCTGTGTGTGTGTGTGTGTGCGTGCGTATGTGTATTTGTTCTTCAGAACAAGTTTGTGAACTGGTTTGTGACTTTATTCTGCTTTCTGAGGCATATAGGTTTGCTTGGCTCAATAAAAGTGAGCATTGGTGTGTTGTTTGATGGTAGGATGAGGTATTGTTTGAATGGTAAAGTTACTATCAGAATGCTCCGCCCCCTCTGTACTGAGACCCACACTCCGCCTCTGGCCAGAGCTGTACACTGAAAAAAAAAAGGATCTGTTGGATTTACATAAAAGTATGGACATCGGTTGCACATAAAAAAATCATGTTATGTCAACATGAATATTGCACATAAAAAACATCACGTTACACCGTAATGAATATCTCCTTCTCACTACACCTAAGAATTCTACATTAGACAAACGTGACTTTATCATGCAATTTTCCAGAATTTATTCACATTTTACGCACAATAAAATCACGTTTTAGCAGCACATATTATTTCATTGAAATATAATTTTCCTAAATTGAAATTGCATAATAAAAATACAATTGCGGACAATTTTTATGTCTAAAAAAGAAAAGCCTATTCTGCCAATATTTTTCTGCAAGAATCACATGCATTATTACAATTCATCAAACATAGGACACTGAACCCAAATTTAAGGTCCAACCCTTTTATGAATTTAACTAGAAAATATGTTTACAACAGTGTAAAAAGTTGAATCTGTTTAACTTGAACAGTCATTTACAATTACCTGAGCAATGACGAAATGGAACATTTCTTATGGTGTCTTCTATCAGCCATTTTTTTTTTGTAAAACTCATTCAGCATGTGTTGTCCATGAAGCCCTGTTTACAGTGCTCTCTAACAAGACAAAACTAACGAAAAGAGTGGCTTGCCATTTTTGGGGAAACAGGAAAAAAAAAACAGCAGCAAAACAAGCAGCAGAATGCCAGTTAAACCCACTTTTAAGAAGAACATGAAAACATTTTTAAGGTACCATCTCTACTCAAAGAGTCGGAGCTTCAAGGCCTGAGCTCTTTTTGACATCGCTTTGCCTTCCAACTCCATTACAAGTTTTTGTATTACTTCAAAGGTGTATCTGAGGAGAGGAGGGTAGTCCAGGTTTAAGTTGTGAAAAAGGCCAAACAGCGTGGCAACCGCCACCCCGACACTTGGTAGGTCAACCACCTCAGCCTGGCCGTCAAGGACCACGAGGATGTCCTCTTCCCCGTCACCGCCACTTTCCATTATTAGGAAAATTCCCACCGTGGTGTCCTCGATTGCCTCCTGGATTGCAAGACGGTCTTCAGTCTATGGAACACAGTTTTATAGAAGCAAAATATGACCAATCGCCACCTGAAGGGGAAGCAGAAAGCTTTCATAGCTTTCTTTAAACATTTAACAATCATTTATATAATGCTCTTGACAGCACAAGAGCACAGAGTGCTTCAGAACACTTTCAAAGCATAAATTAACATGTCATAATAATAAAAATGCAATAAAAAAGTAAAAGTGGAACCTGTGGAGTAAATAGTTTGTCCGGAGTCCTCCAGACCCTAAACAAAACTCAAAACAAAGCAATATTTTGTATTTAACACTCGTACTACCAGAATAATTATAACTGTAATAATTAATTTATAACTAAGGAGAGACCAATTATACCAAAATCGTGCTCTTTGGATCATATTTACAGCCGTCTCTCTTTCTGCCTGAAGTCACTACTCTGGGCGGTGTAACAATGTCCCACCCACAGCTAAATTTTGACGATAAAATTTTCATTTTTACTGCAAATGAAAATCGGCTTGACATATCGGTTATCAATTTCCACAAGTACCAATAATCGGCATCGGCCCTAAAAAAGCCATATTGGTCGATCCTTACAGAGGACCTCTCAGCCCAGGCTGTCCTGTTTAAAGACTGTTATTCGGGGTGGCACTAACTTCTTCTTTGTCCGTGAATAAACTAGGGGGTCAACCTATACGTCCACAACCTGGACTACGACATGGATGAGCAACGTCTCTATGAAGCTTTCAGGCCCTTTGGAAACAATACCAGGGTCAAGGTGAGCAGTCAAGCAGCAGTGAATTATGAAGTTTAATGGATTTGTAATTCCTGTCATATCTCAATAACTTTTGTTTAAACTATGGTAACAGGCATTTTGAACAAGTAGGAACATGTTTAGTTGAATGTTTTCAAGCCTGAACTGAAAGAGTTTAACTTGTGTCTCTTCCACAGGTGATGATGGAGGGGGGCCGCTGCAAGGGATATGGCTTTGTGTGCTATTCGTCCCAAGGAGGCCAGCAAGGCCATGACTGGGATGAGCGGCCACGTCTTGGGCACCAAGGCACTTGACGTGGTGCTGGCCTGGGCTCGTCCCGGTGCGAGAGTTCAGCGTGGACCATGGAAGGGACCCCGACTTGAGTCCTATGTGCAACCCCGCTATCAGTACTACAGGCGACCCCAGCGGGATACACAAGCATGTCCCCAGTACCAGCTTCAGCTACGCCCCCGAGCTGCAGCCTCAGCCATGCCCCCAAGACCAGTCTCATCCACACCCCCAGGAGCAACCTAAGCCACGCCCTCAGCGGGAGCGGGAGCGTCAGCCACACCCAGAGCGGGGGCCCTCTGGACGTTCGAGATGTGAGGCCCACCGGCATCCAGGATATAAGCCATACGTGCCCCCGAAGGGGAGACCTAATGTGGGCACCGTGTTGTCCTGTAAAGTGAGTACGGGGGCCTTGCCCTGTTGACAGGAACAGCATTTATTTTGCCTAACAGTGTTGAAACTTGTGAGGTTGACTGTTTTTAGGAAAATGCATGATGCTTGTGAATGTTTTTGACTCCTAACTCTCTTTCCAGGTGGTTTGTGACGACAACAACGTCTCAAAGGGGTACGGATACATGCACTTTGAGACCATGGAGGCTGCTGAGTGTGCCACTCAGAGGTGGAACGGCATGTTGTTCAATGACCAGCAAGTGTAAGTCTGATTACTGTTACTTCAAGGCATACTGGAGGATCCTGCGAACCAATCAGCGTTGTATGGTTCCAACTCGTAATTGGGCATTCATAAATGCCAATCAATCTGGGAATGCATTTGCGTGATGACATATGTCGAGTCGCTGCCTCTGTGTGCACTTTTACACTCATACATAATTCCCAAAGGGTTATTATTTACTGATGAAGAGTCCGACATGATTACAAATGTGTTGCAATCCTATGCGGAAAGTCGATGCTCCAGCTGCGCGGATGTAAACAAATTGGTCGATCCTTAATTATAACCTTGCTCTCAAGTCCATGATAGTTCGGGGAGACAAACTGCTCAGCTGTGGAGGAGAAACCAGACAGTTAACATGAGGGGAGGAGGAAGGAATAATATTAGATCTCAGTTATTACCATGTTCACAAAAAATGCTAGAAAGCCATCACACCCCTATTTACAAAGTATAGCAACAGGAGGAGAAGGACGGGAGACATTAAGTGTTGATGGTCTTGAAGTGCATCCTGTGGTAGTTCTTACTGCGACAGCGAGGATTCAAATTTTCAACCCTAAAACATTTGTCCTCATGAAGTAATTACACTCTACTATCAGTAATACATTAAACTCACCTCATATTCTCTGAACAGGTGTGCTGGGTCCTCCTGGAGATATATGCACAGTCCCTTTAGGATGAGTTTTCTTAGAACCTGAGTGTCCTCTGTCTGGAAAGAGAGTTACTTTATTAACTGGTTTGGGACTTGGGCAAATTTTCCAGATTAAATGACTTAACAAGGCCAAGGATCAAACCTATTCAAGATCTGGTACATATATACATTTAAAAATACAAAACCTGAGCCACAAACCAACCTTTTCATTAAATAAGCAAAGTCAAATCTCTTTCAGCAGTTAATATTGCTTGTTTGCAGTCAGGGCCGGGGTGGGGTTGAAATTCAGCCCTGGAGCTTCGTTTGGAGACGCGTTTTATCCAATAATATGAAGACCGGGGGGGGGGGGGGGGGGGGGGGGGGGGGGGTGCTCTCGTACTTCAAACTACAAATATAGAAAATACCGGGAGAGCGGACACACACATGGCCATGACGGGGGGGCTCGTGGCCGCCGGCCCACAATAGACCCCACCGGCTCGGAACACACCGGCCGTTCGGGGAAACCTCCCGAACCTCCCGATGGCCACCCCACCCCTGTTTGCAGTCAAACCTGGTTAACTGAGGTTAGAAAAAGAAGACACATTTAATTGGACTCCACTTAGACTTATATAGCGCTTAATTACACACGCAGACGCGCTGGTGTATCAGTGTAAAGTGTGACCCTGTAAACTGGTGACTCTCGGCTGTTAATTGGCTGCCGTTGGCTGAAAGTCACTTAACTAGTGTGGTCGCTATTAACTCTGAAACACCAGTTGCTCTGTAACGGTCGAAACTTGACAGAAGTTGCCTCGACTGTGTCGTATTGTTTTTGACAGCTGTCCACAGAACAACCGTACATTTTGATGCTGCCGACAGGTTGAATTTAGTGTTTAAAAATGCTAACTCGTCTGAATGAATGGAGCTAAACGCTGCTTCTGCGGTCAAGATGCGTGCGCAGCTTTATGATGACGAAGACTGATACTCCCTCTCTATGAACTATGATTTAAATAATGCGGCAACAGCTGGTACCAACAAACTAAACTATAAAATCCCGGGTATTTCATTTACAAAACATTGGTTTTGGTGAAAAGACTTAAACATTGTGTGCATAAGTTGTGTCGGTAGGTGATTGACGTCCAGATGAGCCAGTCGCCTACCAAGGATGGTTTAGCCAATCAGTGGCGCTTATTTTGTGTTCATAAATAAAGTAATTTTTATTCACTGACATAAGAATACTACACCAATGTCAACATTTCAAAATAGAATAATTCCTTTTGCCTTTTTCTCACACAAAAAATGTCAAGACTAAAATTCTAACAATATAAACAATGTAACAATATCGGCAGTACAACAAAAAATACCATTACGTAATAAGAAATTATGAAAAATAAAGTCAATAATGCAAAAAAGGTGAAAAATACTATTACTACTACTACTTTTTGTCCCTGGATATCGTGAGTAGTAATAATACAGTAAATTAAAAAAAAAAAACCTAAAATGCACAGCAAAATACAAGACTTTAAAAACGCACGTATGCTGGGTCAAGACAACCACACAGCATCTGGTTCAGAGTCGCATGCTTTAAACAACTCCTGTCAACTCACTTTTTAATATTTGCAACTACAGAAACATGAGGATGGACAATGAACATCACTACAGGTGAGTCAGAACAGACAGTAGACAGTAGATTCTAATCCACTACTTTTACAATGTAAAACTTTAAAATTCATTGACCTCATTGAGCTCAAAACCATTCAAATACAGATGGACAGACTCAAAGTGCACACTGCTTTGAAAAGTTTCTACATTACAATCTGTGGAGTAAAACTGTGGAACACATTGTGTGTGGAGATCAAGCTAATGGCAGTCATAATTCAGTTCAAAACCAGATATCAGGAGTTGATTACTGTGAGGTACAGTGTTTAATGACTATGAGGGTTGTTTGTTTTGTGGGTAATGGTGAACTGATATCGTAACGTTGTAGAGGATGGGAGAACTGTTGATGTCTGTATGAATGTTCTGAGACATGAAAACAATATTACCCATAATTCAATTACTACTTTGTGTCAGATGTAGGTTGATGGTAAATTAACCAAAACTCATAGTTTCAATCGTGAATGATGCAAAAATACTTGAGTAGGACTAAATAAGTTCTCCTTTTTCATCATGTAAACGACATCTAACAAAGACAGATTGTTCAACATTTATTTAATTTATTCAAATGTTTATTTTTTTTAACATGCTCGTAAGAGAAATATCAATCAATTAAAGTTTTCAGAGGTTTTCAATGCCTTCTTTTTTTCTCTTTCTTGACTGACTTCCTTCCTTCCAGCCATCCCTCTGTTTGTAAAGAAGAGGTTAGCTTTTTCTTCAGAAATCTGTTCAACATGGCTGAGGCTCCCGCTGGGGGCGTGGCTCAGGCTGCAGCTGGGGGCATGGCTGAGGCTGGTCTTGGGGGCGTGGCTCCTGCTGCTGCTGGGGGCGTGGCGGAGGCTGCAGCTCGGGGCGTGGATGAGTCTGGTCTTGGGGGCATAGCTGAGGCTGCTGCTGGTGTCATGGATGAGGCTGATCCTGGGGGCGTGGCTCAGGCTGCAGCTGGGGGCATAGCTGAAGCTGGTACTGCGGGCGTGTCTGAGGTGGTTGCTGGAGGAGTGGCTGAGGCTGATCCTGGTGTTGTGCTTGTGTCTCCTGCTGGGGTCGCCTGTAGTTCTGTAGCGGGGTTGCATATAGTACTCCAGTCGGAGTCCCTTCCATTGTCCACGCTAAACACTCGCACCGGGAAGAGCCCAGGCCAGCACCACGTAAAGTGTGTGGGTGCCCAAGACGTGGCGGGTCATATTCTGGACGCCAGTGGGTCTCTCACCTCGTGCGGGCGGGGCTCAGGCTGCAGCTGGGGGCGTAGCTGAGGCTGGTTTTGGTGGCGTGGCTGAGGCTCCTGCTCCCGCTGATCGCGTGGCTGAGGCTGCTCCTGGGTTCGTGGCTCAGGCTGCAGCTGGCGGTGTGACTGAGGCTGGTTTTGGGGGCGTGGCTCCAACTGCTGCGGGGGGCGAGGCTGCAGCTCAGATCGTGGCTGAGGCTGCCATTGGGGGCACACATTAGGCCTCCCCTTAGGGGGCATGTATGGCTCATATCCTGGAGGACATTGGGTCTCACGCCTCGGACTTGCAAAGGTCCCCCGCTCTGGGCATGGCTGAGGCTTCAGCCGGGGGCGTAGTTGAGGCAGGTCCTGCGGGCATGGGTGAGGCAGGTCCTGGGGGCGTGGCTCAGGCTGCAGCTGGGGGCGTGGCTCAGGCTGGTCCTGGGGGTGGGACTCAGGCTGAAGCTGGTCCGGGGGAGTGGCTGGGGCTGGTCATGGGGGCGTGGCTCAGGCTGCAGCTGGCGGTGTGACTGAGGCTGGTCCTGGGGGCGTGGCTCAGGCTGCAGTTGGGGTAGTGGCTCAGGCTGCTGCTGGGTGCGTGACTGTGTCTGGTACTGCAGGCGTGCTTCTGTCTCCCGCCGGGGTCACGGGCAGTACTAACAGTGGGGTTGCATGTTTGCCTCAAGTTGGGGTCCCTTCCATGGTCCATGCTGAACACCTGCAGCTGGGGGCGTGGCTGAGGCTCCCACTGGGGGTGTGCATTAGGCCTCCCCTTAATGGGCACGTATGGCTCATATCCTGGATGACATTGGGTCTCACGCCTCAGACGTGCAGAGGGCCCCCGTTCTGTGCGTGGCTCAGGCTGGTCCTGGGGGAGTGGCTGAGGCTGGTACTGCGGGCGTGCTTCTGTCTCCCGCCGGGGTTGCGCACAGTACTGACAGCGGGGTTGCATGTTTGCCTCAAGTCGGGGTCCCGTCCATGGTCCATGCTGAACACACTCACCGGGACGAGCCCAGGCCAGCACCACGTAAAGTGCCTGGGTGCCCAAAACGTGGCCACTCATCCCAGTCATGGCCTTGCTAGCCTCCTCGGGACGAATAGCACACAAAGCCATATCCCTTGCAGCGTTCCCCCTCCATCATCACCTGTGGAAGAGACACAAGTTAAACTCTTTCAGTTCAAGCTTAAAAACATTCAACTAAACATGCTCTTTCTCAGAGTTCCTACTTGCTCAAAATGCCTGTCACCATAGTTTAAACAAAACTTTTTGAGATATGACAGGAATTACAATTAGCAATGAGAAATCCATTAAAGTTTGTAATTCACTGTTGCTCACCTTGATGCTTGTGATCGTTCCAAAGGGCCTGAAAGCTTCATAGAGACGCTGCTCGTCCATGTCGGAGTCCAGGTCGTGGATGTATAGGTTGATCCCCGAGTTTAGTCAAGGACAAAGGAGAAGTTAGTGCCACCCCGAATAACAGTCTTAAAACAGGACAGCCTGGGCTCAAAGGTCCTCTGCCCTCAAAAAGTGATGGGACACATGAGTTAAGTGACTTACTGACCTGATACCTGGCTCCGCGATCCTGACTCTCAGGCTCCCTCTCACCAGTGGCAAGCTCAGCCTTCCCGTTGGCATATGGCTGGAACGGCTCAATAGTTCTGTTGAAGAAAAGACCATGAAACAGGCTGCTCTTGGTGACGTGGCCGAGGCTCCCGCTCCCGCTGAGGGCGTGGCTGAGGCTGCTCCTGGGTTCGTGGCTCAGGCTCAGGTTCGGGGCACACATTAGGCCTCCCCTTAGGGGGCATGTATGGCTCATATCCTGGAGGACATTGGGTCTCACACCTCGGACTTGCAGAGGGCCCCCACTCTGGGCATGGCTGAGGCTGCTCCTGGGGGCATGGCTTAGCCTTCAGCTTGGGGCGTGAATGAGTCTGTTCTTGGGGGCGTGGCTGAGGCTGCTGCTGGGGGCGTGGCTCAGGCTGCAGCTGGGGGCGTGGCTCATTCTGCTCCTGGGGTAGTGGCTGAGGCTGGTACTGGGGTCATGCTTGTGTCTCCTGCTTGGGTCGCCTGTAATACTGAGTTCTACGTGCAACCCGGTCTGTAGCGGGGTTGCACATAGGACTCAAGTCGGAGTCCCTTCCATGGTCCATGCTCAACACTCGCCCTGGGACGAGCCTGGGCCAGCACCACGTAAAGTGCCGCGTGGCGCCTCCGCACCCGCTTCGCACGCTGGATGATTGACCTATTTTTTGTGAATGGACTGTTACGTCAGCAGCCGGCCAGTGCTTATGCAGTTCCTAGTTGGTGGGGAGGACACGGCGTTTCTACAATTCTACAATTTCATTTAGCAGACGCTTTTGTCCAAAGCAACGTGCAACACAAGAGTTTCTTTCTCTTTTTCGTTTAATTGGGTGGTTTTTGGCGCGTTTCTGTGTGGAATACAGGTTAGTGAAGTGTTTTTTTTTTCTTTGTAGTGTGCATGAAGTTTGTGGGTGTTGCTGAACGACCTTGTCTCCTGGTAGGCTTAGAGGAACGGTGCTTCATCCGGACTCCTGGGGTGTTCTAGTGTCGTGGTGGCTGGCGGCTAGTGTTCAGTCGTTTTAACGACGATCTCGGGGGCACTTTCAGGAGATCTTGGTCTCGCTGAGTTCTGTGCTTAATCCATCCCACTGCCCGATCCACGTGAAGAGTTAGGGGGTCCTAATTTAGGCGAGATTCAGGTAGGTAGGCACAAGATTAGCGGAGGCACGGTGGTTTGACCCATGTACTGTGCACCTCTATTTTGCTAGCACTTCACTTCACAATTTACTTCCACGTTGTTGCCTTTGGTGCCATTTTTGTGGCTGTTTTTTTTTGTAAAACGTGACGGGTTGTGGCACGCGTGCGGTCTTTTTGCGTGGCTCAATGGAGGTGATAGAGGAATTTTTGGCTGACCCATCAGTGGGGAAACTTGGAGAACTAAACAAAAATGATTTGGTTGAAATTGCAACTAAATTTGAAATTCCAGTTAAACGGCAGGATAGGAAAGATGAAATTAGGAAGCAAATTCATTTGGCTTTGGCAAAAGAAAATATTCTTCCTCCTTTTGTTGAAGATACTTCTCCGATTAAGGCTGGGGCCTCTGATTCAGATTTGCATAACTTAGAGTTGCAATTACAAATGCGTCGCTTGGAGCTTAGAGAAAAAGAAATTGAACAACACTTTGAGCTTCGTAAATTGGAAATTGAAGCAGAGGACAGACGCAGCTCAGAGAGGGTTTCATTTCACTCAAACCGATTGGCTGGAGCAGAGTTTGACGTGGATAAATGCATTCGTCTTATCCCACCTTTTACAGAGAAAGATGTTGATAAATTTTTCGTTTTATTCGAGCGGATGGCTAAAACTTTAGCATGGCCTGAAAATGTGTGGTCTTTACTTTTGTAGTGTGTCTTTACAGGCAAGGCTCAGGAAGCTTACACAGCATTGTCTCCAGAAGAAAGCTTAAAGGAATACTTCACCCAAACATGGATTTGGCCTCATTTTCTACTCACGCTCATGCTGAGCAACAGTCTGGAGCACTTTTTGATGTCTCAAATGCAGCCGGAGATCCGGGGGGACTTTCGTTGTCAACAAGCTTCCATATAACAGGGACCATTAGAGCCCGAAAGAAAAAGGTCCATGAAGTCCACAAAACGTGCCTATTTCCCTTCATACTGCTCGTCCGCTGTAATTCAAGTGTCCTGAGGGGGTAACGTTCATAATTAATTCGAAACGAGGTCATTTAGTACATTTTTCAAGCCTAAACAGTGCTCTCTCGTACTTACGCAGTACACGTCTGCACGCGCACCCTGAACTATGGAAGCCGCGGCAGACCAAGCCAGGTGCTTGTGTCTAGATATCTATGTCTATAGATCTATGTCTAGGTAAAGCCGGAGCTACAGAAACCGCATTGTTGTTGTGACTGCCTATTACAAAACAAAGACACCGCCACGCCCGCCTAGCGGCTTGGCGGTGAAATTGCAGAGGAGGGCGTTCCCTTGGCGTAGACGCAAGATATGTTCAGTGGTGGCGTAGGGTTGCCGGCGTAGGGTTGCCGGCGTAGGAACGACATCGCTGCGACGGGAAAGCATACTGAAGCCTTTACACTTGCTGGTCATTGAACAACATGCCATTCAGCCTCTGAGTGGCACGCTCAGCAGCCTCCACGGTCTCAAAGTGCACGTAGCCGTACCCCTTTGAGATGTTGTTGTCATCACAAACCACCTGGAAAGAGAAAGAGTCAGGACTCAGAAGCATTCACAAGCATCATGCTGTTCATGTCAACAGAGCAAGGCCTCCGTACTCACTTTACAGGACAACACGGTGCCAAAGGCGGAGAAGGTGTCCAGCAAGGCCAGGCTCTCAATGGACTTCTCCAGGTTCTTTATCAGGATGTTCCCCACTCCGCTGTTGCTTAAGGAGGGTTCATGTCTGAGTCACATGATCCTCACAGGCCGGCCGTTGATCAGGGTGAAGGCCAAGTCGTGCAGGGCTCGCTCAGCTACAATCAGACCACAAGAAAAGGAAAAAAAAAAACAGGTTGTTAACAGAGACGCCCTGAAGATGCAGCATCACACATGACTAAGATTGATAACATGAAGACAGACACTCTGGAGGCACAGCGCCCCCTTTAGAGGTTGTTTAGATAAAACTCACCATCTTCATGGTTCTGGTAATTTACAAAGCCATAGCCGAGGGAGCGGTGGGTGAGACGGTCTCTGCACACCCGGACAGAGATGACGGGCCCCACCTAGCTGAATGTCTGGTAGACCATCATCTCAGTGGTGCTGGGATGAAGGTCTCTGTCATACAGCGTTGCCGCGTGGTTGATGGGAGCCAACTGGTCCATCGTGGAGGACGGGATCTTCTGGAAACCTGCCAACTGTAAAAACATTGGTTCAGAACATCATAATTTTATCTTTTGTCTCTGGAATTCAGGATCCATGTGGTATCTGTCAGCATAGTACTTTCTTTGTCTTCTCTGGAAGTCAGGATCAGTACTGTATCTACTGACAATGCGCTGTTTTTTGGAGGTGGAGACATGAGGGTCAGCATAATTCTTCTTCATTAACAGAAGCTTGTGCTGCCGATGACGCCAGTCCTGAGAATATTTTTATCTTATTGCTTCAAGTTTTCTGTTGAGAAATTGTGAGCAACAGACTGACTTGTCTCTGTCACCTGTCTTGTGTCTTCTGTTGGTCGCTCTTTGTGTTGTCTTCTTGTGCTGTTCCTTCTACGCAAAGCTTTTCGTTGCCGGAGTCTTTAGTTTGGACACACTGCTGAGAGGTGTTGGAGTCACATTTTGTGTGGTTTGTGCAGACGTTGCCGGCTGAGATGAACTCAAATGCACGTGTGACTCCTTCACAGTGTTCTCAGTAGGGCTGCACGATATTGGAAAAAACTGATATTGCGATTTTTTGGGGGCTTGCAATATATTGCAATATATATTGCAATATTAAAAATAGAAGAATTTTCACCAGATGACCTGAATAGCTGTATTTGGGGAGATGGCCACTTGAGAGAAATACGTGGTGTTTCATACCGCTTGTCGAGCGTGCGGATCATTTTTTTAAATCCCTCTTTAACGATCGACGGTGTTCAATGGCACCATGTCGTTTGCTAGGTAAAAAGTTATTGCATCCATGATTTGTTGATGCTGTTTGGAGTTCCTATCATACGGTGTTATGCCGGCTAAGGCTTCTGTAATTGTCCTGGAAATACAGGAGCTTGTGATGGCGTTTCAAATGGTCCAACGGGTTTGACGTATTACCTCGTGTTGAGGCAACCACGACGAGGCACTGTCGGTAGAGAATGTTTTTTTGTTCTGTATCATCTTTTTTTACAGTCGAAATACATCCAAATTTTGGATGTTGACCTTCTTTTGAGGACTAAATCCTCCGTCGCTTCCTCCTGCATGTCGCCTGTGTTCAGAGTGTAGCTGAGAGCGGCCCCTCCCCTCTCCTCTCTGCTGTGGAGGAGGGAGGGGGGCGGTGAGTGCCGAGCAGGAGGGAGGAAGAGAGTGCAGCTGTGCAGAGCATGGAGCACCTTGCTGCTTTTACGAAGCAAAACAAAAGTTAATAATACTAATAATAATAACAAAATATTGCACATCCTGCGATGTGACTATTGCACATGTGCACATTGCGATGGCGATGTTCAAACGATATATTGTGCAGGCCTAGTTCTCAGTGCGGTTCAGTCCAACACTTCCCCCTGGTGGTGGAGATGTAGCAGTTCCTCCTATCTCCACATGAACTGGCTGGCTGGGACTGGAATTGTCAGCCACAAACTCCAAAGGCAGTAACTCATAAGAGGAGTCTGCGCCACGGTCCTGAAACAGCTGTTCCATATGACGGATCATATCACACAGGTGAATGAACGTCAGCAGAACAACAGTGCCTCCAGGTTGGGGTAAACCCCGTGCATTTCTAGAATGCAAATCAAAGACGCCATAGCGCCCTGATCTGTCCCGGAAGACAGCAATGATCTCTGGAGACACCACCAGTAAGGCGTGGTTGATGTCTGTAGACAGACTCTCCAGCTGCATTGCCAGAGGCAACAAACCAGCTACAGGGTTCCCTGGGGGCCACAGAGGTCCCAGCCTGAGGGGAGCCATGTTTGCACTTTACACATTGGTGTCAGTGAGAACAATGGTTGGAAGTTCCTCCGCTGCCAGGTGGTTGTTCCTGAAGAGCAAGTCATGTTTCAGCTGGAGTTTAACAGAGGTATACAATGCATCTCCCTGTTGAAGGACTCTGTCCAGGTTAGCTGTGCTGGACTGGAGTCCCTCGTTCTGATAGGCCAGGAATGTGAGGGCCATGCAGGAGCACTGCTTATGGTTGGAATAAAGGGGATACCTGACATCATTCTGACTGTGGCTGGCCCTCACTGACCAGCTGGGAGCAGTGGTCCCTGAGTCTGGACTGACAGGCTGCTGCTGACAACACTGAAGTGGCTGTGGCGGTTCACTCAGAGGCTCAGTCGGTGGCTGGTGGAGCGGCTCCTCAAAGTCCTGGGGCAGTTCTGTGTCCTGCCCCTCAGAATGTGGCTCAGAGAGGTCCAGCTTCCTCCATCGCACCTACTGTGCCTGAGATCTTTTGTCCTTTCGTGGCATTCTGACGTGACGTGGTGGTTGTACCAATGTAATGAAGTTGAACTGAACTCTTAATTGTAACCCGTGTAAAACTCCTCTACCTACCTGACAGTATACTTACGGTTCAGGTGCCTGTGTTCAGGAGATGCAGTGAAAATACTGGATGAAATCAACCTGTAAATTACATGTACTGCTCACTGCTCTCATGTAACCTAATGCTGGTGAAATGATACTTCATTAGTGGTGTGTATCGCCTAGTATCTGGCGATACGATTCGTATCACGATTCATGGGTCACGATTCGATATATCCCGATATATCCCGATACCAATGTTCATGACGATTATTGCGATACTTTAGGAACAATTAATTTGTAAATTGGTAGTACTTCATGAGAAAACTTGTATGAAACACATTTTATTTATCCCACATGCAACAGAAGCACTCAAGCAACTATATTTAACAGCAAACAAGTTGCAGGCTACTTTTTCATTTAAACAGTGAATGAAAAATAAAGGCTACATATACCTTCAATAATGTAACATGTTTTGAGAAAATAAAGTGCAATCATTGTAAAACCTTGAATTGAATTGAATTGAAATTCCTTTATTTGTCCCACAGGGGGAAATTGCAATGTTAAGCAGCACAGAGAAAAGAAATAGAAACAGAAAAGAAATGCGAAATATGAGAATTTACAAGGTCCAACCATACATAGAAAAATTAACTATAAATTTAGGATAAATATAATTAAATAACAGATACAAACTAAATGACATAATTTAAATATAAGTTTCAGGCAGATATAAAGAAATAAGATATACACTAACAGATATAAATCAAATATAAATTAAATATACATTTAAGACAGAACACATGTAAACTATAATATTAATAACAGATATGAGTTACATATTATTTAAATATACATATAGGACAGACATATGTACAATATTATAGAAAAATGTGAGAGACATGAAAAGACAAATACACAGGAGTGTCATTTAGAACAGTGTGTGGTGTGTGTTAGGAGTAGTTGGAGCAGTGCTGGCTGTAGAATCTGATAGCAGCAGGGAGGAAGGACCTGCTGAGGAGGCAATGCTCCTTCACACACCTGGGGGGACGCAGCCTGTCCCTCACACCGCTGCCCAGGGCCCTTAGGGTGTCCTGCATGGGGACATCCTGCTCAAATGCATGTGGGTTGGTGGTGTTTCCACGGTATTTGACTTTTGCAAAGCACATTTTACAAATGGCGTGGCTCTTATCTGTCCCTCCGTTCTGGTTGTAAAAGCCAAAGTGCGTCCAGATTCCGACTTTATAAATATTCCTCGGAGCGTCTCCCACTTCCTCCGCCACGGGAGACTGTCGTGTGATCCAATTACCGCGAGACGGTAGTGTAAAGAAACCACCCGGGATAGCTCTTGCGGGATGCTGTTCTTCCTCTGGCGGACTGGAGGCTCTGCAAAGCTCTTGGTGTGGTGTGCTGCCAACTAGTGGCCAGGAGTAAAAGTGCAGCACATAAAAAGACGCTGCAATGGATATTTGCCGGGTAAATACATAATTAAAAATCGATATGGACGTATTTTGAATCGATGCGAGAATCCCGTGACGTCATATCGCGATATATCACCGAATCGATTTTTTTAAACACCCCTATACTTCACCATGGAAAATCACTGAGCTGAATTTAACCTTACAAGTCATTAAAATCCTCTTCATAGCGTCAATCCAAAGCTTTATTTACAGTAGAAATCCATCAGAATCTAGAAATTAGCTCCTGGAGAAATGTGGATCAAGTATTGAATCCAAAGGTTTCTTCACATGTAGCTGTGTGAAGGAGCTTTTCTGAACAGTTCAAATGAATTTAGATGAAATGCTGACCTGAAAGGCTGGAGGTGACGAGGCTCTGCAGCCGATGGTCGCTGAAGATGAGAATGATGAAGGCTTTCTGTGAAAACAGACACACATTAGTGAATATTAAAACATGGAGTGTCATGGCTTCAAAGAGAAAATGTCCTCATGTGTCCCTGTGACTGAGGCTGCAGCAGTAGAGTCCAGATTCAGTCTAGAGGTCAGAGGTCAGCAGTCTGGATGTTATTATTCACTCTGTCTCCAGGAGGAGCTGCTGGGATTAGTCAATAGGACTAGTTAACTAGTAGCAGTCAAGCTGTTGAGTCAGGGTCGGGATCAATGTGCTGAGAGATACACACAGCGAGACACACAATGAACTGAAAGACATACACACACAATGACCTTAAAACACACAGTGAGACAGTGACACATGCCAATGTCGTCAAAACACACACACACAGTGGCACAAACACAGTGAGACACACAATGACCTAAAAACACACACATACACACATAGACTGACACATACACTGATCTAAAAGACACGCACAGTGAGACACAGTGACACACGCAATGTCCTAAAAAAAAACACACATGCAATTACCTGAAACACACACACAGTCACATAAAAACACGTGCACACACAAGTACACAGACACCGTCAAACACACGGGCTGCCGGGGCAAAAATGAAATGTACTCTTGCGGGAGTAGTAAAGGCATAATTTATTCAAATCTTTCATTCACACATACAGCAACACACACACAGTGATACACACACACCAAGTCACATAAACACACACACACACACTGACAGAAAGACAGTCAATATATGGCACAGTTTTGGTTATTTAGCATTGCGAATTGAAAAAAAACACGTATTGTGAACAAAAAGTGTTACAATCCTGTTCAATCAGTAGTTTAGTGTTTTTTCTTTTGTTTAATGAAGCAAAAATTCAGAAGAGACTAAATTCCAAAGGTCAGACAGATATAAACCAATGAAGACATTATTTCAGTTGAAATACAACCAAAGAGGACTAAATACAATAAAATTGTTTTTTTCCAAGTAAAAATCAATTCGTTTGATTAATGAAATTTAATACTAATTTAGAAGGAACAAAATCCAATACATCATCCATAATTTATCATTTTGAATTGTCATTTTTTGTGAAAATAGGACCAAAAAAAATCTAGTCTATCAATTTACATACAATGGGGGAAATAAGTATTGAACGCATTAACTGTTTTGTCATTACATTTATTTCCAAAGATGCAATTCATGTGACATTTCTTCCAGACACTGGTATTAACTCAAATAATCCACACATGAAAAGAAATCACAACATTCAAATCCATAAATAGTGATTATGTGGAATTAAGTGCAATAACACAGGAAAAAAGTATTGAACACACCATGGGAAAGCTGTATAGTTTGTCAAGGAAAGGCACCATACCATCTCACACCTGAAAGTAATTAGTCTTTGTACTTCCTATAAGTGCAAACAAACATCAGCTGGGTTAGTGCTAATTGATGGCCCTATAAACAGGTTGTTTTTTCACCAAGTAGTCAAACAAGACACATCTCATGATGGGTAAAAGCAAGGAGCTCTCTCAAGACCTTCGCAGCCTGATTGTTGCTCAGCATCAGAATGGAACTGGTTACAAACTTTTCTCAAAGAATCTGAGTATTCCAGTAAGCACCGTTGGGGCCATTATCTGCAAGTGGAAGAAGCATCACCTTATCATCAACAGGCCGCGCACAGGAGCTCCTCGCAAGATTTCTGACCAGGGAGTCAGAAAGATGGTCAGAAGAGTTCTCAAAGAGCCAAGGACCACCCGGAAAGCACTCCAGCAAGACATGGAGGCAGCAGGTACAAGTGTTACAGAGAAAACGATAGGCAATGCACTCCACCGCCATGGCCTCTATGGACGCTCAGCCCGCAAGACTCCGTTCCTCAAAAAAAGGCATGTTGAAGCTCGTCTAAAGTTTGCTAAACAGCATCTGGATAAGCCTGTGGAATACTGGGAGAATGTTGTCTGGTCAGATGAGACCAAAATTGAACTTTTTGGCTGTCATACTACACACCATGTTTGGAGGAGAAATGGCACTGCACATCACCCAAATAACACTATACCAACAGTGAAGTTTGGTGGTGGAAACATCATGGCATGGGGTTGTTTCTCATCTCGTGGTACTGGCAGACTTCATATAATTGAAGGAGCAATGAATGGAAACATCTATCGGCAAATTCTTGAGATGAACCTCCTGCCATCCACCAGGATGATGAAGATGAGACGGGGCTGGACCTTTCAACAGGACAACGATCCGAAGCACACGGCAAAGTTGACTCTCGAATGGTTTAAAAAAAAGAAAATCAATGTGTTAGAATGGCCCAGTCAATCACCTGACTTAAATCCGATCGAACATTTGTGGAAAGAACTAAAGATAAGGGTTCACCAGAGGGCACCAAAGAATATTCAGGATTTGAAGACAATCTGTGCGGAGGAATGGGCAAAAATCACACCTGAGCAGTGTGGGCGATTAGTTCATACATACAACAAGCGTCTGGAAGCAGTCATTGCAAACAAAGGCTTCTCCACAAAGTATTAAACGAGTCTCAGATAGTGTGTTCAATACTTTTTTCCTGTGTTATTGCACTTAATTCCACATAATCACTATTTATGGATTTGAATGTTGTGATTTCTTTTCATGTGTGGATTATTTGAGTTAATACCAGTGTCTGGAAGAAATGTCACATGAATTGCATCTTTGGAAATAAATGTAATGACAAAACAGTTAATGCGTTCAATACTTATGTCCCCCATTGTATGTGTTTATAATTTTAAAACAAGAATGATTTCAGACTTGTGGCTGTTATATGTCGCTATAGCATAGCCTTGAGGATAACTGTAAAAAAATTTCACCTCCCAAAGACACACAGGCAGCTCACACGCAGTGTTTGTTATTACAGTCCCGCCCCCTTCTTCAAAAAATGCCAAAATAATCCCGCGCCTCTTAACCAAGGAGCAGAAACAGGCTGGCGTGGACATGTGCCAGGAGCTGAAAAGGCAGCTGGAGGATGATGGAGGGTGTTTGGGAAGAAAATCACTGCTGCGGCGGCTCCGGGAGGCGGTCAGGCTGAAGCGGCCGGCGCTGTGGGAGACTGGGAAGTGTTTTACGCATGGGGCTCTGCGCGTAAAACAGTTCCTGATGAAAAACGGCATGGCCCTGCTGCTCCATCTGCCGTATCCCCTCGATTTAGCACCTTGCGACTTCTGTCTCTTCCCAAGAATGAACACGGAACTGAAGGGTGCAGATTTGATGACGTGGAAGAGGTGAAAAAAAAATCGAAGGACGCTCTTAAAGGGACCATTACGCAGCAGCATGCTGACTGTATTGACCAATGGAAATCCCAGCTGCAGCGCTGTATTCAAGCCGAAGGAGAGGACTTTGAAGGTGACAGTTTTGATTAAATGTGAAAATAAAAAAATTTGAAGTTATAACCACAGTCCGGTTTCTTTTCGGTACCCCCTCGTATCAATCAATGAAAGTTTTCAGAGGTTTGTAATGCTTTTTTTTTTTCTTGACTGACTTCCTTCCTTCCATCCATCTGTTTGTAAAGAAGAGGTTTAGCTTTTTCTGTGCTTTTTCTTTTTCCAGTCTTCCCTTTCTTGATCTCTTCAGAAATCTGTTCATCTGTTGATCTATTTTTCCATTTTCTGTTGGGAAGAGGTGAATCAGATTTTAAAATGCTCTGCAAGACAAAGAGAATTCACAGTCAGACTGCAGCTCTTCCACTGAAACATCCATGTTCATCAATAATCACCAGAACAACAAACCTACCTTGGGTTCCTTTTCACTCGTCTGAGGAGCCTTATTGTCCCGGTGGGACTGAAGCACAGCGACGGCCAAGTCTCCCCTTAGGGGGAGCGTATGGTTCAAATCCTGAATGACAGTGGGTCTAACACCTCGAACGTGCATATGGCCCCAGCTCTGGGTGTGGCTGAGGCTGGTCCTTTGGGCATGGCTGAGGCCGTTCCTGCGGGTGTGGCTCAGGCTCATGCTGAATGCGTGGCTGAGGTTCCCGCTGGGGGCGTGGCTGAGGCGGCAGCTGGTTGCGTGGATGAGGCTGGTCTTGGGGGCGTGGCTGAGGCTGCAGCTTCGGAAGCGGCTCAGGCTGCAGCTGGGGGCATTTCTCAGGCTGCTGCTGGGGGCGTGGCTTAGACTGCTGGTGGGGGCGTGGCTGAGGCTGCAGCACATGGCGTGACTGAGGCTCCAGTGGGGGCGCGCAATAGACCTGCTCTTCGGGGGCACGTATGGTTCATATCCTGGGTGCTGGTGGGTCTCACACCCCGAACGTGTATAGGGATCTCGCTCTGGGTGTGGCTGAGAATGCTCCTGGTGGCGTGGCTGAGGCTCCCGCTGGTGGTGTGGCTGTGGCTGGTCTTGGGGGCGTGGCTCAGGTTGCAGCTGGGGGCACACATTAGGCCTCCCCTTAGTGGGCACGTATGACTCATATCCTGGACGCCGGTGGGTCTCACACCTCGAACGTGCAGAGGTCCCCCATTCTGGGTGTGGCTTAGGCCGCAGTTGGGGGAGTGGCTGAGGCTGCTCCTAGGGGCGTGACTTACACTTTTTGGTCATTGAACAACATGCCGTTCAGGAATTGTCATCCGTGGTTTCGAGTCTAGTCTATTTGGGAGACATTATGGTAAGTGCATAGCTTCTGATGTATAGCGCATGTGTTTTGGTTGTAAAAGACGAGGATTATCCTTGTAGGTTTAGGCTCCGTTCTCACAAGGAGAGCGTGCGCAGTGGGTGGTTTTAGGAACGGAGACAAGTTGCGGGTTGTAGCATCCCATTCCCTTTCCCCTCACATCGGCTCGGGGTGTGTACAGGGCGTTCTCGCCGCTGTGAGCAACACGTAATTCCCACCGCCACGTCTCCAGAAGACTAGGGAGGAGTTAGCCTAGGGGGTTTTTTTTTTTTTTTTTTTTTTTTTTTTTTTGGGGTGCAGATAGCGGATATCCTCGGCTTTGTTTTTTTGGGGGGGCTGTACATCAGGAAGATATCACTTTAGCTTCTTTGTCTCCAGGTAGGTTTGTTGGGCCATGGATGACATTGTGAAAAGATTTGTTGAGTCGCCAAGTTTTGGTAGATTGGAATTCTGTGATAAAAACCAGATTTCTGCAATTGGTAAACATTATCAAGTGGATGCCGGGGATTTAAGAAGAGGTGTGGATTGGGTTAGAGGAACTTTAAGAACTGCTTTGATGGAGACAGGAGTGTTGAAAGAGGAGCAAATGGTGGACCCACCTGGGGCATCAGCAAGTGCCCTGTTAACTTTTGAACAGCAGAAGGAGCTGTTGTTGTTACGGGCACAAGCTGAGGAGCAGAAAGGACGTTTGGAGATTGAAAGAATGAGGCTTGAAAACGAGAGGCAAAGAATGGAGTTGACTTGTGACAGAAGATTGGAAGGTGGAATGCGTCCACAAGGATCGTGTGGACATCAGTCAGATGAATTGAGTGATTTGAGGCTTGTGCCAAGGTTTAATGAGGAGGACCCTGAGAGCTTTTTTTCTCTGTTCGAGCGTGTTGCAGAGGCTTGGGATTGGTCGGATTCGACTCGTGTACTTTTGTTGCAGTGCGTCTTGGTTGCAAAAGCACAGCAGGCATGCTCTGTTTTGAGTAGTGTTGACGGCGCCCGGTACTCGGTGGTTAAAGCAGCAGTTCTAAAAGCTTATGAACTGCTTCCTGATTTGTACAGACAACGTTTTCGTGTAGCGAAACGGGGTGACAAGTCGCACTTGGAGTTTATGCGTGGGGGCATCGCTGAAGATTGCCCTGGGGGCATGGCTGAGGCTCCCCCTGGGGGCGCGCATTAGGCCTCCCCTTAGGGGGCAAGTGTGGCTCATATCTTGTACACCGGTGGGTCTCACACCTCGAGCAGGCATGGCTCAGGCTGCAGCTGGGGGCGTGGCTGAAGATTGCCCTGGGGGCGTGCCTGAGGCTGCAGCTGGGGGCGTAGCTGAGGCTCCCGACCTCGCTTAGGGCGTGCCTGAGGCTGCAGCTGCGGAAGTGGCTCAGGTTGCACCGGGGGGCGTGGCTGAACATTGCCCTGGGGGTGTGGCTCAGACTGCTGTGGGGGGCGTGGCTGAGGCTGCAGCTGGGGGCGTGCATTAGACCTCCCCTTAGACGGCATGTATGGCTCATATTCTGGACGACATTGGGTCTCACACCTTGGACTTGCAGAGGTCCCCCGCTCTGAGCGTGGCTCAGGCTGCAGTTGGGGGCGTGGCTGAGGTTGCTCCTGGGGGCATGGTAGAGGCAGGTCCTGGGGGCGTGGCTGAGACTGGCCCTGACAGCGTGGCTCAGGCTGCAGCATGGGGTGGGACTCAGGCTGCAGTTGGGGGCGTGGCTGAGGCTGCTGCTGGGGGCATGGCTGTGGCTGGTACTGCAGGTGCGCTTCTGTCTCCCACCGGGGTCGCAAGTAGTACTGCATGTTTGCCTCAAGTTGGGGTCCCTTCCATGGTCTATGCTGAATACCTGCAGCTGGGGGCGTGGCTGAGGCTCCCACTGGGGGCGTGCATTCGGCCTCCCCGTAGGGGCCACGTATGGCTCATATCCTTTACGACATTGGGTCTCACGCCTCGGACGTGCAGAGAGCCCCCGTTCTGTGTGTGGCTGAGGCTGATATTGGCGTGGCTCCGGCTGCAGCTGGGGGCGTGGCTGAGGCTGGTCTTTCGGGCTTGCTTCTGTCTCCCGCCGGGGTCGCGCGCAGAACTGACAGTGGGGTTGCATGTTTGCCTCAAGTCGGGGTCCCTTCCATGGTCCATGCCTGGACGAGCCCAGGCCAGCACCACGTGAAGTGCCTGGGTGCCCAAGACGTGGCCGCTCATTCCAGTCATGGCCTTGCTGGTCTCCTCGGGGTTTGAAAAGCACACAAAGCCATATCCCTTGCAGTGGTCCCCCTCCATCATCACCTGTGGAAGAGACACAAGTTAAACTCATTCAGTTCAGGCTTGGAAACATTCAACTTAACATGCTCTGTCTCAGAGTTCCTACTTGCTCAAAATGCCTGTCACCACAGTTTAAAGAAAACTTATTGAGATTTGACGGGAATTACAATTAGCAATGAGAAATCCATTGAAGTTTGTCATTCACTGCTGCTTGACTGCTCACCTTGACGCTTGTGATGGTTCCAAAGGGCCTGAAAGCTTCATAGAGACGCTGCTCGTCCATGTTGGAGTCCAGGTTGTGGACGTATAGGTTGACCCTCTAGTTTATTCAAGGACAAAGGGGAAGTTAGTGCCACCCCGAAAAACAGTCTTTAAACAAGACAGCTTGGTCTCAAAGGTGCTCTGCCTTCAAAAACTGATGGGACACATGAATTTAGTGACTTACTGACCTGATACCTGGCTCCGCGATCCTGAATCTCAGGCCCCCTCCCACCAGTGGCGAGCTCAGGTTCCCTGTGGGAATACGGCTGGAATGGCTCAATAGTTCTATTGAAGAAAAGATCATGAAACATGAATTCAAATGTGTCAAAACCTGACTTCATAATTTGCTGTAGCAGGATGGAGCAGTTTAAGGAACGGTAATCAGACTTACACTTGCTGGCCATTGAACAACATGCCATTCAGCCTCACAGTGGCATGCTCAGCAGCCTCCACGGTCTCAAAGTGCCCCTTTGAGACGTTGTCGTCACAAACCACCTGGAAAGAGTTAGGAGTCAAAACATTCACAAGCATCATGCATTTTCCTGAAAACAATCAACTTCAGAAGTATCAACACTGTTATGCAAAGTGCTTCTATCTCCTGCCGGGGTCGCGTGCAGTACTGACAGCGGGGTTGCATGTTTGCCTCAAGTCGGGGTCCCTTCCATGGTCCATGCTGAACACTCTCACCAGGACGAGTCCAGGCCAGCACCACGTAAAGTGCCTGGGTGCCCAAGACGTGGCCGCTCATCCCAGTCATGGCCTTGCTGGCCTCCTCGGGAGTCAAAAAGCACACAAAGCCACATCCCTACACCCGGTTCACACAGGAAGCGCCGCGCACTGAGTTTCAGATCGGTGCCTCGTTAACCTATCTGACGGTTCATACAGGAGGCGTGGGGAGCGGCTCGCACCATGGAGCGCGGGCGCTCAGCTCCTCTCTATTTTCTCCGTTAGCTGCGCACGCCATGGAGCTCCAATTGTAAAGCTGGACAGAGCAAATCGCACCAGACAGGAAGTCGGGAATATACGAGAGAATCTGATCAATTTTCAAATTAAAATAAAGTAAAACACGAGGGGGGACCCAAAAGAAACAGGACTGTGGTTATAACTTTTTATTTTTTTATTTTCACATTCAATTAAAACTGTCACCTTCAAAGTACTCTCCGTCGGCTTGAATACAGGACTGCAGCCAGGATTTCCATTGCTCAAAGCAGTTGGCAAACTCATATGATTGCTTTAAGAGCATCCTTCGATTTTTTCTACACCTCTTCCACGTCATCAAATCACCGCCCCTTCAGTGCCTTTTTCATTCTTGGGAAGAGAAAGAAGTCGCAAGGCGCTAAATTGGGGGAATTCGGCTGATGGGGCAGCAGGGCCATGCCGTTTTTCAGCAGGAACTGTTTTATGCGCAGAGCCCTGTGCGCTGGCGCATTGTCATGATGGAGGCACCTCTCTCTCCACTCTCCCACAGCGCCGGCCGCTTCAGCCTGACCGCCTCCGGGAGCCACCGCAGCACTTAGAGGTAAAAGTCCTGGTTGACGGTTTGCCCCGGCGGCACAAACTCGCTGTGGACCATCCGTTTGACGTCAAAAAAGCAGATCAGCATGGTCTTAATCGCTGATCTGACCTGACGCGCTTTCTTCGGCCGTGGTGATCCCTGATGGCGCCATTGGGTGGACTGCTGCTTGGTCTCTGGATCATAACGATAGCACCATGTCCCGTCCCCGGTGATGATCTTCTCAAACAGCCCTCCATCGTCCTCCAGCTGCCTTTTCAGCTCCTGGCACATGTCCACGCGAGCCTGTTTCTGCTTCATGGTTAAGAGGCGCGGGACCTTTTTGCCAGCGACTCGCCTCAAGCCCAAATCCTCATGAAGGATCCTCTGGCAGGAGCTCCAGGAGATCCCTGTCAAATGTTCAATCTCATCAATGGTCCTGCATCGATCTGCCATGACCACAGCTTCGATTTTGCGGACATTTTCCTCTGTGCGGGAGGTGGAGGGTCGGCTGGAGCGAGGGGAGTCTTCGATGGACATCTGACCACTCTTAGAGTGCCCATACCACTTGAAGACCTGTGTTCTCCCCAGAGCCTCATCTTTGTACGCGGTCTGGATCATGGCGAGTGTTTCTGTTGCCGATTTTCCCAGTAGAAAACAAAATCTGATGCTGGCACGCTGATCTTGCTTATCAATGGGTTCTGCCATTTTCGGATATTCTGACGAAGGGGGCGGGACTATAATAACATAAAGACTGCGTATGAGCTGCCTGTGTGTCTTTGGGAGGTGAAATTTTTCACAGTTATGCTTAAGGCTATGCTATAGCGACATATAACGGCCGAAAGTCTGAAATCATTCTTGTTTTTTTGTTTTTTTTATAACCACAGTGCGGGAACTTTTGGGTCCCCCCTCGTTACATAAATTATGTTGCTTTTCGGTTTTCCTTTTCAGATAAGCACACACACACATACAGGGAAACAGGGCGAGAGAGGGGGGGGGGGGGGGCAAGAGATTCCCGTGATGTAAATGAGACACAGGAGGGGGGTGGGAGAGGCAAGGGCTCTCCACAGGTTACCAAAAGTCACAGTCACATCAGGTAGACACATGTTTAAAGCACTCGTAAATGTGGAAAACTGAAAGAAGGCAGAAACAACCGATCACTGCCGGGCACAGTCGATGTCTGACCGGTGCACAGAGCGCAGCAGAAATGGCTTCCTGTACGAACAGCCAACCGCGGTGCCTCGGCGTCCTGTGTGAACCAGGCGTTACACTTGCTGGTCATTGAACAACATGCCATCCAGCCTCACAGTGGCATGCTCAGCAGCCTCCATGGTCTCAAAGTGCCCCTTTGAGACATTGTTGTTATCACAAACCACCTGGAAAGAGAAAGAGTTAGTGGTCAAAAACTTTCACAAGCATCATGCATTTTCCTAAAAACAGTCAACTTCACAAGTTTCAACACTGTAATGCAAAATACATGCTGTTTATGTCAACAGGTCAAGGCCCCTGTACTCACTTCACAGGACAACACGGATTAGGCCTCCCCTTACTTGGGGCGGCACGTATGGCTTATATCCTGGACGCTCATGTGGTGTAGGGCCCCCACTCTGGGCGTGGCTCAGGCTACTGTTGGGGGCATGGCTCAGGCTGATCCTGGGGGCGTGGCTCTGGCTGCAGTTCGGAGTGTAGCTCATTCTGCTCCTGGGGGAGTGGCTGAGGCTGCTGCTGGGGGCGTAGCTGAAGCTGGTCATGGTGGCGTGGCTGATTCTGATCCTGGGGTCGTGCTTGTGTCTCCTGCTGGGGTCATGTGTAGTACTGAGTCCTACGTGCAACCTCGTCTGTAGCGGGGTTGCACGTAGGACTCAAGTCGGAGTAACTTCCATGGTCCACGCTTCAGCCTCTGAGTGCCGCGTTCAGCCGCCTCCACGGTGTCAAAGTGCACATAGTCGTACCCCTTTGAGACGTTGTTGTCGTCACAAACCATCGAGAAAGAGAAAGAGTTAAGAATCAAAAACATTCACAAGCATCATGCTGTTCATGTCGACAGGGCGAGGCCTCCGTACTCACTTTACAGGACAACACGGTGCCAAAGGCGGAGAACGTGTCCAGCAAGGCCAGGCTGTCGATGAACTTCTCCAGGTTCTTTATCAGGATGTTTCCCGCTCCGTTGATCCTCAAGGAGGGTTCATGTCTGCGTCACATGATCCTCACAGGCCGGCCGTTGGTCACAGTGAAGGCCAAGTCATCCAGGGCTGCTCAGCAACAATCAGACCACAAGAAAAGAAAAAAAAAACAAAAAAAAAAACAACAGCTTGTTAACAGATGCAGCGTCACACATGACTAAGACTGAAAACATGAAGATAGACACTCTGGAGGCACAGCGCCCCCTTTAGAGGTTGTTTAGACAAAACTCACCATCTTCACGGTGCTAGAGGTTTGAGAAGCCATCGCCGAGGGACCGGCGGGTGAGACGGTCTCTGCACACCAGGACAGAGATGATCTGCCCCACCTGGCTGAATGTCTGGTAGACCATCATCTCGGTGGTGCTGGGATGAAGGTTCTCTGACATACAGTAAGTAAGACCTCATAAGTGCAATAAAGCATTGTTACCAGATTGTTTTTACTGCTATTACAGCTGCTGCAACTGCACTGATGACTACTACAGCAAATGATATTAATATTTAATTACAGGAAAATAATAAAAGTAAAATAAATACTCTAGTATTGACAGCAATGAGTCACACAATCCTTGTTTTATTTTGTTAGCCTTGAACAACACATTTTCATAGCTTCATTTGAGAGACCTCATGCACCTGAAAGCCCTGCTGCCTCGTCGCCTGGCTCCTCTGGGCGCCCTGCGTCCTGATCCTCCTGGGCCCTTGCCGTGGTGCCACGGAGGGCTCCAGAAAGGCCGAGACAGCAAGGTACGGCCACTCGGCACCTGTCACTGCTGCTCCACCACTGTTGTCCCTCCTTTCTCTCTCCTTCCTGCTCTCCCTGATGTAGGTGTCCCTGAGGCTCTTCCACCGCACTCTGCAAACCTCCAAGCATGCTGCTGAGGGCGTGGCTCATTCTGCTCTGTCACCATAGTTTAAACAAAACTTATTGAGATATGACAGGAATTACAATTAGCAATGAGAAATCCATTAAAGTTTGTAGTTCACTGCTGCTTGACTGCTCACCTTGACGCTTGTGAAGTGACTTACTGACCTGATACCCGGCTCCGCGATCCTGACGCTCAGCCTCCCTGTTGGCATATGGCTGGAACGGCATATACTCGGCGGTGCTGGGGTGAAGGTTCTCCGACATACAGCGTCGCCGCGGGGTTGATGGGAGCCAACTGGTCCATCATGGAGGACGGGATCTTCTGGAGACCTGCCAACTGTAAATACATTGGTTCAGAACATCATTATTTTCTGAAATGTCCAATATGCATCTGTCAGACACACACACACACACACACACACACACACACACACACAGGACCACCTGCAGCAGATCGCCTCCAATCTGGAAAAGAAGCAGAAGAAGTTAGACCAGATGCTGATGGAGGAGAAGAACATCTCGGCCCGCTCCGCTGAAGGAGCTGGAGGCCGCCGTCGACGTGGCCAACAAGAACCGCGACGAGGCGCCCAAGCAGCTGAAGAAGCTCCAGGCGCAGATGAAGGATCTGTACCTACACTTCTTTGTGGCAGTTCTCTGTGTTTTTTTCTTTTGGGTTAATATTGTAAAGATTGCAGCTTTTATTTTTCCCCAAAGGTGGCCAGGCTAACCTGACCTACAGAAGATGCTGGGAAGAAGATTGGAGGACGATCAGACTAAATGTGGATGAGAGACGCTGATGCTGGACGCCATGGCCAGAACAAACCATCATCAATAAATGCGTATTTTATAGTTCTGGTAGTTTATAGTAGTTTGTAGAAATGCAGATGGTTTTAATGAGATAGATGTTGTATCTGAGGCTTTACTGTATATTTTTTTTTTATCATGTTGAAACTCAGTATGAATCAAAATAAAATATAATGTAATAATTCATATGGAAAAAGCAATACTATGATGATTAAAAGATAATAGCAATTATAATCATAATAGTGATTAGAAACTTAAAATATAGTAATATTAATAATAGTGATAATAATAGATATAACAATGCAATATAATAATGATGATGATCAGAATCTTACAATCACAATATCAATACCGATCCAGTACAATATACATCCTTACACCAATTCTCTCAGTAATAATCTCAATCAGCCTGAACAGTTTATGAGTTTATTTCGTTCTGTTTATTTCTGTGTGTCCTCCATGTAAAACGTTGATAATAAACTGGAATAAAAGTTGAAAATTGATGGAATTCTGATCACTTCCATGGCGAAACCTATCATTCCTCAATGTGCTGAGGAAGCGAGCTCCACCCCGGCAAGATGGCCGCCACGCAGGCACGTCGGCTCCAATCCACAGCAGCGTGAACGAGGCGTCGACGTAATGACGTCTGTGTTCAGCAGGCCAAGCAGCTAACGCTAACGCTACACAAGGCCCAGCTGGAGGATTAGGGCAGTGTTTTTCAACCCCTGTGCCCTCATGTAAAGGATGAATGACGATGAATGATGCTTTCCGTGGGGATACGACGCCTTAAGACACAATAAATAAACATACTTTATGGAAAACGATTCCGCTAGCTTAATGCTAACGTACACGGAAAAAAGAACGGGCCTGCTAACAGTTAGCATAACAGTGATAGAACTTACTTGAAGAAATTTAACTGGACATTTGACTTAGCCAATACATAGAAAAAACTCAAATTATTTCAATAATGACTGGCATATATATTCCTCGATCATAAAAGCACGGACAATAATAAAAATATCCTCAGAAAACACACAGAATGTAGCTACGGAAGCCCGAGAGGCTCCAAACGCAAATGATAAATTCATCCAGAATTTACAGATTCTCATCATTGCTCGCAAGGCGGATAAATGTGTGTAAAAGTTAAAGTATATGTATGTGCAAGGAGAATATATGTGCGTCAGAGGCCCAGAATGAATTTTTTTTTGTTTTGTTTTGTTTTGTTTTTTTTTTTGTAAAAATAATGAGATAAAACAAATCCAGAAGCTGAGCCTCCAGAACTCACTGCACTCCCCTTCACTGCAAATCTTAGTCTAGGCAGATATTAAAACATCCCAGATACATATCGCTGCATGAAATTGATAAATGTTACCTGTTAATTCCTCTTTGTTTTGGATAATTAGTCCAGCCGGGCAGAAATCCATGTTTTGATAGGAAGGATTAGCTTGCTGCAGCAGCATGCTAGCTGGCGTTGGTGTGTGAATTCATTTAGTTTTAGAAACCAGCGGAATTAAGATCCCTCTGAGTGCTGAAGATATTTTGCTGTATAAAGCACAAAAATCGTGTTACTTACTTCTGTATTGAGAGGTGAGGGTGCATCAGCGTCTTTAATCAGCTGTTTCAATCATGTGCTAATAACACTTTTTTTGACTGACACAAGAATACAACAATGTCAACATTTCAAAATAAAATAATTCCGTTGCTTTTTTCACACACAAAATGTCAACACTAAAAATATAACAATGTAAAATTTTTTTTTTTTTTTTTTATCAATATCAGCAGTACAACAAAAAAGTACCATTATGTAATAGGTATTTATGAAAAATTAAGTCAATAGTGCAAAAAAGGTGAAAAATCCGATTGGCTATTTGCTCTTTTGTCAAAGAGCTTTTGCCCCGAGGTCCCCTTTTTGTCCGAGGATTTCAAATTGGAATAATCCAATAAGAATGTTTACATTTTAAATATGTTTTTAATTGTTCTTATGCTAGAAAAATCTTCAGTCATTCATTTATAAGCAAACCCATGCGTAAAATAGTAAACTAGTAAACTAGTGCATTCATAAACTTTTCTCCCAGTGAATACTGGGAGAAAAGTTTATGAATGCACTATTTTATGAGTCAAGATTAAATTAGGCCGAACTGAAATTAATTTCCCAGCCTTGCAGATGGATGAAGCAGCATCAAGAAGACATCACATTTAAGCCACAAATTATTCCTAACTGAAGAAAAAGTGTGTTTTGGATTAGCTGCTGTTGGTTTTTGTTCTCTCTCCCTGTCGTATTCATCATTTTTGCTCAGTAGTCCCTTAACAGAAGTTGCTAGTTTGAAATATATATATATATATGTATATATATAAACTTCCCCATGTGGAATGACTGGAAATGTGTTCGTCCAAAAACAAACAAGAAAAAAAAAAAAAGAGCAGCAGATTTCTTACAGCCTCACTGGGTGGTGGCACAGTGCAGACAAGAGCAGCTCTGAGAATACTAATGAGTGTCAAAAAAAATCCAGATAAAACATTCAATTACAGATTATACCCCGATACGAGCAGCGACATGGAAATACGAACTGTGTCTCTGTGCGGCGACAGAACAATGGCTCCCAGTGAAGACGGCATTCAGAGTAATCCATTACAAATCATAAATTCCCCAGTGCAAGACAGAGACGGAGAGAAAAAAAAAATCAGTTTTAATTAGAACCCAAAATGATCTAATGGCATGTTATCTCACAGTTTGAGATAATGAGAACGGCACTTAAATTATAGATCATAGAATGTGATAATCACGTGTTTAAAGATCTAATCTGGATGTTAGAGCAGGAGTCTGAAACCATGATGACTGGAAATGAGCTCCTTCATTCACCAAATAAAATTCATCCACAGTCACAAATCATGTTAATCATCTGAAATGAGGGAAAAATAAAAGGAAATGTTCACATACCTAAAAACTGGAATTAAATTAACAACAATTTATAGCAACATTTTATACATTTTATTGTTTGGAGCAAATTTGAGCAAATTTTCCACGTTTTTTTCATAGAATTGCCCTCATTTATTTCTCCTGCCTATTCCAGCTGTGCTAAAATTTGCCATTGGGATCCGCTTACATTTGAATTTTTAACCTTTTATAAGTGTTTTTAACCATTTTATCTGTTTTTGATATCTTCCATGACTGTGCATCTCTTAAAGGTTAGAGCAATTTTGGCTATGTTAGCAATTTTAAGATTTTTTTAAACCTTTTTCAAATTAATGTGCCAAATACACTTCTAATTGAACAGGTTTAGCTATATTCACAATTTGAAGATTAATATTGTTGCTTGTAAGCAGTGATACAAAGTTCAAATAATGTTTTAATGGAAAATAAAGTCTTTGAACAAACATATCATTACACTTAGTCTGAGGGTGCTGTGAGTTGAGTTGCTCCTCCAGAACAAATCTTCTGAACTGAACATTACTCTCCATGGGGACAGGCTTAGACTACAGAGCTGACTTCTTAGCTGGACCGTGAACAGATGGGCAGCCAGGACTGGGATGTAGACCGGAGTTGGAACACTGACTGCACTGGTTCTCAGACTGGAGGCAGGTTAAAAAAAAAAAACTGACAGGAGAAGTCAAACCTATCCACGAACAGCTGTCTTGTTAGGATTCAGCGTCGAAGTGGAGTCTCGAGTCCCCTTAAAAAATAGAGCTGCTTCTTATCGGGACAACGTATCTCCACCCCGACCCCACAGGTGAAACAAATCTGCAATCAGCAGCCAACTCCCTGCTTCACAGCCTGGCCCTGCCCACCTGACACCGAAACAGAAAGAACAAAATGCAAGGCTGCAGAGGAGCGGGACATGACAAATCGCTCGGCGACAGTTGCAATTTTAAACCTTTTTGAGCATTTTTGCTGTTTTTAGCCCCATGCGTTTCCAAATCGTGAAAGCAATTTCAGCTATAATTGCAATTTTAACATTTTTATTTTCTGCCATTTTAGCTGCTTTTTGCAATAGAATTTTCGAATAGCTGTTTTACCTGTTTTTAGCAATTGTAGCTGCTTTTTTGTTTGTTGCTTTTGTTTTTTTGCCATCTTGACCTCTTTTTAGCCAAATTACTACATCATTTCTGAAAAAAAACACATAGAGTAGAAACACCAAATAAAAATGAAAGCTAAATACTTTTAGAAATTTAGCCACTGAAGCTGGTTTTGAAAAGCTGCATATCCCTGAGTTACATGAAAGAAAGTATGGTTTCTTGCAAACATTCTATATTTTGGAGCGAGAATCATCATATTTACCTATTTCCCCCCCCGCCCTGCGTTGACATTTGTTGTGTGCGGCTGACAGTGAATTAGATCCTCAGTAATGACCGGCTCTACTTTTGGAGCCTGACTTTGTTGTGTCCCTCGCGTACGGCCTCATGCCGGAAGAGGCTCAGATGACAAGCCGGTTCTATGATTAGGGAAGGTCAGAGTGGGGAAGGGGGGGTAGGTTGGCTTTTTACGCACGGCCACTTGTGGGATTGTGGGTAACTTGATTAAAGCTGCGGGATCGCCGGTGAATCCGGAGGGTTTGGGTGAATAGCTGACAGGAGAATGAAGTGTTGCTGATCTGATCTCCGGCGACCCGGGGTTGGTTTTCGGCATGGCTCCGGAGCGAGCCTCGCTGCTGCTGTTGTTGATGGCAGGTGAGTGTGTGTGTGTGTGTGTGTGTGTGTGGGTGGTCATGTGCGTCACGAATTTCCACTCTGTATTCAGTTTTTGTTTTCATATTTGGAAACCATCAAATGTCACTCAGTGCAGTAAAATGCATTAATAGTGAACCAGTTGGTGGATTTCACTTAGTTTTATAGCATGAAGTCAACAGTGGCGTTAAACACAACAATCCCAACATTGCATGATGCTCGTTTAAATTCAGGCTGTGCTGATTTAGCAGTAAATTAAGTGTCCTGTCTTGAATTTTATAGCTGAATGATGGATTTTCAGTTATGAGGAGGAAGATGCTCTATAATTTAAGAGGTTATCTGAAGCTCTAATTAAGAAATTTATTGGGATTTTTTAGGATTTAAGTGGAAAAGTCACTTATCTACAGTAATTTTTGTCACATTTCTCTTTTCATTTCCACATATTTTAGATCTAAATGTGCATAATCTGGCTTTCTAAGTCCAAATAATTCAGATTCCATCCACCTCTTACACCAAACAATAGAAAACACTGAGTTTTTCTCTTAGTTCCTGCATGAAAAATTAACCAAAACACACAAATACATTTGGAAAATGGTTAAATTTGAGGATCTTTAATCTAATTTGGGTTGAAATGAGCAACATTTTCCCATAAGACACCTGTTGCAGGCTGGGTTCCACATGTTCGTCCCCCCCCCCCTCACTGGTGTGAAGGATCAACTCCATGCAACATCACTCTCTTTTGCAGCAGCTTTATTGAAGCGTAAAAGTCCGACTGGGGCACGAGCACGACTCACAGCGCAGCTGTCAGGGAGAAGAAGTGTGGAGAAACATATTAATGTAGGCACAGGACATTTAAATGTGTCAGCTTCCGCCTCGCCCCTGCCGCTATCATCTCACACTCACAAGGCTTTTCAAAATCCATAAATATCGAGTCCGAGAACTGCGGGCTGAATTTGTGATTCCTCCACTGATGGCTGCTTCCCCTCCCCTCTGAACACGAACGGACTGGAAAGCAGCGAGTCAGCAGAGCAGCAACCTGCGAGTTAGGAGAGCTCGGGGATCTGTCACGGTGCGCCTTGATTTTCCTTCCTGGAAAAAACCCCCCAAAAAAAACGGTTAAAAGCCGACTTTGAGTGTCAGATTTTCACAGCAGAAGCCACAAACAGGCAGAACAGCGATCCGACTCGCTGGGTGATAAACAAGCGAATGCATCGTGCATGTGGAAAGATTCTGTGAGCCTGGTTCTGCAGAAATTTACACTTAAGACTCTGGTTCTGCAGAAAGTCTCCACTCCTGAGCCTGGTTCTGCCGTTTTCTGTACAGCTGAGTCTGGTTCTCCTGCACCGAGTCTCCACTTCTGACTCTGGTTTTTGCAGTTTTTTTCTATTTTTGAGCCTGGTTCTGCAGTTTTGTCCACTTCTGAATGTGGTTCCTCAGGAAGTATCTGCAGAAAATCTCCACTTCTGAGCCTGGTTCTGCAGAAATTTCAACTTCTGACTCTGCTACTGCAGAAAGTCTCCACTTCTGACTCTGGTTATGCAGTTTTCTCCCCTTCTGCACCTGGTTCTGCTGTTTTGTCCAATTCTGAATCTGGTTCTGCAGGAAGTCCCCACTTGTGAGCCTGGTTCTGCAGAACTTTCTACTTCTGACTCTGGTTCTGCATAAAGTCCCTACTTCTGAGTCTGGTTCTGTAGAAAGTATCACTATCTGAGTCTGGTTCTATAGTTTCCTCCACCTCTGACTCTGGTTCTGCAGAAAGTCTCCACTTCTGACTCTGGTCCTGTAGTTTTGTCCATTTCTGAGCCTGGTTCTGTAGTTTTCTGTACATTTGAGTCTGGTTTTTCTGCACCAAGTCTCCACTTGTCTCTCTGGTTCTGCCATTTTCTGTACATCTGACTCTGGTTTTGCAGTTTTTTTCTACTTTTGAGCCTGGTTCTGCAGTTTTGTCCACTTCTAAAAGTGGTTCCTTAGGAGATATACACTTCCAACACTGGTTTTACAGAAACTCTCCACTTCTGAGCCTGGTTCTGCAGTTTTCTCTACTTTCAAGTCTGGTTCTGCAGTTTTTTTTTCTTCAACTCTGAGTTTAGTTCTACAGGAAGTGTCCGCCTCTTACTCTGGTTCTGCAGAAAGTCTCTGCTTCTGACTCTGTTTCTACAGTTTTCTCCACCTCTGAGCCTGGTTCTGCGTTTTTTTTTGCTTTTTTTTTTTCATACAACATCTCTCTCTTTCAAAGCCCCTTTTAAAGCCCAGACAGTGAAAAGTCAACATAACGGGCCTTATCAGGCCGGTCCAGACCAAGATCCACCGTGTTTCTCCTCACAACAACCTGCTCGTGTCCACACGGGCTCCTCTCCACCGGCTTAAGCCTCCCTCTCCTCTCCTCTCCTACTGCACCGCTCGGCGGTATTACATTCAGCCCGGGGTCCTGTGGGACGGCCGCGGTCTGCCTCCACGTTAAGAGCCTGTTTATACACATCTCTGAAGTAAACAAATGGGAATGGGGCTCTGACTGCAAATTAAAATCTTTTCTTCGTGAAACTAACAGCCTAATAGGGAAGAAACAGCCCGGCAGGAATAACTATTGCCAGGACATGACCTTGTTTGTTGCACCAATATATTCCTAAATGCTGAAGAAACGATAAACACTGACTATATGGTATATATGTGTTTTTTTTCCTCACTTCCATCTGTGTTTTCTTGCCTATAGCTCAAGTCTTTCCATCCGTGTCCGGCTGCAACAGAGGACTCTACGAGAGGATCATCAGCGATTTCTGCTTGGCTAAGTTCAGATTTGACATGGAGGGAGTGGATCCAGGACTGTGGTGCAGCTGGATGGACACACAGGAGTAAGTTCGGCCGCTGGGAGACGGAACATCCTTCATAATGTGGATGTCAGCTGAAATTACATGGAGACAGATGCAACATAATGTGGATCTTACTGGAGGAAGATGCTCTAAAAATTTGAGTCCGAGTGGGCGAAGATGCTCTATATTCTGAGTCCAAGTGGGGGAAGATGCTCTATATTCTGAGTCCAAGTGGGGGAAGATGCTCTGTATTCTGGATGTCAGCTGAAATTATATGTTAGTGGAGGCAGATGCTCAATAATGTGGATGTTAGAGGGAGGAAGACGCTCTATAATCTGGACGTCAGTGGAAGGAAGACACTCTATAATCTGGATGTTAGAGGGAGGAAGATGCTCTATAATCTGGATGTTAGAGGGAGGAAGATGCTCTATAATCTGGACGTCAGTGGAAGGAAGACGCTCTATAATCTGGATGTTAGAGGGAGGAAGATGCTCTATAATCTGGACGTCAGTGGAAGGAAGACGCTCTATAATCTGGATGTTAGAGGAAGAAAGATGCTCTATATTCTGGATGTTAACAGGAGGAGGATGCTCTATAATCTGGATGTTAGAGGGAGGAAGATGCTCTATAATCTGGACGTCAGTGGAAGGAAGATGCTCTATAATCTGGACGTCAGTGGAAGGAAGATGCTCTATAATCTGGATGTTAGAGGGAGGAAGATGCTCTATAATCTGGACGTCAGTGGAAGGAAGATGCTCTATAATCTGGATGTTAGAGGGAGAAAGATGCTCTATAATCTGGAATTTACTGAGAGGAAGACTCTCTATAATCTGGACGTCAGTGGAAGGAAGATGCTCTATAATCTGGATGTTAATGGGAGGAGGATGCTCTATAATCTGTATGTTATGTGCCATTTTTGTTGGCTGTCAGATGCAACCCAATTAACTTCCTTTTTTTTTTTTTAATTTCAAAATTACAGCCGTCTTCTCCCAAACACTCAGAGTTTGGAGGATTATGAGTCAGACATGAGAAGAACCCAGCGGAGGAGCGACTGTCAAAACAGCGTGATTTCCCCGCTGGCTCGCCGTCCTCTCTCGGTCCAGCTCATAATTGGCAGAGTAGCTTTTTTTTTTTTTTTTTTTTTTGCTGTTGTAGCTCATAATAAAACAGGGTTTTTCAAAACCCCGGGCACCGATGTTTGATGCCACCATTGAGTCTCGGAGGAGAGCTGGATATATAACAGATAAATAACTCGAGCAGGAAATTGGAAAAAAGAAAAAAAAAAAGGAAGACTTGTTTGTGGATGCAGGGGACTTTAGTGACAGTAAAAGTTGTGTCACTGCTCCGTTCTGTACACTCGACCGTGAACTCCAAACCTCTTTCTCTTTGACTTTGAGAAAAGTCACCAAACGCTCCTCTAGATTCTATTTATTCCCAATAACTGAGGCATAATTGTCGATCAATACCCAGAGACCATGAGCACTTCCAGACGAATAATCAAAAGGATGATTTTTCCGTCCAAACACGTTGTTAAAACTGTGGTTCACTTGGTCAATTTGGTGCCAAGTGGAATCGTTTCGGAAGGAAAACAAATAATCGCTTGGATTCGCAGGAAACAAGAGATGTTCTGAGAAACAACTGGATGGAAGACATGCTAACCTTTTTTATTTGCTGTGTCAGAGTGATGTATGGGGGTCAAACTTTTGTAATAGGTGTTCAACCTCTTTCGATTCCTCTTATAAGAGCTTCTGTGTGTGAGAACAAATCCACTAGACACCTGTAATTCTTACAATCTATCCAAAATAACAGGTTATATTTAAGTTTTTACTAACAGAAAGGGTTTGGATGATTTACCACTCTCACATTTCTCAAACTCATGAAAAAAAAAAAAAAGAAATCATTGCTCTGGGGTTTAAAAACACTTGAATCTTATCTCAGAATGGGAAATCCTTCATTTCCTCTCTGCACATTGTGGAAGCGCCTAATCCAGATCATTATGAGCACCACATTATCAGTTCCCAGTATTAATTCAAGCATTTGTAATTCAATGCACGCTCAAATGCTGACATGTAACCACAGCTACGTTCGTATCCAAAATGCCTTTCAAACATGGTAATACTTTGAGTTCAAGGTTCTAGGACAGATTGCGAATGGTACATGGAGCACTGTATTGAAATAAGTCATGGAAAAACTGATATGTGTCCAACTAAAGAGAGTGTGCCGTGTTGAAAATGTTGCTTTCCAGATGATCATGTAGTTTCATCATGACTCAAAACCCAACTGCCTGAAAGGAAATCTTACGAAGATCTTAGATGTTGAGAGCGACCCGACCTGCTCACTTGGCAGAATCTTTCCTACACCGTCGGTATGCGTCTCTATTTCCCCGCCTGCAGTTATATTTAGAGTCTGTTAAGCCCCAACGGGTAATTCCAGACCATTTGTTTGCCCCCCACACACACACACACACCCCACACCACTGGGAATCCTCTCATCTGTTCCCATTCACAAAGGGTGCCTCAAACACCTCTCAAGGATATGTCCCAAAAAATCTGTAAATCTCAACAAGGAGCTAGAAGTTTTGAAGTCTGATTTTGGCTTTACCTTATGCGTTGTCGCCCTCTGCAGGATCTACGGGGGACTTACAAACTGCACCTACCAAGTGGCCCTGAGGATGGACTGCTTCTGGCCCAACCACATCGTGGACCACTTCTTCATGCAGGTCCACCGGCTCTACTTCCACGACTGCGCCCTGACCGGCCGCCTGCTCCACGACCCGCCGGTGGCCGTCCTCGCCCCGTTCATCGCCGTGCCGGTGCTCATCACCCTGGTCATGACGGCGCTGGTGGTGTGGAGGAGCAAGCGAACGGAGGGAGTGCTATAGGGGTCGAGACCCGGAGGGACGGACTCAGATCATTAAAAGACACGCGTTCTGCTTTTTTTTTTTCCAGGGTCATAAAAGTCATTGAGATTCAAGGGATCTTGGAGGCCGTGCATGTTAATTACCATCTGTTCTCACGGCCCTAAACAATCTGCGAGCGCATAAATAACAGAAGAAAGGGAAGAAACAGCTGAACTGCATGAGTGATCGTCACAAGTGAAGAGAAAAAAATTGTGTTTGGTGTTTCATAGATATTTAATTCCTATTAAAGGCATCTGCAAGCATTCAAAATGCACAACATCTGCTGTAATTGTTTACATACGCTTTAAAAATAGATTAACTTCTCACAAATACTTGTGGACTTGATCAGAACTGGATTTAGGATGCATGACAGAATCACGGAAGATGCTCTATAGCAGAACAGAATCACGGTTTCCGTGCCAGCCAGTAGAAGTACTTCACAATCATTGTAACTTCCGCGTCCGGAGACGACGCCTTCATGGCGGACATCAACCTAAAAGAGGCGGGGAAGAAGAGACGGGAAGATTTAAGGAGATCTGAAATACGGTGATGACTAAATCAAACCCACTTGAGTTATTAGCTAGTTAAACGTGAGGCAGTCAATGAAGCGCAGCCTCAGGTGAGGAGCAGGTCCGACTTTCCCGAGAACTGTGCGTAAATCTTCCCAAACTGTGATCGTAATTAAATACAATGTCATACTTTCTTTTCTTTTTTTTTTTTTCCTTTCATGTAAAAGTTACGTCTCAGCACTTCTCAATATATATAGTGCTTGCTGGGCTCTTCTGTCCTGTCACTGCTAAAGGGGTGTGTGTGTGTGTGTGTGTGTGTGTGTGTGTGTGTGTGTGTGCGCGTGTGTGTGTGTTGGGGGGATTAATGGTGGCTGTATTATCAAAGCAGTAACAGTTAAGCTTAGTCAAGCAGTGTTTGGCTTTTCTGATTAATGCCCACGTCTGTGACAGGATTCAAAGATGAATTTCAGCAGTTTCTGATAATGATGAATGAATTTGGTCGCCGATTAAGGGGATCAGGTGAGACCTCGCCGAAGAGAGTTAATGGCTGGACTCGCGGAGGAAGCCGGAGGTTAATATCTCACTTGTCTCGGAAGTTGGAGGAGAGCCGCTCGGCCTCGGCAGAGTCCTTTTGTTTGAACTTCTGGTAGTTGGAGAAGGTCTCCACCATGCCGATGAAGCCGTTCAGCGTCACGGTCCTCTTAATGCGGAAACATTGGTTCCTGGAACGAGGTGAAGGGATAATCAGGACGGAGACGAGATGTGGAACGGCGACGTCCTGGACGGGAACTCACCACTCTTTGTCGGGGTAAGGACAGGAGTCGAACATGTCTGTGTAGATCTTCACGGAGTTCGTTCCGATGTGGGGGTTTCGGTATGGAAACAGAATGGCGTAGAACTAATGAGAGAAATGGAGATCTTGTCAACACTTGGGAAGAGAAAAAATTAGCTGAATTTCTACACATTGATTCTGACATTACTTCTTGAGTCTGACATGTTTCTGTATCACACAAAAACAGTTTATTTGCTGATCTTATTCTCAAGTTTTAAACTGTCACTTTCACTACTGCTTGACTGTGTTGGTCTTCTACTGCAAACGTTGATGTGTCAAAGACAATAAAGAAAATTCAAGATGTTTTGACTTGTGGGACTGAATCCTTACACTAAATTACAACAATTGACCTAATATTGCAGATGCTGACAGTAGAAATATCCTACTGTATACCAACGAAACAGTCTGTTTCTGACTTGAAACTTGAAAATGAAAACCACTATAAGCACAGATTTTACAGCAGCTGCCAACAGAAGAGAACTTGGGGACACCATATATCAGAAGTACTCGATACCTCTTTGCAGATGTCGTTGAGGGCGTCGGAGACGTCCCCGTACTCCAGCTCCATGTCCATGGTGTAGCTGAGTAGGGCCAGGCAGCCTCCCGGCCTCAGCACCCGGTAAGCTTCCTGCAGGAAGCGCTCGCGGTCGAACCAGTGGGCCGCCGTCATGGCCGTCACCAGGTCCACCTCCCCGGACTCGAAGGGCAGCTCCTCGGCTGGACACTGTCTGCTCCAAAGGAATTACAGCTGAGATGGTTTGACTTTTTTTTAATCCCCCCTGCTGTGAACTTGTAATTTAACTTCAAACCATAGAGATTAAAAGCTGAGGGAGCGATTGATAACACCATTACTCACAGCTCGGCGAAAAAAAATGGTCCAAAGTCAGTTTGAAAAGTAGTTTTGGAACACTGACAGACCGATGGAGCAATAAAGACTGGGACTAAAAACTTATCAAACCACAATGTGCTACTATCAGTTGTTCCATTATAGCACCCTTTGGTCGGGCTGATTTACAGCCTGACCATCTTCTCCTTTGTCTCACCTGTATGAAACATTGGGAGGGCTGCTATTGGTGGGCACCATCTCCAGCTGGGCAGGGCTGACGTCTGTTCCAATCACCTTGGTGAAGAACGGAGCTAGGAGGGCCGTCCCTTGACCTGAACCGCAGCCAACGTCTACTGCAAGGTGGAAACTCTTCGTCTAGAAAGAACTGGACACAGTCAGAATGCAAAGATAGATGTGGAAGTATGTTTCTGCAGGCTGATGGCCTCAACTAAATAAAGCACCTACCCTTTTTTCCATGAAGCCCATAACGACGCTGATCAGCTCCTGGGGCATCACTCGGTACTGCAGATAGGCCACTGCATGATCTTTCCCTTCGAAGAGCCTCACAGCCATGTTTTCCTGCCTTCCAGAGGTTTGAATAACTTGACAGTGCAGCACTGTATCTCTTTATAGAGCCCAAGTTACATATTAACTAAAAACCAACCTGCCAACCAATGGCTGAGGTATTGTGTCAAAGTGCTTCAAAGCAGAACAGCTCGACACACTCTGATGTAACTTTAAACCTACTTTTCTTCTTCCAGCTGTGTTCTGTGAGATTCATGTTCGGTAAACTCAAGAAAATGCTCTTATTCACAGTAGAAGTGAGAATGAGACGCATTCTCAGATCAAAACAAAATCAACAATGTGAGATTGCACAATGATTCGACTTAGCACAGGTACAATGCAGATTTTGGATTCAGTAGTCTGGAAAGGCATTGCCGATTTTGACTGGCATTTTTGCACTTGCATGCAACAGCCAGCAGATGGCAGTAAATTCACAGAGAAATGTTGTGATGGTTCAGAATGGGAGATAAATGTTGGTGCAAATTTGCAGCAACCTGCTGAAGGCCTTTTTTTTCCTCTAAAACATCAAATAACACAACACGATGATGCATGGCTTAAATTTACATTTTTAAGTGTTTTAAATGTACATTTATATATAATGTGAAGCCTGCAGGTGTGCAGTCTTGCAATTTCTGCACAATCAACACGCATTGATCCTTGTCGTTGGGATGGTCAATAACGCGTTGTCAGATATGGTTTGCAACAGGGTTTGTGTTAACAAACAGGGGGGAGGAGGGGGAGGGGGGGCACAACCCTTCACCCCACCGTCGTCCAATCAGTCAGCTCTGATCAAAGCTGTCAAGCAAACGCCAGTGTCCCACCTCCCCCGGACGTGTGTGTGTCAGCGTGCGAGTGTGTAGCCGCGGCCACGCCGTTGTCGTCCACACGTGGTCACCCAGACATGACCAATTTGTCACCAAGTCTTTACCAGCAAAAATCTTATTACAGCGCCCACACACACACACACACACACACACACACACACACACACACACACACACACACACACACACACACACACGCGCGCACAGGCCATTAAAAACACACAGTCAATGGACTCAGGCAGCCAGCTTTAATATCTGCATTTTGACTGCGAGGACGAGTGTTGCGGGGAATTCTTCAATCACTCAGGTAATCCGAGCCAAGACGGAGAAACTGCCATATTTTAAAGCCGGTAAAGCAGTTTGTGGGGTTGCGCGTTTGTACGTAACGACTCACAAGTGAGAGGAAAAAAGAGGAGTTATCTCACAGGCACTGTGCAAATCTTGAAAATGCATTGCAGCTTTAAATACCTGCACACTTCCTCTCTCTCTCTCTCTCTCTCTCTCTCTCTCTCTCTCTCTCTCTCTCTCTCTCTCTCTCTCTCTCTTCCATTAAGCAGTGTGGGAGCAGGAGCATGCCGTGGTAACAGGGATGGATGGATGGGTATTGAGTGTAAAAATCCCACTTCCCTGCAGAAATCTCAGTAGATGAAAAAAAAGAAAAAAAAGAAGAAGCAGATTGCAACTGTAGGATGAAACCCATGAATTTAAAAAGGAGTCTTGGTGCCACCTTGAAAGCCATGCAGGTAGAAAGAAAAAAAAAAAAAACAGGTTTCACAGACATCTCAGTCCAGATGCTTTTAAATAAAGAGGAAAAATCGACGAATCAAACCGAAACTGTAATCCTGGAGACATTTTGAAACCTTTTTGTTTTCTTCTTTTTGGGAGCTCCTGCTTTAAAAATGACATGTTTGTATTTCCTCACAAGGTGTCGAAGTCCTGCTTTCTTGTGTTGAATAGTTACCCTGGAAATATTCTTGTGCCTGATTTTTACACCATTTCAAAAATTTCTGATGTAAAATGTGTTTTTTATGCCAAAAATTACTAGTGTTATCATCTGCTTGTGTTTCTTCTATTATGGTTTATTAAAAAATCATGACAAATGAACGTATCACACTGAAAAAAGGCCAAATGAGCTCCAGACGTTACCTGCTGCTTGACTTGAAAAGCTGAAATCTTCCATTTATGTTTTGTTATATACAGTCCCTCCAACTGGAACAGCAGGATGTCTCCACCTCTGAGTCTGCTTTTTTTTTCATCTGTTTGTGAAATAATGAACACAACTGGAAAAAGTACAGACTTCTCTTTATCTATTCTTGATGAACCCCATCCTCCCAGCTGCACTGTTTTCCTTCATGGTATATCCTTTGTTCGGGAAGAGGCCACAAGTTCTCCTGTCATCTGCTTCAGAAACCGTGGTCTTGTTGAAGAATCCAGGTTTGTTTTAAGAAAGCATCCTCTGAAATCTAGCTGTTGTTCTGGGAGTTGACGTTAAGCTGTTCTTCAGCTTGAGAAGCACTCTTGATTTTATTGGTCCATGAAACATTGAAAGGTCAATCTTCAAACATTTTGTTGTCTGGTCCTGATGTTTTGTTGAACGGTAACGGGATTCCAGGCTTCATTATCTTGACCATGTCTCTGAGAACCCAACTACCTGGGATTTTCTCGGCCCTTCTTGTTCCAACTGGGTACTTCTGGGTTCTTTTTCTTACATCTGGGGGCCTTTGAGTCCGTTTGGGTACCTCTGGGATCTTACTGTGACACCTAGGTACTTCTGGGTGCTTCTAGGTACTTCTGAGGATCTAGAAGTAAAGTCCTTTTGGGTTCTTCTCAATGCTTCTGGGTATCTCTGGTTACTTCTGGGTTCTCCTGGGTTCCGCAGGTCAGTTACCCATCTTGAACATGCCAGCACGAGAGGTCAAAACATTTAACAGGTCTGTGATCACGCTTCAGTATCGTTGCAGTGTCAACATATTGTAAATTTAGTTTTCGTTTTTTATAAAATTCAGAGTCAGCCACATCTCCTTTTTGGCCCGCTTTGACTGAAAAAACAATTTTCCTGATTAATTATGCTCACCTTGACTCAGGGTGTTGATATCCTGGGGACACACAATCCCTCATTAGGAAAACACACACCTCTATGTTCACACCCAGTCAGGAACTGTGTTTATACATTGTGGAGTTAAAAAAAACATGCATAAAAATCATACAATGGTCAAGATTGAGATTTTATGACTATGATTGTGAATTTCTTACAGCAGATTCAATATTAATGGTTTTTTTTTTTTTACTGTAAATTTCGAAGATCACATCCATAGTAACATCCTGTAAAAATGGTTTCTGATCCCGGATCAGTCCCGTATTGGTTTTCCCATCAAAATGATCCGAAGTCTTCCCTTTTCCTCCTGCTGAGGCGCTGGGCCTCGTGCCAATCAGCATCTGCAATCTGTGCCGGGGATATGAAGATCTTAAATCTCCGGCCGTTAAAACTTCACTGGAGATTCTCCGTTTTCTTCACAGCCTGTTGTAAAGAACAAGTATCGAAAAGATCCGATTGACTCGGAGGCTGGTTTCTTCTTCTTCTTCTTCTTCTTTTTTTTTTTTATAGCCGAGATGCCCGCTCTGAGATGCACTCGGCGGGCTAATCTGGCTCTCTGAGGGGAGAGCTAGGTATTGGCTTTGATGATAGAAATGGATTAAACAGATTACATTAAAGGCCAGTCTAATTGAACCAATCTATCCTGATTCTGCTGCTGTAAGATAAACGATGAGAAGAGCCAGATAGTATATATAGGTCGCGTGCTTGTGTGTCTGGCTCCGGCTCCTTCTGCGGACATTTGGAAGGTTTGCCTGCAAAAGGGAGCGAGAGAATTTAAAGAAGGGTCCAAATCGAAAAAAAAAGAAAAAAAGTCTGCATTTCAATAGAAAACTCATCATTTTGGAAAAGTTGAATTTAATTTCATTGTGGGAATGTCTGTTGACCACAGTGTAGTTCATATGACGGCCATAAGTTGGCGCTGTGGGTTGTTTTTGCAATGAAATGACTAGATTTTTGAACTCACTGCAGTAATTTTTTTTTTTTTTCTTTTCAAACATCCCTGCAAGAGGATAATTTGAGGAATAAGCCATATTAATGGGTTGCAAGTCAAGCTTTAAGTCTTTCCAAGCTGGATTTCTTCGGTTATGTTTAATGTAAATTCTGAAATAATGTTTGGGGGAGGGGGGGGGGGTGCATAAAATGCAGCTAATGCACAAAACGAACGTGAGGTTTTAGTGTTGGAGGACGAGCTTTAGCTGCCAGAAAGCGCGGGATTAGAGCGATCTGAAAGGGAGAGGGGAACACATGGAGCCGTAGCGGCGTGGCAGACAATAACCCCGCTGAGTTGTGGCTTGTTGCTTCTCCTTCACTCCTTCCAGTCTCAAACAAATCAAATCCTGATAGCTTATGTAAGACCAGAAAGGAGTGGATTCTGCAGCGGAAAGGCAAACAACTTTTGAAAGATTGTCTGCATGCCCGAGCCTGTGTGTGTATGTGCGCGCGTGTGTGTGTGTGTGTGTTTTATTGACGGCGTCCACTTGAAGTTTGCATGATGGGGTGACCTTTTCCTTCCAACCTTGTTATCAACGTGAACTCGTTAAGCGGGGCTGTTTAATTAGCGGCCGAATGGCAATCGGGGGAGGAGCCGGAGACCTCGGCGGTCATAGACACGGATCAATGGCCTTCAGGGAGCCTTTGCATCCAGCAACAGGAGACCTTTACACAACTGGGCGTGTGCACGCCATATGCTGTTGCACTTTTTAATGCACATAGCGCCTCAGCGTTCGACTCAAGGTGTTTAAATTTGGCACTGTTTTGTGATAAAGCCGATAGTTCCTGGTGCATTGTGGTCTTTTGTGCATTCAGCATAGCCAGTTGGCACGACATTTTCAACAACTGGCAACGAAAAACTTCTGCCGTGCTTCAACAGTCTGTTGCGGCAACTATTTGAACATGGCTCCCCATGGTGGAACTTTTTAGTAACATTCTGACACCAAGTGGAAAAAAATGCAAGTTTTTGAAAATGCTCCAAGTCTGTCTCCATGGAAACAGGGAAAAACGCAACTTTTGAAAAACACTTTGAGTCCGTCGCCATTACAGTGGAGGAAAACGCAACTTTTTGAAAACATTCTAACTCCATCTTTTGGGAAAATGGTCGAAAACGAAACTTTTTGAAAATGCTCCAGGTCAGTCTCCGTGGAAACGGGGAAAAACGCAACTTGTAAAACAAACGCTTTGAGTCCGTCGTCATTAAAAAAGAGGAAAACAAAACTTTTTGAAAACATTCTGACTCCATCTAAATTGAAAATTTGCGAAAGCGCAACTTCTTGAAAATGCTCCAAGTCCGTCTCCATGGAAACAGGGAAAAACGCAACTTTTGAAAAACACTTTGAGTCCGTTGCCATTACAGTGGAGGAAAACGCAACTTTTTGAAAACATTCTGACTCCATCTTTTGGGAAAATGGTCGAAAACGAAACTTTTTGAAAATGCTCCAGGTCTGTCTCCGAGGAAACGGGAAAAAAACGCAACTTCTAAAACAAGCGCTTTGAGTCCGTCGTCATTTAAAAAGAGGAAAACAAAAGTTTTTGAAAACATTCTGACTCCATCTAAATTGAAAGTTAGCGAAAGCGCAACTTCTTGAAAATGCTCCAAGTCCGTCTCCATGGAAACAGGGAAAAACGCAACTTTTGAAAAACACTTTGAGTCCGTCGCCATTACAGTGGAGGAAAACGCAACTTTTTGAAAACATTCTGACTCCATCTTTTGGGAAAATGGTCGAAAACGAAACTTTTTGAAAATGCTCCAGGTCCGTCTCCGTGGAAACGGGGAAAAATGCAACTTCTAAAACAAACGCTTTGAGTCCGTCGTCATTAAAAAAGAGGAAAACAAAAGTTTTTGAAAACATTCTGACTCCATCTAAAGGGAAAATTAGTGAAAGCTCAACTTTTTGAAAATACGCCAGGTCCGTCTCCGTGGAAACGGGGAAAAATGCAACCTTTGAAGCATGCTTTGAGTCTGTTGCCATTAAAATAGAGGAAAACCAAACTTTTTGACAACGCTCTGACTCCATCCAAAGGGAAAATTAGTGAAAGCACAACTTTTTGTAAATGCTCCAAGTCCGTCTCCATGGAAACGGGCAAAAAACGCAATCTTTGAAAAATGCTGCTCCTGCATATTAGCACCACACGGCCGTGCTAATTATTTCTTCTGCACATGCTCAATAGATGAACAACGTAATGCAATGAAAATGCAAATATAACGCATTTGATGAAACGTTGTCGTGTGAACAGGGCCTCAGTGTTGCAGTTCATCTTGTGAATTCAGGCTGGGACTAAGATAGACGCGCCAACATCTGTCTGATCCGGAGCGTCCGTATACTTTTGGCTTGGTAATGTTCACTTTATTGCAAGATCTACTAATGTCATGCCTCCATAATATCCTCCCCACGTCCTCTCCCTCCGTAATAGCTGGAAAACACCACTGTGAGACTAATATCCCGTTTTTATTGAGAGCCGGGTGCGGGAGAGAACTGATAAAACAAGCCTTGGCAGACATGCACACATGCAAACACACATTCTCCGAAAAGTGTGTGCAAACACTCGGGCGGAGAAATGCGAGACGGCGGGAGCCGGCAGCAGCCGCCGCACCTGGTGAGATCCAAGTGGAAGTGAGAAGCATAAAAAAGAGCTGAACGCTCGGGTCTGTTGATCTATTTTTACCGCAGAGCAGGGGGCAGAGAGAAAGAGAGAGAGAGAGAGAGAGAGAGAGAGAGAGAGAGAGAGAGGGAGAGAGAGGCCTGCATAATGCATGGCCCTGTCGAGCAGCAGTGGCTTTCACACTGCTCTCTCTCATTGGGCTTCCAGGTGTCTGTTCTGTCTGTCAAACAGGCAGCATATAGGAGAGCCAGGTGCTCCGGTTGATCCGTCTCACTGCACAAGACCACCAGCCAATCCAGCTGTTCCTACCCCCCTCCCAACCCTCTCTCTCCAAACATAGTCTCACCTGTAGTTTCATTCAAAGCTTCCTTTGAAGTGGAAGAGCATCGGGGAAGCTGGAGGGAAACAAGTGCAGATCCACGTGCATTATGCAGAGCGTCGCCCCAGCTGGAACGGCTTCACGAAAATGGGTCTTTTTGTTCATTTATGACAAATCCAACAGTTTGTTTGTATTTATTTTAACTTGTGGAAACTCATGAATTGTCACAGTTTGTATCCAAAAGATATCATCAGGCTGGAATTTCACAAGTGAGAAACCAGAATATATCTGGGTTCTCCGAGCATCCCTAAAAGGGGTGGGGGTTGGGGTTGGGGTGGGGTTGGGGGGATCGGTTGCTGCTGGGCATCACAAGGAGGGAAGACTAATGAAAGCGTGATGAGGATGCTCCTCTGAATCCACCAGCATGATTAGGCTTTAATTACAGAGGGCCACCTCGACATATTCCCGATAATTGCGAATAGCTAAGCACTTGGCTGCCCATGGCATGGAACCAAAGAATGCGAGGCTCATAACCCTTTGTTGAGCAAGTCTCACTGCGACTTCAGATGATCTCTGGCGAAAACTCCAAACTTCTGTTGCGTTTTGGGTGTCCGTTTATACGCAGACACTGAAAACACAACTTTTTGTCAACGTCTCCCAAGGTAGAACTTCGTTGTGTGATTTCATTACAATAAAAACGAAATGAAACGAAAACACAAAAATGATGCATTTTCACATTGTGTCAATGGAGCCTTACCCATGCGAGAATCTGAATTGCTGATTCCGAGGCTAAAGCTTGACTTCATGCTCTCCTTTTTTCCTTTTTTTTGTTGTCATCACACGGGTTAGTGCAGACGATATAAGCATGGATTAAGAGTGAGGGTGGCTTGAAACTTGCAGTGTCTTCCCAGTAAGCTGGCATCTCCACACTACCAGATTTCACAATAACATCCCTATATGACTGCCAGACACCTACGAGACACCCACGGGCTTTGGCAGCATCCTCGGTGAAATCCTCCGCTGCTCAACTACAATGAGAAGCGTCTCTATGTTCTACCGGTTGGTTGAATCGCTGCTTCGCCTGAAGAACCAGTTTTTTGTTTCATTGACTCTTCAACTCAATGTTTTACGCCATTTATACCTTTCCCCTCCCCGGTGGAAGGAGCGACAGCCGAATCATTGTTCGGAAAAACAAAGGTGACGCTTCTGAAATGCACTCAGGTGTGTCGTGGGTGAATCGCAGAGCAATTCAATATGAAACATTGACACCGTATGCAATTTTGTGGTCTTCGTTTTTTTTTTTATGGCAAGATTTAACTTCACAAATCATTGCATGCAAAATAGTTTTGAGGGAAGCCGTCTCAGATGTAAAGGAGTCGAGAATTGTGGAAAGATGTTGAGAGAAGCAGAGGTAGGGCATTTAGATACGATGGGTTGATGAGGTTCAAGATCTTAGAGGGGTTCTTGGAATCCAGAATTCTGAACAAGGTTCGGGAAGAAGCAGATGACCATCGACAGGGAAGATAGTCAGATGTAGAGGGGGGTAAAGAACCTCAGGAAGGGAGGCAGGTGGTAGGTCCTAGACCCTTTTGAGACTTTGAGGCCTGAGGTTGGTGATTAAGGCAAAGAAAGACCCTCTGTTGAACAAGCAGCGGGACAATGGCTGAATCAGCCCCATGGGAAGGCGGCGAGGCTGTGGGGGCGGCAGGTGGTCTGGAAACCGGTCTGAATGGTCCCCGACGTGAGATGACCTTGGCTGAGATTCGGGAGCATCAAAGGTAAAGGTATTGACGAGGCATAAACAGGGCTGGAAGCTTTGAAGAGACAAGACTGGGGTCGGATCCAAATATTAAAAGGCTGTTGGGTTTCAGTTGAAGCTGGAGTGAGAATGCCAAAAAAAAAAAAAGTGTGTTTACAGTAACAAAACATGATAGTATCGATGTGCGATGTAATCCCTTTGTTCTACGGGATTGACACAGATGTTATCATTTGATGCAGATGGATGGAAACAGAAAAGGGGGGAACGGCAGGATGGCTGAACACTTGTAACGGAGTCATTTGACGACAGTGTTTGTCAACCCGGCTTTTCTATTATTCAGATTATCATGTTCAGGATCCCTGGCAGAATTAGCTGGAGAACAAATCCACCTCTTTGCACAGCGTGTCTGCATTAATTCAGTTACATCCAGCAGCCGCCGGTTGCCATTAAGGAGGGAGGAGAATGTGTGCGTTTGTCTATATTCTAGTTTAAATCCTGATTAAATAGGTGTGGGATCCATTCACCTTCCAGACATGATCAATGAGCCTCAGGCCCAGTTTCTACGACAAGGTTTCAAGTAAAAATGCATTGTGTTTGCATGTTTGTTTCAGAAAGTTTGGAGAATACACTGAAGCATTTTGAAAGCAATTTCTCAAAAAGATGCACTTTTCATGAAGACAGACTTGGAATATTTTCCAAAACTTGTACTTTTCCCCCCATCTACGCATTAAGACGTTCCACTTTGAGGGCTGTTTTCAAAAAGGTTTTTTTTCTTCCCCCCTCGTTTTAATGACGACAGGCTCGGAAGGTTTTCAAAAGCTTGAATTTTTCCCTCTCTACATAGAGTTTGAATGTTGTCAAAAAGTTCCACCTTGAGGACTGTTTTGAAATAGTTGCTTTTTGGAATATTTTCAAAAATGTACACTTGTCTTCATCCATGCAGAGTTAGAACATTGACAAAAAAGTTATACATCAAGAGATTTTTCTCAAAAAGTTGCTGTGTCGTCTTGTTTACATGACAAAGGACTCGCGACATTTTCAAAAAACCTGCACTTTTCCCCATATATACAGAGTTGGAACATTGTCAAAAAGTTGGGTTTCCAGTGATTCTCGAATCCTCAAAGCGTAAAAAAAATTATTGCGCCTTCACTTGAAAACATTATTGTGTAAACGGGACCTCAGTTGCATAATTTTCCTCATGAGACATCAGATTTAGTCATTCATTTTCTCAAGAACGACCGGTCGACCTTTAAGTATAGCCACGTTTCTCAGAGGCGTTGCAAGTGATCAGAAGCTTAAACGCCAAACTATCGAGCACAACTGCAACGTTTACGGTCGGTGCTCAATCACGCTCAACATCTAATCTCCTTCCGTGAGCCGCTGGCGTGGCTGACGGGCAGGAAGGACCATTCTGACGGTGCTCCACTTCCAACCGAAGTATGGATTGCCGTAAAAGACCGCGCTTTGTTGTCTTCAGAGGTGCTTACTTCCTTTATTGGCACCATCAATTTCTGTGTAGCTTAGCTAAAACTGCCAAATGCGTGTGTTTTTTTTCTGAGTGGAACTGTTCAAGAAATTAATTGCAATATCTTTAGAATTTGAAGAGTGTTTCCTTGCTGCTGGGATTAGAAAAGGTTGTTCCCATTGCCAAGTTTTTCAATGTGTGTGCTAACCTTTCAGGGTGTGTGTTGCGTCCGGAGACGGCCCTGCAACGTTGCCGGAACACATTAGGCAACCCCATTTAGCGCCGCTGTGAACTCACACACGGGCTCATTTCCATCACGCGGAGCAAAAATGACGATCGGAAAGCGCTCACGGGACGGGCGACCTTTATTGAAAAATGAGTCCATCGCCTCTAATTTCATAACACGTCTCCGGGATTGACGCAGTAGGTGTAGTTAGGTAGATAATATGCAGCCTGCCTGTAATTACTGATAAAAGAACATTAAGTTCGACAGATACATGTAAGCTTCCTGATGAGGGTGCCCATTTCAATTAGGGAGCATTAAATGAAACAAAAAACCTTATGGGAGTTTCTCACTGCCAGACCCAAGGAGAATTAATACACTGCAAAGGGCCATTTACCAGGGAGTAATTACTCCCTAATTAGCCATTAGTTATTCGATTACCCTTTTATCAGCTAGTCATGGTCAAAAGGCAAGAATAGCGGATAAGTCATCACCTTGGTTGGTAACAGATGTAATTAACATGCCATGGCTCCCTCGGAGGGAGGCATCGGGAGGGTGCACTCAGGCAGAGTGAAGGTATTCTGCCCCATTTCCTCTGTTTGATCAAAAAGAGCGATAAATCCGAGGCGTCTTTAATTCATCCGAGGGTGGGTTTGCTGCAAAATAGCAAGGCTGTAAATTAATATTCCTGCCCACTTTTACTTAGTGCATTAAAAAAAAAAAAAAAAAAAAAAAAAGAAACTGAAACTGCAGCAGAGCTAAATCAGCCTCGTCGAAAAGGGTCGGCGGATGTGCCGGGAGCGCGCATTGTTAACAAACTGAATGGCCCCGTGATTGAGACTCGATAAGAAATCAGAAAATATTCGACGTGGAGATGGATGATTAAGTGCATATTGTCGCCGGATGAAACCGGCCATTAACAGACCGAGCCAAGAACCATGAATACTCCACGCCAAAGCTGCTTCTACCATTTATTACACGTAATTACATTCTTAAATAAAAACGATTCACCGAACAGTTCCTTGCATAGAGATATTACAATACCAATTTAAAAAAGGAATTATGAAACAAACCGGTAACAAAAATAAATCTTTCTCATTTTTCCATAATAAAGAACATTATCGTACCCATACATCATAATATACAAATGATAAATTTGAAACGCTTTGTACAGAGAAAAGCAAAAAGGAGAAAGACAACAGAAGGAGAAAGGTGTGGAGGGAGGTGAGGAGGGGGAGGGGGCGGAGGGGGTTGGACAGGGGATGAGGAGTTGAAAGGGATCATATCTGAGGAAAAAAAAAATGGAAGGAACGGGGCGGGGGAGGGAGGGAGGGAGGGAGGGAGGAACGGCAGAGAGAAGCGATGAGAGAATGCTGGTAGAAAAAAGGGGGTGCGTTTGATTTAAAATTCAGACCCGGTGGAAACAGAGGTGGTGTCACACATAGTAATGCGAGTGCCCCCCCCCCCCCCCACCCTCCACCCTCCTCCAGCGCCCCCCCGACTCACTGCTGAGAGCTGCAGTCTGGATCTCTGACTCTTGCAATGTGGCATGAAAAACACACAAGGAGAAGACGTGTGTGTGTGTGTTTGTGTGTGAGTGAGTGTGTGTGCAGTTTGTGTTCAGGTGTTCGCCTGTGTGGATATTCTGGGTGTGTTTGTGCGTTTATGTCCCGTGAAAGTGTTTGAAGGGCCCGTTTATGCGAAGTTTCAAGAGAAAATGGGGGAATTTTACTTTCGGGAAAAGTTTTGGCGTTCGCGCTTTAACGTTTAGAAAAGAGATGAAACGATGGAAGCAATGAAAATGATGTAGTAACCACAGATGGCCACTAGTGGCTGCTGTTGAGAACAATACGTTATAAATATTAACGGCTAGAAAACATGGACATTCGCAGGGATAGATGACCAAGTTGGATTGTTTTTCCGGGTGGCTCAACTAAAAATTATGAATCCCAGGAGAATATGGACGGGAAGTTTTGTTTTCTACTGTTTCCATAGAGACGGAATTGGAACATTTTTAAAAAGTGACATTTTCTCTCGTTTCCATGGAGACGGAGTTGTCGCATCTTGAAAAAATTGTGCTATCTCCCCTTTCCATGGAGGCGGAGTCAGAACATTTTCAAAAAAGCTGCATTTTCCCCAATCCCCACGGGGAAAGACATGCGCATTTCCAAAAAGTTACAGTTTCTTCCACTTCAATGGAGACAGAATCAGTGCATTTTCAAAAAGTTGTGTTTTCTCCCGTTTCCATGGAAACGGAGTCAGAACATTTTCAAAAAGTAGCTCTTTCGCCTCTTTTCATGGGGACTGAGTCGAAGCATTTTCAAAAAAATTTGTGCTTTCTTCCATGGCGCATTTTCATAAAGCTGTGTTCCCCCCCCCCCCCCCCGTTTCCATGGAGATGGAGTCAGAACATTTCCAAACGCCACTAAAGTTTTCCATTTTCACTCGATCACATCGCATAAACGAGGCCCGCATCTGGATTTCTGAAGTGTGTATGTTGTCGGCGGTTTGCACGAGATGCAAGTAGGCTTGAGTGTGTACATTTTGTGCAGAAAATCAAAAATCAAAACAAAAAAAATAATAACAGCTACTATACAGACTTCTGTGACCAGTGTTCCATCAGCGAGGGCCGCTGCTGTGTGAAGTGTAGTGTACAAGCGCACAGAAAAAAAACATCAGATATGCAAGTGATTCGTTCCAAAAATTTCAGTGTGCAAATACAAACAGACGAAAAAACACACAGGCACGGCAGAATTGACAATCATTCATTAAGATGACACAGAACCCAACCGCTTCCTCAGACACGACATGAAACAACCTTTCCAGAAAGACACATTCACATTTGAAATCCCGGTTTCGCAGCTCCCGGCGCACACATGAAGGGAGCAATTTGTTTGTGTCAGCTCACGAGAAGAGTCAAAACCGTGTTCTAAACTGTCCGTAATTGGGATATTTCCGAGTCTCGGCTTCTTCAAGTCTTAAAAGAAACATGAGAGACAAAACAGAATAAATGTTTCAGCTCCTCGGTTTTTCCTTGATTGGTACAGAACAGAAACAAAAAAACAAAAGAAAACAACAACGCTCCCCCCCCAGCTTCACAGTCCCACACACTCAACAGTTCAGTTCAACGGGAAGAGCGCCCTCCCTCACCACCGCCGAAATACTGAAACACACAAGTAGAGCTGCCATCGGTGACGCAGTTTCAAACTGCCATTCTTCGTGGAGAGTCGGCCCAATCGCCAGCGCCGTCGACAGAGAGAGAGAGCAATCGGTAACCGCCGTTCGTGTTGTAGCTGCACCGTGGATGGCTCATGAGCGTTGTTTTTTGGTCGGTATCTATGGTATCTCCTTCACCCAGTTTGTCATTTGTTCATATAAAAGAGCGGAACTCGATTCGACTGCAGCGGAATCAATTTTTGTCTTCCCCCCCTTGCCAAAAAAGGCGCCGCGCTCCGCTCTCCCTCCGAGTATTAAAAGTCATGTAAAATGAAGAATTAACACCTTGACTTAGCCGTTCCCAATAAATTCCAACCGTATCTTGACAATCTTACTTGTGCCTGAGCTGCCTGTTTGATTTGTGCGCACTTGAGTTCATCCAAAATTTATCCGCCGATTTAAAGACGCGGGCGCCTTACCGACGGTAATTTTTTTTTTTTTTTTTTTTTTTTAAATCCGTCTTTGTTCTGTCTGACAAAAAAGTCAGGTCACACAGGACAAATGCTAATTCCAGTTTTCTCAGAGTGTGTGTGTGTGTGTGTGTGTGTGTGTGTGTGTGTGTGTGTGTGTGTGTGTGTGTGGGTTTCACTCCGCTGCAGTTTCATGAGCTGATGGGGCAGTTATCGCTGCTGACGGAGCAGATCCGTCCTCCCCTAACACATTTCAGACGCCCACTGGAAATCTGCACTCATGACCTCCTGCTGGTCCGGTACCGCCAGCGAAATGACAAAAAACTCAGAGTCCTCGAGTCCCATTGTTCGATTCTGATGCGAAAAATTAAAAAAAATTAAAAATAAAAAAAAAAACACAAATGGCGTCTGGTCCGATCTCTGCTGACCGTTGATTGAGTGTTTTTCATGGACTTGCGATGGATACATTCACATTGATTCGCACCCAGTCGATTGAGTTTTTCGCCTCGTGTCCCGTCCGACTCGGCGTCCGGGCGCGCGCACGTCGGTCAGGAAGATGTTGTCGGATGTGCGTGGGGGCCGGATTGAAAGAGCCGTGTGGAATGCTGCCTCTCGTTTCCGGAACGAGAGTCCGAGAGTCGCTAAACTGGAAGAATTCCTACAACGGTGTGGCGACCCGGACAGATCGGTCCTCGTCGCAGTGGCTAGTGAGGTGCCAATCACTCTAAAAGGCCAAAGAGATCATATCAGGCATCTACTGGAGACACTTTTGTTGTTTTTTTTGTATTTTTTTTTGTTTTTGGCTGCGTTTCCAATAAGTTCTTCAAATAGTCTTTTCGAATCTTTTTCTTAGAAACAATACAGTCTCTTCGTACGGAGTGGTCTGGTTGGTGTTCGGTGTGCTATCGCAGTCAGCTGGCTGCTTCGACTTGTGCATGTGGCCGTCCGGGTAAAGACGGCGGAACATTTCATTTTCTTTTTTGTTTTGTTTTTTTTTTTTTTTTTGCTTTTTTGTTTTTTTCATTAAAAAAAAAGTTCGCAAAGAGTCAGTTGTGCAACAGTTTCTGGCAACGACTCGTGAGAGCTAAGGAGAGGAAAGACGCGTCTCGGGCGACCTTCCGCCTCGGCGTCGGATTCAAGAGTCCTTCTGGGAGTTGATTCGCCGGCCTCGTCCAAAACGTTCGTAAAGCAAGGGTGACCCTCGATCCAGTCGTCAAGGTGTGAAATCCAATCTCACAAGTGTTATTTGTGAAGGTTTTGTTCAGCTGCGAGGAAGAAACCATTTTCCGTTTGAGAGACGTTCCGACTCTTGGAGAAGATCGGAACTGGTCCCGTTTGGCGCCGGCCGACTCGCTGGCTTCACAAACAGGGGCTGACATTTCGCGGGTGTAGGAAGGGGAGGGTGGGGGAGGGGCTGATGCTGAGACTAATAAGGTGACCAAAAAAAAAACCAAAAACAAATCCAACAAAGGGCTTGCCAACTAACAGCGGCATCCCCTCCGAGACGCATATGAAGGGTGGGCCGGAGCGTCTGTCGCGGCCGGGCGACAACGCGGGGCGGCGTCGGTGGAATCGCGGGCCAACTGTTCGCGGCGCAGATCCTCCAGTTTGTAGTCCAACACGTGGCCACCTCCACCTCCGAGAGACCAAGTCTGGTGGGTTTCGTTTTCTTTCTTTTTTTTTCTTTTTTTTTTCATTTCATTCTTTTTTGGAGTCTCTCTCTGTTTCTCTGCAGACGACGCTCCCTCTTTCCCGCTCCGCCGCCACGTCCCCCTGACCTCTCGCCGACTCCTCAGATGTGCCTCTTCATGTGTAGCGCCAAGTGATCCGACCGCGAGAAGCACCTGCAAAACCAAAGAGAAAGAGCGGGGGAGGGAGGGAGGGAGGGAGGGAGGGAGGCGGAGGAAACAGAACAGCTTGTTAGAACGTTGCCGACGATGCGAGGGGAGGAAGTTTGTTTTGCCGATCGGAGCTAAATGTTTGCTGTTAGCTAGCGAGCGCCGAGCCACTAATGCACGCGCAATTAGTATATGTGTAACTAATTCATAATCAGCATTTTCGGCAGCACTCCTAATGACTTCAGCTGCATCATGAATAACTAGAGAGCCCGCAGATGGATCTGTTGAAATAGTGCGAGGAGGGGGAGGGGGAGGGGGGAAGCAGCATGCAAAACATGTGCTGTAAAACGATAGCGAAATTAGATGAATCGAAGCCTCTCGTCTGAAATCGGGCTCGCCGAATTGCGCGGTGACAAATGAAACTGCTCTGAAAGCAGGGTTTTTTTTTTTTTTTTTTGAATAAATGTTTTGTACAATTGCCACAAACTGACATAATATATGCTTTCAGCCGACGCTTGCTTACATACTGATGCAGCCATTACGGCAGCGGCGCGCTAACGCCGCGGCCCCCACCCAGAAGAAGAGCTTTCCAAAGGAAGGAGCTGCTTTCTTTAAGATGATTGGGAGTCGTTTTGTTTTGATGATTAGCGCCGAGGAAATATTTTAGATGGAGGCTTGGGTTTTTTTTTTTTTTTTTTTGTGTTCAGCCAAGTGGTTGATTTTAATTACGTTTGGCACATAAAGCGAAGCTGGAGGGGATGAAATCAGAATGTGACGTTTTCATTTCTTTTCTTAGTATTTTAAAGAAGAACTCAAGCACAAGACAGGCCAAGTACGTTTTAGACACGCGGCTATTTAGTTCCTCTATACTGCCTCGATAAAAGGTGTATGAAAAACTGCATAAAGAATGATTTTCATCTTATTATTATCTTTTTTTGAATTGTTTCATTTGCACAACTGGCTTATTTAAAAAAAAAAAAAAAAAAAACCTGGTTAAAATGGATAAAAAGGCTAAAAATCCAAAGGAAAAAAGGCTGCAGAGAGCTAAGATTGCTAATAACCTGCAAAAAAAAGTAGAAGGAGGATTGCAAGAACTGGCGCAAAAACAGGTCAAACGGTTAAAATGGCAAACATGACTTGAAAAAAGTGGTCAAAAGTCAAAATCGCTTAAACAACCGAACAAGCTGGACCAGTTAAAGCGGGCTAAAGACTTACAAATTATTTAGAAATCATGAAACATTAGGAATGTACGCTTCACAAAACTATATACGACACTTTATACGCAACGCAACCTTTCATGATTAGACATGTTTTTTTTGTCTCCAGAAGAGTTTTATTTTGGTGGGAAATGGCTCTTTTGTTGGAAAAAGGTTGTAGGTTCCAATCCCTGTAAGTTATTCCAGTTCTTCAATTACTTCTACCTCATAAAAAAATATTATTTAAATGAACTTAGTATCAAACTATTTCAAAAACAGGATGTTAAATGATGACTTTGACGCCACTTTTATGGAGTTGGTATTTTGTGATTGTGAAATAAAGAAAATGAATTTGTGAAAACAAATTTTGTTTATTTAAAAATGTGCAATAAAGAGAAAAACAGTGCACATCCACACTTTCACAGAACACCAGAGTTTACAGGTAATGCGTGTGAAATAATTCCAGTCTCATGGCTGTTGATTTTTAAACTTAAATCAGCTTTTTTTCCATCTCAGAGACTGTCCGAGATCTCAATCAGTGTTTGTGTGTGTGTGTGTGTGTGTGTGTCATTGCACACATGTGCGCAAGAAGAAACACATGTGGGAGAATAATGAAGCGGCTTGGGAGACGTCGATGCGCGTGCGCGCGCGTGCGTGCACATCACTGTAAATGTGTGCATGTGTGCGCTGGGATGAGACAGATGGCGAAGTATGAGTCACGACTCGGGGGCACGACACCAGCTGGCACACCGTGGCTCTGCCCCCCCACCCCTCTAACTCCCCCCCCCCCCCCCACATCTTCAATCTTCCACCCCGACTTCTTTCTGTCTTCCCTCCTTCCTTCATCTCAGCGGGGGGGCGTGTGCGCCTTTGTGTGCACGTTTGAGCCCGGCGGGGTCGGGGGCGCCTTGTGACACATGACGGAGGTGGGCCCGAATTAGTGCTGCGCCCCAGGGGTGGGCATGGCTGCAAAGGGAGGTGGGAAATCAAGGTGGCGAGCGGGGGGGGGGGGGGGGGGGGGGGATACTGTAAATACAGTCTGTCCAGCTGAGACCTGATTAAGTTGACACGGTCTGGACACACTGAGACGACCCCCCCCCCCCCCCCCCCCCGCCTCACCCAGGTGACTCTTTTTGTCCGTCCATAATGAATCCATGCATGATTCAAGAGGTTACGAGCAATTTCGGAGCTGTCAGACGGGCGGCGGCGTTCTTCGAAAAAACGCACAATGCGCCGCCGTCTCCCGACATGACATCTTAGTTAATTCATGAATAAGTCAACGCTTTCCGCGGACAAAAAGAAGCCGGTTACGCCGGTCCGGGAATGGACAAGCCGCCAGTTCGCAGGCGAAAAACACATATCAACAAAACTGTCTGTTTTTCTTATTGTTACGGGAAAAAAAAACTTGCATATTCCTGTTTGTTGTAAATCTGAATTCTCACCAAATGTTCCAGTTTACCATGAATCTGTCATTTCATTCAGTCAAGGCATCATTTTTTGGAATGCAAGGCTTAAAATATGCAGATCACAATGATGCTACTTCTATTTTGCCCATGAATATTTCTGTTTTCACCCTTCCTGCGCTTCTTCTGCATGTGTATTTTCATATTGACGCATTTAAAAAAAAAAAAATCACATTTCAGCCATCATTTGTTGCCAAGGTCAAAGAAATCTGCGTGGAGCAAGGCCCTCTGGCAGGCGTACAGTAACTTCAGAGTGATCGCACCCTCTGATTGGACAGTCAGAGAGCTAGCAAACTGAGGCTGCGGCGAGGCAAAAAAAAACAACATGGCCGTCTTCAATCAACAGCTGCTTGTTTCAACTCACAACGGCTGAAAGGGGAGAAGGAACAGATCTGGTTGTAGATTTATTGTCAGAGTCATTTTGAAGACAGACTCTTCCAGGGGCCACTGAAAGCGTCGCAGGCACGACTAATCAAACGAGGATGGACTTTGTGTAAAAACGATGAGGGTTCTTGGTGAAAAAATGTTGCTGTTGTCCGAAATAATATAGCATTTGTTGGTGCTACAGGAGAAAGACTTGTCCATCCAGTTTTTCCTTCAGTAAAAAATGACTCTTTACACTGCATTCCTCAGTTTTTCTCTTAAAATGTCTGTTTGCATTTTCCACTGTGGAAAAGACTGAAAATATATGCCTTCATATTACACTGTTTTAATCAGATTTCGTGTCTGAAAGAACACATTTTCTGGCAGCAACATCTTCAACAATGCGTCTGTAAAGTGCAGAAATAAAACACGGCGTGTTATAAAAACTATAGATTTTGCAATGTTCCACCTTCAAAATGACCTTTTCACAGGGCAGTGGGGGGGGCTGTCGCGCTGTACCGCGGCGGACTCACGCAGACAATATTGCTCGGAGCTCCCAGAAGTGTCAGCTAGCGAGGAGCCGGGTCGCAGACAGAGGCATGTAATTAAAACAGGAGTAAAGATTTTTGTGTCTGGCTGGAGTCATCTTTTGATCGTGAATAATGGCCGCCGAACGCGAGATGCTCGGGGAAGCTACAATTAGCGAGCCTGGAGAATTTGCATGTTGCCATGCTTCATAATTAAAGGGACTAATTAGGAAGCGTCACAGGCAAATTACATCAGATAAACTATTCAAAGTGACACGGCCCTGCACTCTCTCACCCTGGGTTAAGAGGAGTAGGAGATGTGCGAAATTTTAAAAGGCAATCTAAAGATATCCTGACATAATTAAGAGAATGGGAAAAAAAAAAAAAAAATGCAGAATTCCTAAAATAGATCAGCTTCTTTTGATTCAGATTCAAAATGCCAAAGCTAAAGAGCTGCATGCTGCAGAGGCTTCCTCTAAAGTCCACGTTTTCGGGTGAAAAATGGAAAACTTTAGCAGCATTTTCTGCAATTTTAGTGGAAAAGGACATTGTTTTCGAAATGAAACCAAACTTTTCTGATCAACAACTTTATGATCAGTGATTTCAAGTCATATGCTGCATTTTATGCTTTCAAAATAATTATTCTCTCTTGCAAGTGGTTTCCAGGACCCCCCTGCTGTGAGCGATCAGATTCTAGTTTGCGGACGACTTCTTGAGGACGATGACTTCCTGCTCACTGGTCTTGAAAGCAGCCTCCAAAATCAAGGCCAGGCCCCGTCATGTGAGAGGATTCACTATTAATATGCTGCACCAGGCCTAATGTGGGTATAGATCAGGCTCAGCCCTCTCCGGATTCTCATCCAGGCGAGCCGAGTCTTGTGCGTGTTGCGGAGGAGCACGCATTAGTAATCCTGCCAGCACACTTCTAAACTGGGTCAGTACCAAACACATTTGGTGGGGGGGGTGGGGGGGTGTTACCAGCATCTTAGTGTGTTGCTACAACCGAACACAATGGTGAAACTCAGCCCTGCTGCGGTTGTGGAAGTACTTCAAATAACCTTATGGAAGGGGTAAAAGAAAAAAAAAAAAAAAAATGGAAGGAAAACACATGAGACAGAAGGAAGGCGAGAGAGTGGTGTTTTGACAGACCTGTCACAGTGGTTGCACTTGAAAGGCTTGGCGCCGGTGTGTTTGCGGTAGTGCCTCGTCAGCTCGTCGCTCCGGGCGAATCGCCACTCGCAGCCCTCCCACGAGCACTTGTACGGCTTCTCACCTGGAGGATTAAAAAAAAACACACACAGGCAACCTGTTTGATCCGCTGCTTGTTTGTCGGAAACCGGAACTGATGTACTCGCAGAACCATAACCCTAAGCATCAGGTTTTGGGGTCTTTATTGAAGCGATCAAATCCTCGCCGGGAAGGAACCCTATCCCTCGAGCCGCTTCTTTTAGGAGACTGAAAAGCGAAGCGCTGCGACGTTTAACGCCGAGATGGAGAAGCTCCCACCGGTCTCCCATGTTGCTGAACATGCAGAAGAGGAGTGGAGGGTTGAGAGAAGTGGAGCGAGAGAAGAAGTGGAGTGGTGGTGGTGGTGGTGAAGGGGGGGGGGGGGGGGGGGGGGTGGGGATTAGAGGCAAGGTGGATGGAGGTGGGATGAGACGTGAAGGAGGAGAGAAGTGTTGCAGAAGTGGATTAAGGCAGAGGAGGCTGCAAGACATGCTTGGCAGGGGAAGAAGTAGGAGGAAGAGTGGCGGCGGCGGCGGCGGTGATAATTAGGCCAGTCACATAATAGCAAGGAAGTCACTGTCTGCCAGCTGCGTCCAGCTCCAGAGACGTCACCTGCATCAGTCACATCCCATCTGGACGGCCGCTTGAATAACACTCGAACACACTGACCGGCTCCGCTTGAGTGGCTTTGTCACAGGCTTAATTCACTGAATGTGATTATATATACATATATATATATATATCAAGAAAAGGGAACGCAATCAATGGCTTCGCTGCTTTGTGTGGGGGCAGTCGCAGTTGACATTAGCATTATCTTGGAACAGCTGTTTGTGCAGGAACCTAAACAAAATCAATACCGTATACAGTATCTTTGTATTCCAATTAAAAGGGTGTTTATTTATTCATTTGTAAAATGTCGCAAACGTGGGATAAAAAAAACGTGACTCTCCGTGTCGCACCGTTAGCGGGGGGTCGTGTAAGTTTCGATGGTGAGAAAACGGAGAGGAGCGAGGTTACAGCAGCGATGAGGCGAGAAGTAAACAAGTCGGCGGAGAAACATCTCAGAAAATGCATGTAGAGAGATGGTTTGACCACTTCCAGGGAACAACTGTCCAGTCAACAAGAATAGACTGAGGTGATTTTATATATTTATTTATTTATTTATTTATTTTACATCCTGATATGTGTCTTGTTCTTTCACCCATCCATGTGAGCGTGTGTCCGTGCTCTGCCTCACTTCCCACAAACACCCAGAGCAGCAGGTTTGGACCATCCGGCTCTGGCCAATGAAATTCCCGGGAGGCAGGGATGCCTGAATGTGTTGCCTAGCAATGGAAGCAAGGAGAAGGGGGGGGGGGGGGGGGGGGGGGGGGGTGGGGGGGGGGGGGGGGGGGGTGGAGGTGGAGGTTGTGTATCTGTTATGTGTGTGTGTGTGTGTGTAACATGAGGAGGCAGTAGTCGGTGCAGCTGGCTGGATCTGGCAACGGCACGCCGCCATGCCACCGGCCAATTACCGAGCACGCCGGCGAATGCGCGGAGGCAGTTGCCTAGCGACGGTAACTGTAGAGCGGTACAGGGCAGCAAGGGATGGGAGGAAGAAGTGGGACTGGTGTGTGTGCGTGTGTGTGTGTGTGTGTGTGTGTGTGAGAGGGGGGTGTAGGATAGAGGGTGGTGGTAGCCGTGGTGGTGGTGGTGGTGGTGGTGCAAGAGAAGGGGGAGGAGGAGGAGGGTGGGCAGAGCCTGCAGCAGTACATAACCACTCAGCTACCGACTCCTCCAACGATACACTGCCCCCGTTGCCTAGCAACAGACCCCCCCCCCCCCCCCCCCCCCAAACCCACCCCCTCCTCCATCCTCCGCTCTCCTCTCCCTCAAGATGCCCTCGTACAAACAGGCACGTAAAAGCAGGTACACACTCACACACACACACACAAACCAAACTCTCTCTCTCTCTCTCTCTCTCTCTCTCTCTCTCTCTCTCACACACACTTCTGGCTTGTTTTTGTACGTTACATCCAATCTGGCTGATTGGCAGTTTTAAATAGCAATCAGTTACCTAATCCACCGGATTATCTTGCAACTCCGAGACATAATCTGATTATGGTCTGTTACTTTTGGATTACTTTGCCCGTAAAAAACATATAATGTAGATTATTAAGCTAAGTGGATTATTTTCGGACAGTGCTGTTTTTGTTTTAAGATCCCATTAACTACCCCAGGCTTCTTTTTACATAATTAAATAAGCTATCACATATTTCTCATCTGTAATCTGATCACCGGGTGTTTCCTGAGTCACTGTAATCCCATTAAGTGTAATCTGTTACTTCCGAGTACTCGCTCATAGGAACACGGGGAGAGGTTTGTGCATGCGCTCTCTCCAGCCTCTCAGGTGCCAGTGTTGAAGTTAATTACATTCCCTCCATTAGCCGGAGCCGAAGCAGGGGCACCCAGGTCTCCGAGGTCATTATAAAGGCTCTCGGAGAACACTTTATAGGCTCCGACCCACTACTATTACAGCATGCTTGGAGAGGAGGAGGAGGAGGAGGAGGAGGAGGAGGAGGAAGAGGAGATGAAAAAAGGGTTAAGAGATGCATGAGAGGCAGAGGAAGTGATGGGGAGATGAAAGTGTGTGAGGCAGATGTGTTAAATGATGGGAAAGATGATGCTTTGAGCTCACGGAATGTAGACGTTCAGAGAAAATATGCAAACTGAGATCCCTTTTACAGGACGATTAAAGTGAAAAATGCATCATTTTTGGCATTTTTCTTTAGGCAAACTTTCACATTTACGCAACGAAATTTGTAAGACTATATCAGAAATGCTAAAAATGATTAGCATTAGCACATTGTGCCACGAGTTGGTGCTGTTTTTGTAATAAAAAGACACACACACATGCACAGAGAACGATACATTAACAATGGAAGTACAAGTACATTTGTATCAAAAGCTGCTATTCCAGGCATTTCTTCACCCTAAAACCACCAAGTCCAGGAGAATATGGACGAGGAGTCATGACACTTCTCAGACCGCTATTGTTGTTGTTCATCTACTGAGCGTGTACACAAAAGAAATATATGTTGCGCATGCAGAGTGGAAGCATTTTCAGAAAGTTGCGTTTCCCCATTTTTATGCCGGCTGTATTGGAGCATTTTCAAAAAGCTGCATTGAGATGGAGCATTTTTGACTAAGTTTCCCAACAGCGGTGCTGGTGTGTAAACGAACCCCCAAAACCTGATGAAATTTTTGGGTTTGTACTTGAAAATGCAGAACTTTTGCGTAAATGGGTCCTCAATCTAAATCATCGACCAACTAACCAACAGTTGCAGTCAGCTGGATAATCATTAAATCCTCTTGGCCCACCAAAAAAAATGACATTTTAAAAGAAGAATATATGAGCAGACAGTGAGCGACTAATGAGGAGAAAGTGCTGAGGAACAGAAAGAGTGAGACGGCGAGGAAAATGAGGAACAGAGAGCGAGAGAGGAAGAGCAGGCAGAATAACCCGACAGTCTTCGTGTTTTACCCCAGCCCAAAATCTAATTGTACCATTCCTTATCTGCCATAAGCCTATTCACAAAAAAGCTCTACAGGGCACTGTCATTTCAACTCAGCCCGTCTAATTCCAGATTAAATCGTCGCCTTTTCTCCGTCAGTAATTTATGGAAATAACAACTAAGAAAAAGAGGATTTGAGTAATGACATCTTTAAACTTGTCAGGATAATGGCTCGGTGAATGGAGAAGCCTGTGGCACTGCTGTCTCCCTTCTGAAGAGGGTCGTTCCACTGTACCTCCCCCATTTCCGACTCCTGTCTTCATTTCATTGCTTTGTTTCGGTCCACATCACTCTCTCCTCCTCCTGTGGTGTCTTTCAGCTTTTTGTGTTCCTCCCACTTCATCAGTTCAACTTCAATCATAAGACATCTCTTCCTTTTATTGAGGGTTTTGTTTGAAATCACCTTAAGTAACACTGATAGTCTTGAGGAGTAGGGGTACTTAATTGATCAATGTCATCTGCATATAGTGAAAGCAAATATGATCAGCAAAGCGGGAACTGAAATGCTGTATTGAGGTGTTTTGAGCTATAACAATCCATCTTGTGTGGCTTCTGTTTCCGGACAGTGGAAGTGGCACATCTCACTTGCCGAGGAGTTTAATCACAGGGGATTGCAGACGTGCCACACTGGGGAAATCAATGAAGGCATGTCTGTGCCCTTTGCTCAAGTCAGCCTGATGCCGACGCACCTCGGAGGGTGTGATCACACATCCGGCATGTTTTCATTATCCTTAACAGGCAGAAGCTGACAAGCACATTTTTTTTTTAAATTCACACTCCCTAAAAATTGAAGTGAATCTGAGCTGGTAAAAGGTGATGGATTTGACAGTCAAACAGAGGTTGGATCGAGATCAGGGTTAATAATGGTAACTCTGACTTTGTTTTTGTGCAAAGAGGCACAAAAGGCCTACATTTAATTATAAAACATAAATAAAGTGAAGTTTGAGGAACAACAGCAACTATTATAAAAGCCATAGTTCTCTCTCTGCAGCCTTTGAAGACAATTGAATTGGACCCTCCTGTTGGGTCGATTTTGTCCTGTGGACTGTATGTTTAACACCTCAGCTCCAGAAACGAAAGAGTAACCTAATTCACGTCAGTGTAACTTCGTTTGGCAAGACGGACAGTCTTTACAACCATCCATCCGGTTAAAACAAAGGAAGAAGCAGCTGCGATGTAGCGACCGATCAGGTGTCCATATTCAATACCTCCCTTGTCGGGAGAGTGGGAATTGGCATGAGGGAAATCCATCCCAATCACCTTCACTTGAATTTTAAGCTCATTCTTATCAGAAACAGCAAGATTACTCAAGGCAAGACAATGCCAATCAGTTTTGTCCTTTCCGTCACAACAAACCCTAAACTTGAGAATATAAGACATCGTAACTCCTGGAAAAAGAATTCACGGGTCTTAAAAATGGCCCCATTACTGCTCCCTTGCAAAGCCCAGACAGTCTCCTACCTCAGATTGAGAAACACTGACCTAGACTTATAGAACTCGTAGAGGACGGGAGGGCCTGAAATAAACCGGGGAAATGGCGCCCTATCCAGGTCAATCCATCCATCACTGTGCAGTTACTCAGACGGAGGACAGCTCCCTGACAGAGGTCTGAGTGGTTTGGGATTGAGATGGAGGAGCGGGAGAGTTATAGCTTCTGAACCCCTCCCCCACTTCTCTTTATTTCTTGAGAAGAACCTTGACAAGAAAGACCTGCCCCGGTTGGGTACTTAAACTGGGAGAAGAAAAGCCGATTTTCCCAAATCATCACATTTTAATTGAGCGTTGTGATATTTCCACATGGCACACATCCCGTGCGCCGTTTCTTTCAACACTTATTGCTTCATGCGCATTTTGTTTATGTTCCAAGACGGTAATCAAGGAATTCCAGACAGCTGGATGCCGGGAGGATGGGCGAATACTGAATTATTATCTCACTTGTTGAAAAATGGTCGCACCGTTTATTTCTAGTCACCTGCTAAAGCTTCATTCTGGATTGTTTTTGATCTGTCACACATCTGACTGGGCAACTTCTAGACGCCCTCACTGATGGAGACTGGACCACAGGAGATAAAACAGGGCTTGTTTGAAGATGATAAGACACAACAGTCTTTTGATTCTGCTCTTCTGGTGTTGACAGGTGACACTGACACACTGGCAATGTCTTGCTCGGCACGCAATGGTCATTTAGCTTCAGGATTAAGCCATTTTGGCCTGTCAACAGCAATGAGTGTCAATCGGTTTCATTACTTGTAGGTGCATTCATGAGGTACCTCAAGCAAGTAAGGGTGTCTTGAGAGCTGCCTTGTTGAAAGTCTCACCGGACCAGTGACATTGATATGATGAGCCTTCTCCAACCCTGGTTCAATTGATTTACAATTACCGAGATCCAAAAGCAATCCTTCTATCCTACCTGTGTGTGTCCTCTGATGGGCCTTCAGGTGGGAGCTCTTGGTGTACACCTTCCGGCAGCCATTAAACTGACAACGGTGGATCCTCTTCTTGTTCTCCGGTAGCTCTCCGACCCCGATCAGGCACGCAGCCCCCTCTTCTTCGTCCTTCATCCTGACAGGGAGCGTGTGCCCCGCCACCAGCCGTGCGGCGCTAAGCCCCACCTTCTTGGCTACCAGCTTCAAGGTGAGCGTCCCGTCGGCCGAAGCCGTCAGCGTCTGGTTGGGCTTCACGAGGTGTCGCCCCAGTTCGGGCGACGACGGCGGCGTCAGCGAGGTGACGGCGCTCAGCTGAGCCTGATGGACCCCCTCCATCCCTTCTAAGTTTTCCAGGCCCTGTCCTTTGGATTTGAGGTCTCTTCTCACTGCACCAGTGGAGGGGAAATTCTTCCGCGAGGAGCAAAGGATCATGGGAGGAGGACTCGGGGGTTCGGGGTGGCTGGGCAAGCTGGGGAGGAGAGAGTCCGATAGCTCCTCCTCTCCGTCCTCCTTCAGGTAGGCCGGAGTTAACAGGCCATCTAAGTCTTGGTCGAAGAGCTCCGACAAACGCTTGGGCTCCGTCTGCAGATAGCGTTCCAGTTCTAAGCAGGTCTGCAAGAGAGACAGAAGAGAAAACACTCAATTTAAATTCAATTCGGTCAACTTCACACATTTGGACATCTGCACTAGAGATTCCCGTCCCATCTCTCAAATCCCACTCGACAATTTCAACAGCCATCAGATCATCCGATACGCCTTTACACGCTGTGGAGAGAAATCTGCATGGTGCCATCCACTCACCCAGGCAGGAAACTCGGCAGCCCTGCCAGCTGTCTCACACACACACACACACTCACGCACAGATAGCCACCAAGACAGCCAGAATTACCTGGCAACTCCAGCAAGACGGCTGATTAAACACTGATTGATTACAACCGCTGTAGCGCGGAGGGAAAGCGAGGCAGAGCGGACGGCAGCGGGAGGAGTCCTAAAACGTACAGAACTCATATCAAACAGCATTTTATAGAGCTCTGACAAGCCATGTGTGCACTGGCTTCCACTGAGCCAAGATAGGAAGATTTATTCAGCTGTAGTTATGGTCCGCTTCATCCCTATTACTCCAAACACCTCTCCCCGTGGAGGACAAATAAAAGGCTGCATCCCCGATTTGCGCGAACTGGCATCCTGAGAAGTCTATTACTTTACAGCAAGCTGGCAAGGTTCTAAGAGGAGAGAGGTAGCGGGGGGAGAGAGAGAGAGAAAGAGAGAGAGACGCTCCATGTCCAAGGATGAAGCTATTATGTTTGAATGGACGGCGCCAGTTTGATCCCAGGGATCGTTGTGTTTCCCTTGTAGCCACTAACCCATTCTGACAGCTGAGATGGAGGCTAGCAGCTCCGCTGGGCGCGCGCTACTCGCCACTTCATTTGTGTGTAAATAGGCACTGACAGACAGAGTAGCTGGTTCCATTATCAGGAATAAGGTTGTACAGACTGAACACATCAGAGACATTTACAATCTTACAACCCCCCCCCCCCCCCCCCCCCCCTCTTTCCTTGTTTGCACCTTCTAAAAATAAATTCACACTTCTTTTCTGTTTTGAAGTGGGGGGGTGGGGTGTCTGTTGCTAAGGGAGTATGATTTCTCCTCCAAGTCATTTTTCTTCCAGGAACAAAAAAGGATTTGGAGTATTTGCATGCTGACTTCAAATTAAAAAGCCTCTCAAGACCACATCTACAGCGAGGAGTGAGGATAATGCACCGTGTCTCCTCCCCGACTGCACGCTTACATGCATTTTTTTTTTCTTTTTTTTTTGAAAGAAATAAGTTCTTTCATGCACGATTTGAGAGGTCTTTACTGTTTCCCTGATGGCGGCAGCCAGTGAATTGTGGGTGAGGGGCCCATTTACAGGGCAAAGATTTTCACGTCTGTTTGCACGACAACGATGCTCGGAGTCAAGTTTTAGGAGAACGGCTCCCAAGGTGGAACTTTTATTAAACGCTGTTGGAGGTGGAAATGCTGCATGTGCACAAAAGCCATCACAAATATTTCTTCTGCATGTGTGCGATTAGATGGACAACAACAAACATTCTCCTGGGACCTGACGGTCTTATAGCTGAGAGTCACCGTAATAGCGTCCAATTTGTCGTCAAAGACTGCTGAAGACATGATGGGGGAATATCTTTTAACTCCTCTCAGGGCCTCCCACGCCATTTTGTCTCTCCTTCTGTCCAATCAGCCGCCCAAAATCACCCGTTTTTTTTTTTTTTCTTGCTCCTTTTCTCATTGTCGCCTCCTTCTCTCCCAAGGTGAGGACTAATTATCCACTAAAAAAACCCACCCAGTTAAAGGGGGCTTTATTCAACAAAACGCTGAGGACTGCAAACCAAGGTGAGAGTGTGTGTGTGTGTGTGTGTGTGTGTGTGTAAGTAGCGATAGTTCAAGAGAGCGGAAAAGAGGATAGAAACGGATAAGTGAGAGCGGGGCCAGAGTGGGAGATGAAGACGAAGTGGGAGGAGGTGGCGGAGTGGGAGAGTGATGGAGGGACAAGGTGAAGGAGGTAGGGGAGAGAGAGAGAGAGAGAGAGAGAGAGAGAGAGAGAGAGAGAGAGAGAGAGAGAGAGAGAGAGAGAGTGAAGGAAGGTCTTGACTTCATTTTCTCGGTGGGGGGCGAATCCTTTTTGGAAGTGTGACATTTGGCGTAACAGGATCCTGTCAGCGGGCAAGCCAGAGGCCTCACACACACACACACACACACACACACACACACGAGCGAGGGTTCACGCACGCTAAATGTTAGGTTGCGACCCGTGGTGATGTGCCGGGACGTCGTCTAAGAAACAGCATGAGGCGGCGCGAGTGTGCACGAGCGCGCCGAATGGAAGACCGTTTGACAAGGTGAAGAAGGATGAAAGAGGCGCCAGGTGAGGGGGCGGCAGGTACGACAAGCTCTTTCTATCTGCCTGTCGTCCTCTTCTTTTCCTCCAATCACTCCATCAAGGAGCCCCCCCCCCCCCCACCACCCTTCTTTCCACACTTTCTCCCCCCTCCTTCCCCAGGTGGTGACATTAACATTGTTGCAGAGAAGGTCATGCAGTTAATCAGCAGTTCCTGTGTGTGTGTGCGTGTGTGTGTGTGTGGTGTGGATGTGCATACTGTATGTAATTATGCCACTTTGCACATGCATGAGTGTGCGTGGATAGTTTTTGCAAGTGCACGTGTCCGCGGGCATAATTATGCAGCCCCGTGTGTAATTATGCAGCTCTTGTATGCGTGTTTGTGCGAACACCTACGCACACGCATAAACACGTCTTAGCAGGCCCGGAGTCAGTGTGCAAAAATCGCGCGCGCTCGCAGGTGTGTGTGCGTGCGCGTAAGCAAAGGAACCGGGAGCCAAAAAGCCTCGTACCATAGCCAAGATAAAGGGGAACGCTCCCGGCCGCCTCGACTGCATTTGGACGGACGCCGATCGGCGGAGCCAACATCAATTGGCTCCGCGCAAATCCAGGGTCCATTTCCTAAAAGGCTTCCGGGATGATTCCTTCACGAGAGCCAAGATAAGCCGAGACAATCCGACGGCCGTTCCAGCGGCAACACCGCCTCCTCCGAGCGGGAGGGAGCAGCTCTGGTGACGGGGTGACTGGGGACAGTCCGTCGAATCGGTCGCCAAACAGGAAGTGCTCAGCTGAAGGATTCAAAAAACCAAAATGATGGTGGGGTAGCGTGTCCGGAAGGGTCACCCAAGCCAGAAAGGTCAAACAGTGTGAATCCACTGGCCCTGCAGGTTGGCGGTTGGACACCAGACTTAACAAACCCATTTCTGGAATGAAACTGGCAACAGAGGGACTGATCATTTGGGTAATCATTTGGTTTTGACATTAAACCTTCATCGTTTGGTCAGTTCTTGGTTGGCTTGCAAAAACTGTCACAGAATTTACCGAACGACTGAAGATTACATTCCTGGAACTGGGATCTCAAGGTTACCAACCTGTGAACATTTACGACAAGCAACCCCGACGCTTTGGCCCGTCCAGCACCCACGGCGGTGTTTAAGTCCCGTCTTCAGACACATTTTCACTCTCTGGCTTTTAACCTTGCATCAGTTCTGTGGTCCTCTGTGTCTTTTATTTGTTTTACTTTGTCTTTTATTTATCTTCCTAGGCTTATCTGTTTGATTTATAATTTAATTATATCTTGTGTGTACAGCACTTTGGTGAGGTTTTCACTGTGTAAATGTGCTACATAAATAATAGTGGATTGGATCGGACTGGATCTCAGCCCAACAAAATACGCTGATGACGATGCCGAAAACCATCAAAACAAACCTGTAGACATTGTAGTAAGAATTTGCCAGAGTTCTAATAACCAATTATTGACACAGGTGTAGTAGGGGTGAACCAATACGGACGGACCCCAAAAGAGTATCCAATCATTGCTCTTGCAGTTGAGTTGATGGTTCATTTGGTGTAAAAGTAAATGATCAACACAGCAGGTTTTCCCATAGAATGCTGTAAAATGCCAAAATAAACTAATAACCAGCAAGTCAAAATTTGGATTTTTCATAGGCAGAGAAAAGAACAGCCAAGAGGATTTTTGCTCTCGACCGATGTGAGGTAAGCCAAGTCTGTTCTGGATTTCTTGCAGAGATCACATTACTTTCCAGCCATATTGGTAACTGTTGCAGTATTATGCAGCACACGCTTCCGTCACAGTCAGCCGTCAAGCCAAATCGGATCCATCCGAGTCGTTCCTCCAAGACAAAGCAATTAATAGCTGAACGAGGAATAAAATGCAATGCGGGTTGAAATGCGACTCTGCTTTTCTGTTGGTTTTTTTTTTTTTTTTTTTTTCATTTTTTCAGCTTATTAAAATAACTGCACAGTTCAGCAGTGCTCAGCACCGAGAGCGGGCGGGGGAAATAGACCTTTACGTTTCCTGGATGAGCGCCCGCTCATAAATAAACATGCATCCTATTTGTGGAAGAATCAATGAGAAAAAAAAACCAAAAACATTTTAATAATAAAATCTTGAAAACTTTATGTGGTGCTCCAGAAAAAAAAAAAAAAAAAGGGACTTGCAAGGAGTTTTGCAGCACGCACTTTGTTTTCTCGAGGCTTAAAATACACCAGGTGTGACAAATATTCACTGATCACGAGACGAGCTCCTCCCAAAGCTGAGAACCAGACCCGATTCACTCACTCCTCGACTTCTGCACTAGCTCCTCCTCCTCCTCCTCTTCCTCGTCCTCCACCCCCTCCCCACCCCCGGCGGCCTGGCAGCTGATCCTCTCCTCCCATCACCTCCCTTCACATTTGGCCTGCGCCGAGCCGCCTGCCATCACCATCAAAGTGCGCGCAGCCTCCCAACTGTTAGCGCCCCGCCACGCCGCTAATAAAAAGCCCGGGTTATAAATATGAACAGAAGAGCATGCATAATGCCCTAAAGGAAGGCCCAAAACGCCACTAAGCAGATAAATGTAATGGGGTGGATACGGCTCATTAATTTTAGGATGATCGTGTTTAGTTTTTACAGATGCCATGATGGAGACAAGGTGCTGTGAATAATACTCCGCGCTGACGCCGCCAGGGTTGAAAAGGCCGGGGCTTTAACCTGCAGCGCTATTGTGACTCGGGGAGGCGTCTGTCACATCTTTTTAGAAATGACCCATAATTCCCCACAGCATTATTTCTTTTTTACCCCCGACTGCTGATTCTGGATTATATATCGCTTGAGTTCCTCAGTATTACGTTTTTATTATTGGACATATAATAATTTAAATACTCCAGCATGCGGGACAGAATCTGAGTTTTACTAATATTTAAAGCTCTTAACCTCCTGAGATTTCCCCAGTCGGCTCTCTGCTCTCCGATGGATCGTTGCGAACATCAACAGCTTTCGGCTAAAAAAGGGATAATTAAGGTTCCGTTTGAAAATCACGTCTGTTTTCAAGGAAATGAGAGAAACTATAAAAAACTATGCATTCAGCATGCCAGGCCAGGAGTTGGCGCCGTTGCTTGTTTTTGGGATGAAACCACACACGCCAAATATGAACGACGGGAGAAGAAGGACATTCATGTCGACGGCCAGCCAAGTCGCATTGCTATTCGGGTGACTGATAACTGTAAAACTAGGAAAATACGGACAGGAAGTCATGACAATATAGAAGAAAACGTTAAAGACCATGTCTAGAAGAACTATTTCCTACAGTTGTGGCTAGCATGTGCTAGCATCGCTACCGTTTATACGGAAACAAGTATCAAAGGGTTTCTCACATGTTATATTTCTCAAATTTTGACTGACACAGAGTCAGAGTGCCTTCAAAAAGTTGCGCTGAGTCGGAAGGTTTTCCAAAAACTTGCAACTTCCCCGGTTTCCATGGAGACAGAGTCGGAGCACTTTGAGAAAGTTCCATTTTACCCCACTCCTACACCGTGACAGACTGAGAATTTTCTACCAATTTTCAAAAAGTTAATTCCTCCCCTCTTTTAAAGGTGCTGTCGGCAGGATTTTGCTAATCAATGCTAATTTTTCTGTGTCTTCTTTGGATTAAATGTTAGAGTATCCATTGATAATCCTTTAGGAGTGTAGCATAACTGCACTACCGCGAGGGCGCAGCGTTTCCATCTGTCTCTGTTCTGAGCTGAAAAGGAATCTTGACAGCTCCAGGTATCTTTGACCAATCAGAAGAGCAACTGAGGCTCTAACTGTGATTGGTCGAGGGGCGTTCGTCGCACGTTCTTGTGGGAGGGGCTTATCTTGCGTAAGGGCGTGATGTCAGAGAAAACAGGACAGGATTGGCTGTGCTGGGTTTCAAATGGCCATCTTAGATGGGTCAAATCGCCATCTTGCTTAGGTAACCCTAAGCAAGATGGCGGAGATGCAGAATCCTGCCTACAGCACCTTTAACAGAGAATTACATCATTATTAAAAAGTTAGATTTAATCCCATTTCTACACAGGGTGGCATCGTTTTCAGAAAGTTCCCTTTCCAGCGGCTCCGATCACTGTTGCCGTGTAAACAGACCCCAATATGCTACAATTTCACTTGAAAACAAGTAAACAAGACCAAAATCACATATCTTAAATAGTGTTCCCATGCATTCGCTTATAGAATCGGTGAACTGATGGTGTTTGAAGTTGAACGCTGCCCGTCGGTATATTCGTGTTGTTTAATATCAACTTAAATGACCTCCCACTCTTTGCATTCTCTTCTCGGAACATCCTATCTAATCACCATTTAGAGTGAAAACTTTGAAATTGGATGTCTTTCAGGGCGACACGACGGCTCTTGTACCAACTGTCACAAATCCGAAGACAAAAAAAAAAAAACAAAACAAAAAAAACCCGAAACCCCTTTTGTCGCCGTCGTGACGAGCCGGTTTATTTGTCTGGTCGGTTCTCTCATGTAGCGGGAGTTTGATTACTCATTTTAAAAGCGAGTAACATTCATGTCATGGATGAATTAGCGTAGGCAACCGCCGCAGAAATTGCTTCTTTTCTTCTGTTGTTTTTCGCGTTCCGCTGACAGACAGTGTGCGTGTGTTTATTTGCCAGTCGCCACGCTTTTATTCAAATCACACAATGTCATTGGTCACAGAGAGCGAGGCGGCCTCGGTTTTTTTTTTTTTCCCTTCACGGGGCGCGACTGCAACACCTCCTGTGATATCTAGTCTGATTAAAATCCCTCTGAAAAAAAATTAATCACAGCTTCGCCCCACAGGTAGGCGCCGATCGCGTCGCCCCCCTCGCATCAATGTGAAGATCTCTCATGCAGTGGGGGGGGGGGGAAATTGCATTATCCTTTGTTTCTTTTGATTTCGCCGCTGTATTTGGAGGGAAAGTTTGATTCAGGCTGTTTACGCGGCCAAAACTTTCACTGCGTTTTAGCCGTCCGTTTACACGACGACGGCGCGATGCAACTTTTCCGACTCGAAAACACTGTTTTACGTATAAGCGGCGGCCACGGTGTTGATTTTCGAGCGCGTCGGCGCAGACGTGTGTGTTTTATCCCGCCGCGGTGTGTTTTAGGGGTCTGTGTCTCCCATTGATCCGGTGAGCCGGGGCCCAGCCATCACTTTGAGGTGACAGCTAAATGACCAGTAGCCTCAGGCGGCGGCCATCTCGCCAACAGCCTTTGTGTATTCGCGCGCGTGTGTGTATGAGTGTGTGCGTGCGCGTGTGTTTGCATCGCAGCATCTAATCGATACGAAATGATACCGTGCAGGAGCTCATCAGCGGTGGCCGTCGCAGCTGACAGAGACGGTAATCTATAGCATCTCTGAGCAATACTTACACAGCACCCCCCACCATTACCAACACACACACACACACACACGATCTAAAAAGGCTCCTCTGTAAGCTCCCCTTCAGGGTTTCTTTTTTTTTTTTTTTTCTTGTGCTCCTTCCCATGCTCCCCCGGATGGAGAGCAGCGTGGCATCATGGGGCAGATCCCAGCAGAGCGAGAAACCCGCCTCCGGGGCCCAGAAGGCGAGGAGAGGCGAGCGGGGAGATAACGCCTCATTTTCCTCGACACTGATCTGAATGGTTGCGTGCCCCTCGCGTCGCCGCGTTGCTCTCGGTAGGGGGGGGTCGTTTTTGTCCAGGAGGGATCCCGGAGCAGAAACCACCAAGACAAAGAGCCACAGGGGGGCGAGAGGAGCTAATTTATCTGCCGAGACAGGCGAGAGATGAAGAAACAGGCCTCGGTACAAAACCACGCAAAGAATTACATTTGGGGGAAAGTTTATAGAGACGGGGGAAGGGTGACGGATGACGGCGCGGCGCGGCGTGCAGAAGCCAAGAAAAATGATCCTGCAGAAACGCCACAGACACCGGTAAACCCCCCCCCCCCCTTCCTCCTCCACCAGTCCTCATTGACTAACGGCTCCATCTCTCCTGGCAGCCGGGCCTCACCTAGCCGCAGATAACGCGCTACGGAAACGGCTTAATTACACACGCGGCCTTATCAGACAACATTAGCTTCACGGTAATAATCAGAGCCCGCCGTCAGCTGCCTCCGTCAAAGCCTGGCGACGCAGCACCTCCGGGCGCTTTTTACACGCAGCGCGGGCTTCAAGCTGATAACAGACGCTGCCAGTTGTTAAATCACAATTTGCTGACGGAGTTTTGGGGGGGGGGGGGGGGGGGGGGGGGGGGTAGTTGGGAATAATGCACATTCAGTTGTAAATCTGACACCTCCTTTATACGCAGTCAATTTCTGTTTGGATGGCTGCACTAATAGACCCAACAGGGCCTTGAAAACAGTAATCAAGAACCGCGTTCTGTCTCTTGCTTGTTGGGATTCCGAACGCCTCCTTTCAACAGTTGCTCTCTTTTTTATGGCGCCGGTTGTGTGCGGCACATTTCCCCACTCGGCCCCTGAGTTACAGGAGGTTTCTTTTGGTTGTAAACGCCACACGTGTGTTTGTGTGTGATCTTCGAAGCCCCTTTCATCAAGCAGGAAAAACCACAACGATGGAGCGAAAACCTCGTGACCTCCGCCTAATGGAGCGGAACGACATCTCCCGACGCCTTCCCCCGAGCAGACAACAACAGAGAGGCGTGCGTCCACGTCGGCCTGACTCACGGGACGCTCCCCGCCGTCTCTCGCTGCGTAGCAACTTGAGTGCAACACGGACGGGGAAATACACCGACGAATCGGTGATGCGGCCGATTTCAGGTTCACCAAGTGGCTGCCGAGACCGATTCAAGGGAAACCGCTTCACGTTGGCTTGGGATCGAAAACATGATCCCCAAATGCAACAAAAGACTGGCCCATCTTGAGACAGTTCATGAGGACGATCAGTTCATTTTACAGTCTTGGAGGAAACAGAAATCCAAGCACTTTCTTCTGCAGGTCACACACCGAGCAGTTTTTATCTGTCTGAGACGAAAGGTGGACAGGCTGCGGTTTCAAATCCGTGATCTTGAGTCTGACAGTAGGAGGGGTTCATGTAAAGCTGTTGTCACGGTCGTGCGACCACAGACAGCTCCGGTTAATCTCCTGACGGAGTCATAAGTTTCACGACCGCCGTCTCACTCCGTGAGCTACAGCGACCGCCTACCAGCAGATACGTGGCAGAAAATAACCGTCAGAGCAACGTCTGGACCAAAGAGGTCTATTTCTGGTTCGTTGCACTGGGGGATTTGGTTTATCTTGCAGATTGAACAACCTTGGAGCATTTATAGCCAACTGTTGTTCCCAAATTCATTAAATCCACAGGTTAAAAAAAAGGAAAATCGTTTGGTTTGGATTATTTATGCCAATCGTAGCTCTTGTTAGCATTCCTACAACGTTCGGGAAAGATCCGAGCTCCATCAACTGTTTTGACACAGCACTAAATATACAGCTCTTGCCAAAATATGCCCATTTTTGCTTTAAGCAATTTTATACAGCAAGTTGACATATGACTGTCTGTGCTCCCGGTGCACACATTTGTCAAGGTGTTTGTCTTCGACAATAAACAACCGCTGTCACATTCGGATAATCCATCTTACCGCACAGACAGAACGGCGAACGTATCGTCTAAATGCCCGAAAAGTAGCCCGGCGGGTAAACAGATTGAACTGGTGCGAAGACCTGCCGACCTTGAGACGCTATTAGGACGTCTCAGGCTGGGGATACAACAAGTGCACCGCGCATAAAGACCTCTGCCGTGCCATCTAAATAGCTCGTGACAAAGTGTGGAGAACGTCTTTGTTCTGGTATTAAGTCGAGGATAAGAGAGGTGAGGGTGAAATGGGATGAAGAGAAGTCGCATCTCGAGACTGAGGACGGCGGCCGGCGGAGGGAAAGAGGAGGGAAGGAGAATAGCAGGGCGTGGAGGATGAGGGTGGCGGCGGCGGCGGTGGTGGGGTATAATCCCGGCGAATGGAGCCGTGTTGCACTCGCTGGGGAGGGGAACTCTGTCTCTCTTTAACTGGATTTGGGTGAGCTGCTGTTTATCGGCGTATGAGTCGCCAAGCGCTCCCTCTCAGCTGTCAAAACCATCCTAATCTAATCAGGAAGCATTTCAGCCATTTGCTTTTAACACGGCGGAGTGCAGGGTGCACGTTGGTCGTGCCTGCGCCGGGAGAGGGGAAAAAAAAAAAAAAAGGGGGGTTTTCGGGGATGGAGGAGGTCGGCGGCGACAACACTGGTTTTTCCACCGGGGTTAGCAGCTTGCGGCAGGATTTGGGGAGTCGGCGCGCCGGATGTGGGGACCCCATTGTGTGCGGCGGGGCTGGCTAATCTTCATTACCGCACACAATGATGGGGCAAGAGAATGGGGGGCCTTGGCTGAAAAAAGGCACGGAGAAACAAAAGAGCGGCGAGCAAGCGAAAAGAGGAGGGAGGAGGGCCGAAAATAATAGAGGGGAGAAAGAGAGAGAGAGAGAGAGAGAGAGGGGAGAGATAAAGGGAACAGCCAAGCGGAAAAACTCTGCTTCCTCCTCATACAGTGCCAGTCAAAAAAAAAAAAAAAAAAAAAAAAAGAGGGCCGCCGCTCGGTACCCCGATCACGTCCACAAACCGTGAAGTGCAACTGTGGCGCCGTGCCCACACTGATAAGAGCCAAAATGGTTCATTCTTACATGCATCTCAGCAGCTGAATGAAAGGCCACCTTCTTTTCTCTTTCGCCCCCCCGTCTCTGTTTACCCGGCGTTTCGCGAGTGTTGAGTAACAGCGTGTCTGTCATTGGCTTTGTCAGTCATTACAACACTGAATCTCAGGGTTAGCTAAGAAGGGGGAAACAAAAAAAAAGAGGGTGGCGGGGGGGGGGGGGGGGGGGGGGGGGGGGGGGGGGGGGGGTGTTGAAGACGTCAAGCGGGGGAAAACAGGCGCCGAAAGCAGGTCAGTGGCACGAGGTGGATTGGCTCAGGGTCGCAGACGTGTTGAGGGAGCGTGTTTGTTGGGAGTGGGGTGTGGGGGGGGGGGGTCTGCACGGTTACGCAAGAGCGCGAGGATCCCGTGCACCCGAAAGTGTGCAAACAAGGAGGTGGGGCGCTGTCGTTCCGTCTTTATTCCCACGGAGACGCTTTCAAAACAAACCTGAGCGACAAAGATTAGCCCAAGCCGCTTAAAATATTGAAAGACGTTCCACCGCCGCCGCCACCGCCACCACTACCGCCGTGGGCTCTCCTCCAAGAGATAGCGGCGAGCGAGGCGAGGGAGGGAGAGAGCGCGCACGCCAGTCGTTTTGAGGATGGGCGGATTGCGGAGCGGCAGACTGAACCCGCTCACCCCCTCCGCCGCCGAGCGTTTCGGCTTTCCGAGCTGGAAGCGCCAGGACTTTTTAACCCCAATTTCATCCCGACGCCGCACGGCCGCTCAGCCGAGTGTCGGGAACTCATTGACTTCGGCCTTCGGGGTTCGCGGCGCGTACATGCGAGGGCGAAAGGCTAAAGCCCCCCCCGAATAAGAGCCGTGTTAAGATTCGGGGGTTAAAAGTTAAAGGCTGGCAAATTAATGCGCGTTAAATTAATGGGAGGTCGGGGCGGTTGCGGCGAAACGCGGGCAACGTCGGCGCCACTGTTTATGTGCACCACCTGCTCCGCTGAATATTCAAGAGAAAACTCACACGCACACACATAAACTCAATAAACTCTGTCCCTCGTTCTCTCTCTCTCTCTTTCTTCTACACACACACACCAATGAAAATTATTGATGTGCTCTCTTATAAAACAGTGGCTGCTCCCTGAAGTATTCCTGGCAACATCGCGGGCTGAAAATAGCTGCCGACCCAAATAACTTTCCCCGCCGGAACGGAGAAGGAGCCAGACCACAGCCACCGGCGACTGGCTTTACTAATTGGCGTCGTTTTACAATGAAATAATATCTGGGGCAAATAGACGGAATAACACACGGCGGTAAAACCGGGAAGGCGCGAGGATGCGGCGTCTAGTCGGAGGGGGAAAAAGCGGGAGGCGGCGCGGGGGTCGGGCAGAGGGTGGGGATGCCTTCCTTCTTGTTAGCATAAGTTATCAAATTCTCTTCCCCGGATATGCGCAAAGGGGGAATTGGGTAGTGAAACATTAATGTGACACCATCAGTTTAGTTAAAAGACGGGGAAAAACATCGGCAGCGGGGGGTTACTCAAGTTTTCCCTTTTTTTTTTTTTTTTTTTTTTTTTGAACACTGGAATTTGCTGATATTTGAGTTGAAGATTCCCAGATGGAGAGTCTGTTTTCACTAAGTCAGCATGGAATGATGGGATTTGAAAGACTCACAGCAAAAAAAAAAAAAATATCCCACCGGTCCGGGTCGGATGTGGCGGCCTTTCTGTTGCTGCATTTGCATGTTTTCCCTGCGCAAACGAGGGCGAACTGACTCATAAGCTGCACAAAGCGTAGAAGACGGAAGAAGGCAATAGATCAATCTATAAATCAAAACAACTGTCGTCTGCATAGAACGTTACCTCGAAGACGAGCACTTGCCAGGATGAAGAACAACACCGATTTAACCGCAAAAAAAAATACAAACCTCTTGATTTATCGCTTCTTCTCAGCAACAGACAACAGAAAACAGCATCTGGGGATTTCCTACTTGTTTGATGAGGCAATAAACTTATTTTGAGGGGAAGATTTAAAGAGATTTAAAGTGCGGACGACCTTTTTTTTTTTTCCGTTGTCTTCCAGGTAGAAAACACAAACAATTTTCCACATCCTGACAAAATTAAACCATTTTTCTTCTCCCAATGTCGAACGCTTAGGTCAAACAAACTCCCACTTTCTGCTAAAGTATCACACACACACACACACGCGCACACACACACTCTCACATGCCAGTACTTAAAGAGAAAGAGAGAGGGAGGAAGGCATAAACACAGATGTCTTTTGGCAGTCTAAATCTTAATTAGCACCAGGAGATTCATCTAATCAAAGGGTTGCCAGCCCATCATTAAGGCTAAAACACACAGCGCTCTCCTCACATACCAGGACGGAACAATGGGAAATAGAGGTGTGCTGTCACGCTGATGAATGGCTCTTCCCGCAGGTCTCATTAAATCACAGAAGGGCACTTCCCAGGCCGTTCAAAGAGTTAAGCAGGGTGCAAAATCTCCTCACCTCCTCTGTCTGTCTGCTTTGACACTTTACACTGCTATTTTTTTTTCACCCTCCCCTCTCCCCTCAAGTGCCTTGTGTTAAAATAATATTTTTCATAGTGGGGAAAAAACTGCGCTTTCAGGCTTTGACACACGAGCTAATCCCGATTCCAACTGAATCTGTCTGCTTTTGAGGATACAAGACGTATCGTTTTCAGACAACTCAACCCTGCAGGGGCTTGGAACGAGTCGAACTGCATGACGTACACAGTTGGCTTGTGATATCAGTGTCTTTAGGGTAATCTGGAACGCAGTTTAATCTTCTTTGGAATTTAGCATCGGCTATTGACAATGGGGAAACAGGTTTTTTTTTTCAAATCTATTTCTGATCACCCATCTGATTCCTCAACTTTTGGTTTTTGAGCTGCCAAGAAAAAATGCTCTGTAACCTTTGAGAAACATGAAATGTTAGTCAAATGGGGAAGTAGATTGTCTGGAAAAAGCTCAAATAATAGGAGTCATATAAGGGACAGGGGTGTCTGCCATAGGGTTATGGTTGGATGGTTGAGGGTAGAGTAAAGTTAGGGTTCGGGGTTCTTTAGGGTTAAGGTCTTTCCTTGACCTTTCCTGAAAATGTTTTTCTTTATTAATCCCCCTAAACATAACGTGAAGTGCCTGCCTTTGATTGCGACACCACTGACTGATTTCTCGGAGAAGCTGAAGATGACGTAAACGTGGAAAAGGTCACACACACACAGCAGGTGGAAACACTCGCAAGCCGGATTTGCATGTTTGGAACCACAAAAGTCAAATCTCGAGGGCCGACATGCAAAGTTCGCTGCAGGCGTGCTCGTACAGACCAACTCTGGAGCGCACACATCGAACTGGGGTGTGTGTGTGTGTGTGTGTGTGTGTGTGTGTCGACTCAAGGCGGACATCTTTACTGGGCACCTTGAAAAGCTGGAGTAACATCCTCCTAAAACACTCCGACGGAAGCATCCGCGCGCCGGAAAAAGTCGTCAAGCCCCCCCCCCCCCCTCAGCTGTGATCTTCACCAATGACTGTCTCGCTTTATGAACCGTCCAACTGGTCTCAAAGAGCGCCATGTCCTTGCGGCTGTCACCATCAAGAGCCGGGGGACGTGATTGATGACTGGCTTCGGATGACAACAACAAGCAGCCGTGTTTACTCAGGGCAAATTGCCCTTGTCTCTCCGCCCCCCCCTTTCCATCTCCTTCCCCCAGTTTCAATTTTTCTAGAGAGAGAGAGAGAGATGGTCCTCCACATGGCTAGATCTCTGGTTCCTGGATGGCTTGGAGTCCCTCGGGGTGGGATTATCACCCCCCCCCCCCAGACTGACAGCTAGACAAACAAATAGGCCAAAGCAGATCTTCCCGCTTGCCAAGGCTGCCTAGCAACAGGTAGGAGGGCGGATGGGATGTAACACTTGGCGTGTGGCAGCCAATAATTGCTATCAAATGCCTGGACATTGTGCGGACGTGCAGTCATTATTAAAGCCGATGGGTTTCCGAGTGTGTGAGCAGAGTCGACGAGCAAACAAATTACGGTCCAGGGCGAGAAGATAAGAAGAGCCCGTCCGCGGCAAAGAGGTGTTTTATACAGTCATTTATGACTATATCGAACCGCCATTTAGAACGAGTCACGGGAAGTAAATACAGCACACAGATCATTGTAGAACTTAAAGGATTCGAGGATCTAGAATATAATAGAATAGAAATACTTTATTGATCCCAGAGGGAAGTTCTTTAACGACTGGATGTAGCTTCCATACGTGGCGCTTTCTATCCAGCAGTGTAGGGTGTCAGTGTCTTGCTCAAGGACACTTGCAGGAATGAAAACTACAACCTTTAAATTGAAAGACGACCACTCTACCAGCCAAGCCACAACCGCCCCATCGATAGATTTTCCACCCATGGATGCAGCTACCCGAATCACCGCTCCCTGCTTGGTGTCTTCACGCTAAGCTAACATGATGCTAACTGCATCCAGAGTTTGAAAGTCATGTTGAGTTTCTGAGGAATGGATTCCTGACAGTCAGAACAAGCAATCATTTAGAAAAAAATGCATTCAACATGGAGAACATATGTCTCTGCGGCAGTTTTAAAAGGCTTTTACTTAGTTTTGTGACAAATTTAGAAGATGTTTCCTCTCCGCTGAACTCAGTTTAGCATAAATGCACTAAACAGGAAGACTACTTTCTGATACGTACTTTTATTGTAAAAAAAAAGAAAAAAAAAGAAGCCTTTCCTCAGTTTTGTGACACATTTTGCCAGCGTAACTCTCCCGAGTTCAACTTTTTGTGAAGACATTGACTTTAAATGAGAGTCAGAGGAGGGCGAACCGAACGAGGCGGCTGTGACACCGTCAGAAAAGCGAGCGCTGCGAGACAAAGATGGAGCGGGAATAAGTCGGCGGTGATTCCAAAGCATGAAACGTGTGTCTGAGGCTCCTCTTCCATCTCTTCCTTTTTCTCTTCCCCCCCCCACCCCCCTCCACCCCGCGGTTGGTTGCCAAGCCGGATGGCGGCAACGGAGCATGTCGGATCACTGTAAGGTGCTGTAACGGCTTCCCGATTTCGCCTCAAATGATGTGAAAGTCATTGCCAAGCCATGTGTGCCGGCGAGAGGCGAAAAAAATGACTGGCTCCTCTTCTCACTGTTAATCAAACCTGGGGTGGCAGAGCGTTTCGCAGACGGAAGCCATACATAAAGATGTGCTTGTTCACCACTCTCCCTCCTCCTCCTCCTCCTCCTCCTCCCTCCACTGCTGCTTGCTTTTTCTTTTTTTTTTTTTTTCCCTCTCCTTCTGATGGGCCAGTCACCGGCGTCAGACAAATGAATACTTCCTCAGCCGTCCTCTCTTTTCATCAGCAGCTTCCCCGCCTTTTCATCAGCGGCCCATAAAGCGTTGATGGAAAGCGGTAGCCGGCACCTATCGCCTGTCGGCGCTCGGCCCCCGGCTCGCCTTGAGTGATGAGGCGGAGGCGGCCGGGTTCGACTCCCGCGGCGGGGATGGATGTTACTGGGTCAGGGGGTCGCTCGCACATCTCATTACGCAACGTACACGCAGAACCTAAACACGTCTCTCCCTGTAAATCACGTTCAAATAATAAAAATCCGGGCTGGAATTCCTGGAAAACAGCGAGCGCCGTCTTCTTTTGGAGCCAAACTGAGATTTTTTTTTTTTTTTTTTTTTTCTGCTGTTCCAGCTCATTTATCTGTTGATACTAATTATGCGAAGATGAACTCGCAGCTCTTTGAACACGGAGTTATGAGTCTCCTGCCAATAAACAGAAGAGAAAGTCTATTTTTTTTCTTTTATTTCTCTGAATCGATGCGTCGAGCAATAACACTTTTTAGGAGTCCTGCAGAGATGGGCTCACAGAGGCGTTCTTTCACGGCCCCCCCGGCCCGACGCCGTGTCGAACCAATCCGACGCGGCGGCCGTCTTCGCGATCCTCTGACCGCTGTGTCGGGTCGGAGGCGAGGGAATCGATCGCGCGCATCCCAGCGTCATGAGGCGACTTTTCTTGGGAGACAATTAACAGTCTGTTTCTACCGGAGACTCGATTTCAGGAATTCCACATCTTGATGTGACATTTTTAATCATGCCTGGAATACAAAAAAAAAAACAAAAAACTACCGCCACGAGCTCTGTTGAGACAAATAAGATTAAGTCCCAGTTTGTCCTTCCGCCGCCTGCCTGGCTAGAATGTTGAACTGTGCCCGTTTACAGGATTGATTTAATTTTAATTTGCATAAAATTACGTCAAATAGAACGCCGGGAAAAAAAAAAAAAAAAAAAAAAAGGTCGCGAGGAAGATCGGCCGTCGCTGTCGGCGTCGTCCTCCTCCGCGAGGCCGTGCGGTTTGAGTTTAGCGTTCTCAAAACGTCGTCCGTTCTCACTGGAAACCGTTGCATAAACCGCTGAGTTCTGACTCGCTACCTGGCAGCCATTGTGTTTGAAAAGTGTGTGTGTTAGTGTGTGTGTATCGCACGAATCCCGAGCTTACACAACCGCTCTGCGGAGATCAAAAATCCATACTGTGCTAATTCTATAAGAGGAAAGTGGGAGAAAGACAGAAAGGAGGAAGAGGAGATGGCTTGGGGGGGGGGAGGGGGGGGGGGGGGAGTGGGGGGGAGGGGTGGGGGGGCAGTTGGCTGCGCTCCCCCAGCATGTGTGTGTGTGAGAAAGCAGCTGTGGCCTACAGAGGATTACATAACATACCGAGACACCGACGCACTGGCATGCACACACACACACACACACACACACACACACACACACACACACACACACACACACGGGCCTGGTTATAGATGCATATGGATAGCCGCAGCTCCACTGCAGAGGCTACGACTCCGTCTTACTCCGTGTTCCTCTGACCCCGACCTCCGTCAGAACCCCCCCCCCCCACACACACACACACACACACACACACACACACACCCCGCCATCTATCTGCATCCGTGACTCTCTCCCGTGAGGAGGAAGCGGCGGGTTCGAGTCCACCGGACTGTGAAATGTAAAAAACCCCGCAGTGGCGGGGGAGAGAATGTGCGTGCTCGGCAACTTCCTCGACCCCCACCGGTAGACAGGGCTGCCGCCTTCGCCGCCGCCGCCGCCGCTGAGAAATGCTGTCGAGCCGTGTCTGAGCACGTGGCGCGTGAAGCCGAGCGCTCCTGATGCCGCATTTAGAAGCGCCACGTGCAAATCAGTCCACGTATCGGAGCCCCGTAACGCGCCGGGGCTGCAGCGGACAGGCGTTCCGCTGGGGTAGCATCGGTCTGCAGGGAGGACGGACGCGCTGGAGGGCACGGACAGTGTGTCCCGAGGTCGGTGGCGTCCGGTTACACGTCGGGGTCAAGCGCCAAGGGTGACGGCGCGTCGTCACAGCCGGGCCCAGATGTTTCAGCATCTGGCAACATTCGAGCGAAAACGGAAGACTTCCGTAGCGTTTCGGGCGGTACTTTCGACTGTCTGATGGAAAATGCAACTTTTTGAAAACGCTCCGGCTCCATCCCTGTAGGAACCGGGGAAAATGTAATTCTTTGAAAGTGCCAAATCTTAGAAAACACTCCGACCCGTCTCTGTTCGGGTGGAAATTGCGGAAAGCGCCGCTATTTGAAAATACTCCGACGCTGTCTCCATGGCAACAAGGGGAAACACAACTTTTCGAAAATGCCCCGACTCCGTCTCTGTGGAAACCGGGGGAAATGGAACTCTTTGCCGTTGCAGAAGGCAAGTCTTTGAAAACACTCCTTCTTGGAAAGGACGGCAGAAAACACAGCTTTTCGGAAAACACTCCAACCCCGTCTCCAAGGAAATGAGGAGAAACGCAACTTTTTGAAAATTCTCTGACTCTATTGCTATGGAAACGGAGGGGAAAAAGCCACTTTTAAAAACAGCAACTATAATGAAAATACAACTCCAAAGTGCAACTCTTCGATTCCGACTATCTACATCTCCACGGAAACAGGGTAAAACGCAACTTTTCGAAAATGCCTCAACGCCGTCTCTTTCTGCCATTGCTAATATGTACAGTGTATGTGTACACGAGTGTGTGTGTGTGTGTGTGTGTGTGTGTTTGTGGTTTCATTGCAGAAACAACCAGCAGCGTCAACATGGAGGCCCGGCACGCTAACGACGTCGTTTTCAAAACGCCGTCGTGTAAACGGCGGCTAAACATCTGAGACATGCTTTGCGGTGGATTTCACTCGGCGCCAGCTCGCAAAAGGAGCCTAACAAGCTCCGGGAGCCGCGGCCAAGACAACAAAACCCGTCCCTCTCGGTGTGATGTTCTGCGAAAACAACACGTGTATCCGGCGGCGCCGCGAGGCCTCGGCGGATGACGGGGGGAAGTTCTGAGCGGCTCCGCTTGTTCCGGATCCAGCTCTGAACAGGCCGACTGTACTGGGATTTGGAAGCCAGACAGCACAGTTCAGTTCTGGCACTATTAAGGCTCCAATAATGGAACAAACAGCAGCCTCAGATGTGCCATTTGCAGACCTCCAAAAACACTTTACTCCTGTTTTTTTTTCCCCTCCCCATCCCCCTATAACCGGCTGAATCATGCCTCACAGACACCAACAGGGGACACAGTCATCACTCCTGCCATCGCATCTCAGGGACCCATTTAGGGGGGGGGGCCGACGACAACGGCCTCCTATCTCGCCATCAGACTCTCCTCCCCTCCTATAAAAGCATCAGATTCTAAATTGTGCCTGGGAATACAGAGGGGACCGCTCAAAAAAAATAAATAAATAAATAAACGTCTCGGAACAAAAGCTTTTAAGGCGAGACGCGACTCATAATTCCTGTATTCACCAGGGCTCGCTGGCATCTTCATGCCAGAAACATCTCGGCACTGTGAGGGAGGTGGTGGGGGGGGGGGGGGGGGGGGGAGGGTCGTAATCCTGTGTGATCTTCTTATCCAGAACGAGGCGGGCACTCCAGCGGTCCAAAACGGTCCGAGCAGTTCAATTAAATCAACACTTTCGGGAGCAGGGGTGGATAAAAGGTGGCGCGGAATAATTAGGAGGTTTGATGCGGCCGCAGCAGGATGTCCGTCTGCAAGTGGCGTTTTTCCACGTTTTTATGTTAAAAAAACGCATCGTTTTCACAAAAACCTCACAACTCCCAGATCAGCGTTTGATTCATCGGCATGATCAGGGCATTTAACTTCTGTCAAATGAATTCACAATTTGTGGTTTTAACACTTTTAAACCACGACGAGTTGTGCTGAAGCGACTGCAGTGGTTGCGTTTCCATGGAGACGGAGCCCAAGCATTTTCAAAAAGTTCCACCTTGGGAACCGTTTTTGAAAAACTCCACTACACCCACTCCTGGAACCAAGTGAAAGTTGTTTTGTTTTGTTTTTTGCATTTTCTAAACAGTGTTCACGGCCACTAATAGACTCCACATAAAAGAGCTTTCCCAGTCTTTTACGCACACACACACACACACACACACACACACACACACACACACGCACAGGCATTATTGATTTTTATATGCAGCCGTGCGATGAGAAACAGGAGAGAGACACGCACTGCATATGGCACACGTAGGCCCATTTAAAAAGAGAAAAGAAAAAAAAAATCCACTGACAGCCAAAGCAGGGAGTTGGAGACTTGTTATGAAAAGATGCGTCGGTGGTGAACAGTAGGATGCCAATTAGGCTGCTTGGCCACGACGAATGGATCGGCGGTCACGCACTGCTTTCTCTCTCTCTCTCTGTCTCTCTCTCTCTCTCTCTCTCTCCTCCCACTCTTACATATGGGGGAGACAACTGGAGCTCCTGCTTCACGAACAATACCGGCATCAAATTTCCAATGATTTTTTTTTTTCTTTTCCTTTTCTAGACAAGTGCAGCAGAAAGCAGCAGCAGCAGCAATGCAGGTGGGCTGATTCAGCTGATGGAGAACAAGGATGTCCCGTGCATGTGAGATGAAAGTAATCTACTTTAAAGTGGAGATTTAAACAGTGTTTTGTGCGTAAAAAGCGCAAAAAAAAAAATACAGATTTAACACTTTTGTGGGATCGCGCTTCTGTGATCCGAACCACAACTTGGATGAAGGAGGGTAAAATGTGGAAAGCAGGTGACATTTATCCACTCGCCCACTCATTTTTTTTTCCTTCTCTTTTTCTTGAACATTTTCCATCCCCACTCGTGCGCTAAATGACGGTACACCGCCAGACATGTTCGGGGAAAAAAATCTATAATGGATAAGAATCGGGACTTTCTCCCCACGCGGGGAGGCTTCACAACTCAGTAATACGAGGGGGGGGGGGAGAGGATGCGGATGTATTATTCACGAGCAATTCATTCCCCGTTATAGTGTTCCGAGTCTTCATCTCTCCGAATTGCGTTTGACAGCTTTATTACGCGGCCGCCCGCGCGCTCGCGTCTTATCCCACTTTGCCCATCTTTGAGAAATATCTCACACATAATGGATTTGTTTAAAAAAGAAAAAAAAAAAAAAAACAACCCCTCTTTTATGTCTTCCTGTGAGATCCACGCCGGGAAAAGTTGCCGGCATGTGGCCACGCACAAGATAACGCACCAAAAAAAGCGTGATCGATACGAGAAAAGAGGGGAGGGGTGGTGGGGGGGTGGTGGGGGGGTGGTGGGGGGGGGGGGGGGTGGTGAGGAGGGATGCGGCTGGAAATGAAAAGTTGACGCGTACCTGCTGCCAGTTCTCCTCCAGGGAAGGCATGGCGGAGAAGTAGCCGGTGTCGTGGACGAGCTGAAGTTCCTGAAAGATACTGTGGTCCGCCAAGACATCCATGCTGGCGCGCGGTGATGGAGGAGTAAAAAAAAAAAAAAAAAAAAAAAGAAAAAAAAAAATACGCACGATCCACAAGAAATTACGCCTTCTCTCCTGGCTCTCTCAGACCACTACATCCACTCCTTTCATATTAGTCCTTAGGAGGAAAGATTAATGGCTCGCTGAAGGCGGCTGGAAACGTGGCGATCGGGCTCCCCGCGCCGGCGCGCACTACCGGGCTCGGTGCGTAAAAAGCGACTGGGAGTGATGGAGGCTCCATGCGTATCCGTGTTGCCAAAATAGACAGCGATAGGGAGCCAAAAGAGGGGAGGAGCTCGGCTAAACGAGGAGGCGTGATTTGGTTTGTCAATCAAGCCTCCCCCCCCCCCCCCGTGTTGGTTGTGGGGGGGGTTATTAGAGGCGCGGCGGAGCGTGGAGCAAGGAGGGGGCGGGGTTTTACGCGGACCCGGCGCGCGGGGATTGGCCCAGGCGCCACGTCTTTCATTCCAAATATGGGCTCGATAGGTGAGCTATTTATGGATGGGTATATTAGATTTGGAAGAAGGTCTGAAAGGCTAGTCTGAGAGGAGAAGCCGTGGAGTAAACATCATGTGCGCGCAGGCAGGAGCCGGGAATAGGATGTGGATGTTTAAATAGTGGAGACGTCTCCTAATTGCTGTCCTGTTCAGGACGATCGGCTGTAAAAATGTCAGTTTTCATGATGTGACAGGCCAAACTGAGGTTCCAGAGCCACATGTGGCAACGCAAAGACACATAAAACTGCATTCAAATCAAAGAAAAACAACAAGACAGGAAGAAAACAAAACACGTTTAAAGGCAAAAGGCAAATAAACATGTTTCTTCTCATCTTAACATGTATCTCACACTGATTTTTAACAAATGGAAAGCAGGTAAAACAGCCAGAAGAGAAGAAATCTGGTGAAAATTGATAAGTTGGTTAAAAAAAACTCCTTCAATAAACGGAACAAATACTGAAATGAGTAAAACTGCTGGTGTAGCTTGCTTTATTTGCAGAAAAAAAACAAATGGAGAAGTAAAGATGAAGCTTAAAGTAAAATAAAAGGAAAAAAATAAGGAATAAAAGTTGTTGGTATCAGTAAAACAGCCAGAGGAGCTGGAACTGCTAAAAACGGATACAATAGTTAATAAAAAAAATACAAAAAAATGATTAAAAACTATAAACGGACAAAAAAAGAAAGACAAAACATGGGAATAAATTGGGAAAAAAACAGTTTTCACAGTTAAAACTGCAAAAACAACTTAAGAGGCTAAAACAGTTTAGATATATAACATTTCTAAAGCCAGAAATTCCTTTTAAAAACTATTAGACATGACCACAAAAGTTAAAAATGTAAGAAGTACCTGTGACCCTTCACAAGCAGAGCCTCAGTTTTGTATCTAAAGCATTTTGTTTTAGATGGAAAATCATGATATTTTAACAGTTTGTGCAACATGAATGATAAACAAGTCTTGTTTTGTTGTTCATGATGCATCTTATTCGCCAACCCCGTGTAGATTTAGAGAAATGGTAACATTTTGACACCGTCTCACACAGTGCTATACACTGTAAAACCCAATAAGTTAACTGAACCAAAAAAAAAAAATAGTTGAAAGTGATTACATTAAAAAAATTGTGATAGTAACTCAATCTTTTAAGTAAAAGAAAACCGCTTTTTTTTCAGGTAAAAGCTGCTTCGCTATTTTAAGTGAAACTTACTCAGTTTGAGTAATCATAATGTTTTTTCAGTGACCATTGCTAATAAAAATTAATGTAAATTTCGTTAAATTATATGCAAACTTCCGTATAATGAAAAAAAAAGTAATTCAAACTCAAAACAGCAAGCTCAAGTACTTAAAAATTTCTTTGAAACTGATTACATCAATATTGTAAAGTTGCTTCAACTCAAAACACACAAAATATGAGTGAACAATAAATCTTGAGTGCAATCTGAAACATCACACCACAATGCTTGTCGAAAACTGTTCGGCAAATCAAACACTTCGAGAACTTTGGGAGTTCAGAGTATCATGCCACGCGCAACTTGTGTATATGTATGTATTTGCCTGCAGGTCTGTAATCTCATTGCAGTGGGGGGGGGGGGGGGGGGGGGGGGGGGGGCGTCACATGATTTCCACGTGGCGTTCCGGGACGACGACGCTCCCGCTGACATTCATCCACCTGACACACGGCCCCCTCTTCCTCCCCCCATTAACCGGCGTCTTCCTCCTCTGCCTCCCAGACACGTGACCAGAGCACGCATATGCAGCATCCAGACGCCCTGAAATATTCAGGAGATAAGTTGTGTTGTTTTTATGCATTTTTCATGCAGTTTGCGCGGATCGGCCGCGGGGCAGAGACGTGATTATTTCGGTCAAATATGCCGAGGACGTCGGAGGGGGGAAATCTGCTGAGTCGTCAAAAAACGGCGGGGGTATCCCGTCGCCGTGTCCCAGGTGGGACTGGGATCATTAAAGAGCAAATTTACGCAGACGACGTCCGTTTAGGTGCAGATTTATTTGTCGTCATTCTTTGTGTCGCGCATGTTTTGGCACAGATTAATTAAACTTGTATTTGTTTTTTTGTTTTTTTGTTTTCCCTCTGCTTGGTGAAATATTGCCGGTGTGAGGCGGATTTACATCCCAGACGGTTCCTCAGCCCTCACTGCAGAGGAGGGGGGGGGGAGGGGGGAGGAAGAAATACGGCCGGAAGGACAGCGCCGGCTGGATCAGCACCCGAACGAAGGCCTCCGGGGGACCGGCGCCACATAAACAACGGGCGACGGCGACGTGACGACGTTCCGGACTGACAGAGTTAGTGCACGGACGAGGTCGGGGTGGATGGACGGGCCAGCAAAACGCATAATACGTACATATTTACTTGATCTGAGGCTCCTCCCTGCTTCAGGTGGCAGCAGAGAGTCGCCGAGGTGAATGGTCTCTGTTCCGTCTGTTGCTTTCCTGATTGAACTGAAGACAGGCCAGGTGAAGTGTGTCAAACATATGGCTCAGGGACCGAAACGGGTCAGAAAAATAACACCCATTTACATGGATAATGTTTATTTAAAGGTGCTGTAGGCAGGATTTTGCTAGTCAATGCTAATTTTTCTGTGTTTTCTTTGGATTAAATGTTAGAGTATAAATTGATAATCCTTTAGGAGTGTAGCATAGTTGCACTACCGCGAGGGCGCAGCATTTCTATCTGTCTCTGTTCTGAGCTGAAAAGGAATCTCGACAGCTCCAGGTATCTTTGACCAATCAGAAGAGCCCCTGAGGCTCTAACCATGATTGGTCGAGGGGCATTCGTCACACGTTCTTGTGGGAGGGGCTTAACTTGCGTAAGGGCGTGATATCAGAGAAAACAGGACACGATTGGCTGTGCTGGGTTTCAAATCGCCTTCTTCGATGGGTCAAATCGCCATCTTGCTTAGGTAACCCTAAGCAAGATGGCGGAGATGCTGAATCCTGCCTACAGCACCTTTAACAGAGTCATGACACTCTGGTGGAAACACCGTATTTGTCCATCTACTGAGCATGTGCAGAAGAACTGTTTACGACAGACGTGTAGTGGCAGATTGGAAAAGTTGCATTTCCCCCGTTTCCTTGGAGATGAAGTCTTAGCATTTTCCAAAATTTGCATTTTATGCCATTTCTGGGAGACGGAGTCGCACCGTTTTCAAAAAGCTGTGTTAACCACTGTTTCCACGGGGACGGAGTCAGTTTTTTTTTTTCCACAAAAGTTGTGTTTACTGCTGTCTCCTCAGAGACGGAGTTGCGGCGTTTTCAAAAAGTTGAGTTTTCTGTCATTTCCATGGAGATGGAGTCGCAGCATATCCAAAAAGTTGCATTTTCTGATAGTTTTCACAGAGTCGGAGCATTTCCAAAAAGTTGTGCTTTCAGCTGTTTCCACGGAGACAGAGCGAGAGCGTTTTCTGACATTTGCACGGAAACAAAGCAAAGATTTCAAAAGTCTTGTTTGTGGACGTTTCCATTTTCAAAAAGCGGTGTTGACCACCGTCTCCCCGGAGACTGAGTCACAGTGTTTTCTAAAAGTTGCGTTCACTGCCGTTTCCGTAGAGACGGAGAGCTTTCAGAGAATTGCTTTTCCGCCGTTTCCGTGGCGATGGAGTCGAAGTGTTTACAAAAAGCTGTGCTTCCAGTGCCTTTGAGCATCGCTGTCATGTCAACAGACGCCCAAAACGCGACAGTTTTTCACCGATTCCGTGATGTCAGAGCGTTTTCAAAAAGTTGCATTTTCACACATTTTCGCCATTAGCCTATCTTCACTCATGGGCGTCTCCCCGTTGCACCCTGTGGATAATTTTCCTCTTTTTTTCCCCCCTAGAAGTCCTGCAGATAGCCCGTTTCTGCTTTTTGTTTCATTCCACAAAAAGATTTAAGCATCAAACCCGCCAAGGATTTACAGTTTTATCATAAAAAAAAAAAAAAAAACGGCGCCGGAAATAATCCCAACGGGCCGTTAAAAGAAACTTCTGATGTCTGAAGTCTCCCTCATCTCTCGGCATAAAGTTTTATCATGGGTTTAATGATTAAGCGCTTATATATGAATCCACATGCGGGCTGCATGTGTACAGCAAAAACAATAAAAAGAAAAAAAAACGACGAACGAGTACACTTTACATATTTCGCCGCGTTTAAATTAATCTCCCGAGTTACGGCGTCGAGCCGTGTTAAAGCTCCCCTGCAGAACTTTGTTCTACGAGATCGTCAAATAGTTTTGCTTTTAGCGGCGATCCAACCCTCCCTCCCGCCGGACTGCGCCATGCGCCAAGCCCTTGGCCCATGCATATCGTAGATAAAAAAAAAAAAAATAAGTGCTCGCCATTATCCACGGGCACGCGGCGTTATATTGTGGATGCTGACATTGCTCTTACCTGGCAGTCGGTGCTTTTTACTGTATTAATAATGGAGCAGGCGCCATCCATCACGGGGATATGAGGCTGCTAATCATGTCCGCTCCCTGCATATTCAACTGCTTTTCATCGGAAAATACCGGGGTGGAAGAACGGAGGGAGAACCGGAACAAAGACGAGCTGGGGTTTGGGGTGGGGGGGGGGGGGGGGGGGGGGGGGGGGGGGGGGGGGGTGGACCGACGGAGGGGAAGGAGATGGAAGGGGACAATATCAATGTGCTGAACACATGACAGATGCCCTTGGCCTTTTGCTGAATGGCTTCCCCTGTTGGCAGGAGTTAACCAGTGTATTTAAGCAGGACAAGACGAATGGGACCTCGACTAACCCCCCCCCCCCCCCCCACTGCTCACTGAACCGGCCCATTTCTATTCCAACTCACAACCCTCCCTCCCTCCCTCCCTCCCTCCCCATGTGGGAATGCTGATACGGCGAGCTGACATTGCCTCGGTTAAAAACTTCACAATGTTATTGTAATATCCACTCTTCACCACCCCCCCTGCCCCCCCTCCCCCCACCCCTTGCTACTTAGCATTTAGACTCACGAAAACAAACACTTCGCGTCTTTTTAATAAAGCCCAAATGTTGCGAGACGGACGATTTTATTCCCCTCCAAATGGTTTCTCATAATTCCACCTAAATTTCTTAGAACAAGCCATTTTAGGGGGGGGGGGGGGGGGGGGGGGGTGTTGTGCAGAAAGGAGCACCTGATGTTTACAACAACAACACGCTTCCCCCAGATGGCCTCGCCGTCCATTAGCCCGCCGCAAACCGAGGGGACCTTGAAGCGTCGGTACTTTTGCTTCATTTTCCCTCATTTTCCCGTAATATGACGTCCGCATATTCTTTCCACTTTCCCTCCAGTTAAAATGCTCTCAGTGTAATGTTACGATAACCTTTATGTTTCCAGGAAATAAAACGGCGTCGCCGTCTGTCCTCATAAACAGAAATCAGCACGGAAAAGGTCTTTTTCAACCCCCCCCCCCCCCCCCCCCAGCCTCCGCCTCTTATGATTGATGGAGCTTGTTAAATAAAGATAAGATTTTTGAAAAACGTGGCGGGATGCAGGAGAACACCTCCACGCCGGAGAAGGTGGAGGGGTGGATGGGAGAAGAGTGATAATGAGAGCTTCGGGGCTGTCTGAGGTGCAAGCTCCTTCACCCCCCCCCCCCCCCCCCCCCCCCCCCCCCCCCCCCCACCACCACCACCCGCCCGAGGAGGAGCGGGTGGAGGAGGAAGTGCCCTCTCAGCTGGGTGACGTTTGATGCGCCAGGAAGAAGCGAGCGAGCGAGCGGCGGCTGCTAAGTGCCAATTAGGCGGCGATGAGTGGGAGTGGGATTTTCCCTCCGTTTTGCCGGGGAAGGAGACGGGGAGGAAGGAAGTCGCGGAGAAGCGAAACAAATAGGGCTTAATCCCCGTCGGTTTCCTCCGTCTCTCAGTCGAAAACGCCGGCGCGCTCTAATTCTCGTTTAGCTCCGTCTCCGTCCGGGCCCCGGCCCGACAGCGTCACGCCGCTCGCCAGGCGTCCAATTAGAGGAGCGAACTCATCTCACACGTTCGCTTCGCGACGCGGGAAACGAGAAGGTAGGACGAGGAGAGGGGAACTCGTTTTCACCGATCGGGCGAAGGAAAACGTTAGCAGGAGGTGGATCCGCCACGGCGGGAAGAGGGAGGATGCTGGGAGGGGGAGGGGCATAAACCGTCATTTGATTAAACTGAATTAAGTTTGTGAGTTCTCAGTCTTTTCTTCAGGCAAGTGGGTTTTTACCTCTGTGCTTCTGTAGAAAGTAGATGAATCAAGTTAAAACAATGGATTTGTTTTTAGGGCCGATGCCGACACCAATTTCTTTTCCCATCACCCTCACCTGATGGCCGATTATGGACCGCTGATTTTCTTGAGCTGATATTTGGCGCCGACACTGCTTTTGCTCCATCAATTTACATCAAGAAAAGACACAATGGCAACACATATTACATGTGTCAAGCTTAAAATGAGAAATATTTATTGAACAGTAAAGAATGATCACAGCTTTGTTCAACTTTACGCAACATTCTTTAAAATGATCGAAAAGTGTTTGGTGCTTTTAATTATTCAAATAACGCCTGTAAAATAAAATAAAACAAATATTTATACATCATTAAAAGAACGGAGGCATTGCACTCAAGAAGAACAAGCAGCACAGTGTGCGTGTCTGTAAATCATGCCAGGGAAAAATAAATCTGCGAATCCAAGCGCGTATCGGCCAATGCCAATATCGTTAAAGAAAAACAAAAAAAACTCAACTATCGGCCCACTGTATCAGCCGGTCGATATAGACGTCAACAAATGTCAATTCTTGCAACTTGAAAGTCCAGAATAACCAACATTCGACCACATTTCACCACCTGATATGAAGCAAATGTGAGCGGTCGCTGCTTGATGTACGATTTGACGGATTTTGGTTGTGTTGGGAAAGTTGTGTCAATGTTTTGTATCTCATGTTGTAAAAAACAGGTGAAAAGTGGAGATCTCCAGAGGAAAAGACCCCCTGGATGTTTTGTAAGTCACAACACAGTCATTTCAAGACATTTATACAGAGAAAAACTAAGTGTTTCGCATGAGAAAACAGATGATATAAAGAAGGAAAAAAATTGCTTTCAACAGGAATAAACCTGCAGAACCAGGTTCAGAGGTGGAGACTGTCTTTTAGAGCATTGGATTCAACATTCACGGACGGTGTCGAGCCAATATTGATAAATTCAAATCTACTTTCAGTCGGTGACTTGGCATAAAAAGCAGGATCGGCCATGACGAGCAATAATGCACTTTTCTCCCCGGGAGCTATGGCAACCGCAGTCGTAATGAAACGGTTGACCTTGTTTCTGCAAAAAGAAGACGTCTGCATTATCTTAATTCAACACCTACAGGTGCACGCGTACATAATCGAGACGCGCGCTTTCCTTTTTCCTCCCGCTTCGCACGGACGCGTGCAAGGAGCTGAATTACCGTGATGGGACCGGCGACGGCTCCCGATGTCGAAACCGTCGCTCGTCATCGGGGGTCACCGCCGATGAATGAGCCTTTTCATGTCCGAGCTCCCAGTCAATCTTGTTCCTCGGCTCCCCGGCGCACATCTGAGGCCCGAGTAATTTCCGCCCCCCCCCCCCCCCCCCCCCCCCCCCCCCCCCCCCCCCAGATCCGCCTGCGCTGCACCGCGTTTTGTATATTCATGTGTGTACTCTCCTATCTTAATCCTAGCTATTACTCGCATGGCTGGCCATGTCAAGGGGAGATTTGCTCACTCACAGTGAATGGGCCAATATTGACAGCACACCCGCCGCATCAGCGATCGGTGTTAGGGCTTAGCCGGCGTCAGATTCACAGGTTCTGAGGCCCGATTCAATGAGGAGGGCGGCGTGTCGGGAAACAATCCTCACAGGGAATCTATGCAAATGCTAAATGTTACTCTCGGACTGTCAGGAGCGATAATTTGCCAGCGGGGGCCGTTGAAGGGGGGTTGAGGGGGGGCTGCGTCCGTGTGCTTTTAATGGATATGCACTGCATTGTGTTTTAGGGGATTTTGTTTTTACATCAGAACGGCGCTATATGTCAAAATCCTGCAGGGCGTCATTTGGATTTCAAACCTAAATCTGACGTGGGTATAATTACAGCAGGCTGAACAGATTTTTTTTTTTTTTTTTTTTTTTTTAAGACAGCTAAATAAGTAAATTCAAGCATTTAATTCACGTTTTACTTTTCTCCAGTTTCCTCCCACAGTCTAAGAACATATATTTGAAATTAATTGCTATAAATTGCCTGCAGGTTGTACCCTGCCTTCACTTTTGGCCGGATGGGAACTCCTGCAGGCCCCCCGAATGATCCCCGATTGGATATAGAGGTGCCAGTGATGGACGGACGGATTGTAAAACAGCATAATGAGGCAGCCATGGGCCCTACAGGCTGTTAGCGTTGTCCTTCAGTGCTTTGCTTGTAAGAAAATAAAGAAAAAACGGAGGAGATTTCGGCCTTCAGGGTTCCTCCATGTCAAACAAAGCATCAGAAACAATCGAAAACTGATCCTACTCTGCAATGCTTTGAATTATTTGTCAGGATCCTGCAGAGTTTGACGATGATTCATTTAAACCGTGTGTGTGTGTGTGTGTGTGTGTGTGTGTGTGTGTGTGTGTGTGTGTGTGTGTGTGTGTGTGTGTGTGTGTGTCAGCAGGGACACGCCTAAAGCTTGACTTGTTTGCAAAGAGATGGGTTGAACCGTCGGCAAACACCGACGCTAAGTCCCTCTAACTTCTCGACGTCGGCCGCTGCGCCGCTGTCCACAGTTCATCATTCAGTCGTCACAGGCATCTGTTAGAAACGGTCCAACACATCCAGCGCCTTTATGTCCCGAGGAAGCTTCGATTGAAACCAACAGAGCAAGTCACCTGCTCAAAATCAACTTCGCCCCAGATGGAGTGCAAATCTTAAAACTCCATTCCCCTTAAAAGTCACAGCGTATGCAGATGATACGCAACACTCACCAACTGATTCTGTTCTTGCAACAAGACCCGCACTTTCTTCTAATCATGGAATTGTGATAAGGCCAACACTGTCGGCTTCTTCAAACTAAAGACAGGCATTGCTTAAACGTGTGATCTCACGATGCTTTTGTTTCACCTCGAAACTTCAAACCGGCCAGAGCAGGTCAACCATCTCATGCTATGTCAGTTATTCTGGGATAAATGGACCAATGACAGATAACTAAGGCCCCACTTTTGTGTTTCTGTTTCAGGGAAGTTTTGCATTTAAACATATGAACAGACGACCAAGTTTCACTGCTATAATGGAGACTTTCAGTTCAAAATTGACCAAAGTCCCAATAGAATATTGACCGGGACTCACGACACTCTGGAGGAAAACGTTGTTGTTGCTGTCCATCTAATTGCTCAAAGCACGTTTATTTGTATAGTGCCATTTGAACAAAATGCAATTCAAAGTGCTTCACAAATGCAAAGACATACATAAAATTACACTAAATCATAGAAGTAAAACAACGTATTGAGAAAATTACAGCATTTAGGAGAAAAGGCAATTTAAACAGGAGCCGACAGAGCCGCTTTTTTGTTTTCAAACATTTGAATTGGGAGACATTTTCAAGGTGATCACACGTATAATCCCAATCCTGCATAAAACATAATTCCCTTCGGTTTACTTTTCCTTTTCTGCTCCAATTCCAAAATGTCGGAGGAAAACTCGAAGTGTCGTTTATCAAACGCTCTGCGGCGGCGGCGGCGTTGGCGGCGGCGTCTGGAGCGGCAGCTGGCCCAAACCCCAACTGATCTCTGGGAGGTCAAAAGTTGACAAGACGCTGACTCCCCTTTCATCATGCGAGTGGGGTGGGGGGGTGGGGAGAGAGCTTCCCGCTACATTTTCCAGAGGCATGTCACCACTTCAAAGGTGTTAGCGGAGTGATTTGCAGACGAAAGCGCCCGTCGCTCCGCTCTCGGCTGATTCACAGTTGTCGCTGTCGCACTTTGTTTTGCTTAAATGGAATGATTGAGTTCCGGGCTGGATGACGCCCCGTTTCAAGGGAAAAAAGGAAAAAAAAAAAAAAAAAAAAAAAAAAACCCCGGCCTCGCATCGTCGGCGGTGACATTAGCAGGTGACAGCAGCCGGCGACGCAGCCGAGGTTCAAAGCTCTTTAGCTAGCGTACGCAGATGAAACAGAATGAAATTCACAGGGAAAAGCAAACTGTAAAACCAATGTTTGGGTCTTCCAGTGACTTTTCCGTACGTCCTATTCTTGCGATCAACCCCCCTTTTTCACCTTTCAACATCAGAAGAACTTCATATATCTGTTCCTCTTTTGTTAAACACCATTTCAAAGCTCTGGATGTCAAGATCAATACTGTATATATGAAAAAAAAAAAAAAAAAAAAAAGAAAGAAAAAAACATGTGGGATTGCATTTCCTCTGCACTTCTCCAATCTCCCAAGTGCAGAGGCCATGTAGCCAGATACTGTAAATTCCCTTAAGACTATCGATTCGGGTTGCAGGTTGCAGAGTCCGACGCTCCGACAACAGAGCGAGACTGACCTCGGGGCAGGCGGGAAGGTAAAGCCAACGCGGCCAACTTAGACCATGAAGTGTTTCAAAAAAAAAAAAAAAGAAAAGAGGCATATTCATAGTCGAAATGGTAATCTGATTTGCAACAGAACAAGAGCATGAAGGACAAAGTGCCATATGATAGTCATATGATTGTGAGGCTGCGCTCAAATATAGACCTGGAGACAATGCCGTCTTTGACAAAGCCAAAAAAAAACCAAACTTCTGGGGGGGGGGGGGGGGGGGACAAATACGAAGAAAATATTCTCATAAAAGCATCCCCTTCCCTTTCCTGTCGTTGTGTGTTTTGTTTTTGAGCTGCACCGAGTGATGAGGAAAGCATGACGCTCACACAGACGCGGTGGATTTGTCACGGAGTGGCGGGGGGGGGGGGGGGGGGGGGGGGGTTGGTTTGGGTTGATCCTGCCTCGCCGTACAAACGGTAAACAAACTCCTTGTTCTTAGAGTGGGGCGTCTATTTATTTAGCGGGAAAGCATTCCCCATTAGTGTCTAAATTGTTGTCGGAAATAGAGGCAGTCCACATTAACAACCTCGGAGTCTGTGCATAATGCTCCCGGCGTCGGCGCGCTGTGTCATTACGACCATTTCTGCTCCATTATTTCAACACCGAATCACCAAAATCCCCCCCCCCAAAACACCACCCCACCCCTCGCCTCCTGCCCCTCCTCCCCCACCGGCTCGCCTCAGTGCAGTTGGGGGCTCGCACTTCAAAAACGGCTCGAAAATGAGCTTGCTTTGCCAGGCCGGCAGCCGGCCAGACCAATCATCCATCTGCAATAATAGAAATCTTCTGGCTGATGATAGACTGAGGCAATCACTGGGCCGGCTGAGTGGGCTCTTCAGCCTGCCCTCCACACCCCTGCTGCTGGTTGATAGCAGGGGAGGGCCGGGGTATCGGTGGAGGGGGTGGGGGGGGGGCTGGCACCAGTACCCGGTCGGTAGTCCTCAGAACCCTCCCCCACCTCCCGTTTGGTTGGCAGACTGGACAAATAGGTAAGGATTATGTCTTTGGACCCGTTTACATGAGAATGATTTCAAGTGAACAGTCACACTTTGGAGATCCGTTGACACGGTGAACAGAGGCACTGGAAATGCACGTTTTTGAAAATGGCGCCCATGGTGGAACTTTTGGAAAAAAAATGCACGGGATTGAACTGGATTTGAAGATCTTAAGAAGCCTCGTTTCCGGAAAGCTTTCCCAGCATTTTGGATGTCCATTCACATGACAACAAAACCCGAAGCCAACGAAAACACAACTTTTTGAAAATGCGGCCTTGATGGAAACTAAAGAAAACCCAATTTTTTGGGAAACGTTACGGAACTTTTTGAAAACACTCCACCTCCATTCACATGGAAAGAAAAGGCAACTTTTCTGAAACACTGCCACTGCACATGTGCACCACGGTAAATAATTCTTCTTCACATGCTCAGCAGATGGACAGCAATCCAACTTTTCACAATAAACAACCAGTTGCTCATCTTGAAAACTGCATTGATTTCATTCTTTCTGCTGTTACTCTGCAGACAGACGTCATTTTCAGAAACCAAAACGCAAAAAAAAATTAGGCATTTTCTCTTGACATGTCATGTAAACCGGCCTTACTAAGAGAAACCGCTGTTTTTCAGGATGATGTAGCTACTCATTTTGCCAGATGTGTTCAAGTTCTTCACAAAGGATTGGACAGAGAGGAGCAAGAAGCTGTCGGAGTCAGCGCCGTCACATGAACGTGCCGCTCTGCATCCAAACTGATACAAGGTCAGAAACGCCACACTGTGTTTGCTGAACGTTGGGTCCGAGCCGCCATCTTTCTCTCAGAACTCAGGTCTGAAGCCAGTTTAAGCAGTATATCCATCGTCCCAACACGCTGAGGTAGCGGGGAGACGATCCAAGCCGAGGAATCGACTTCAGACGACGATCATTCGACCAACTTTTGTGAATAAATTACATTTTACCAAGTAATATGGCTTCAGATTGAGGAACCCAAACTGGGTCGTGATCAAATGTTGTCCATTCGACCTGGAAACATGGCTAATGCGATAACTGCGCTCATTTCAAAGACAGATCTGGAATGGAATAGAGCCTGGCCGTCCATGCATAAAGGAACCTTTCATCACCGCTAATGTCGCCCTACAAGTGTTTATTCATGCCTGTTTGACTGGTGTCTCATACGGTTGGATAGCCATTGCGCCCCCCCCCCCCCCCCCCCCCCCCCCCCCCCCCCCCCCCCCCCCACCTCTTCCGCTCATTATTCCTCTCAGAACCTCCACCCCGCCCCCCCGAGCGCCTCAATCATCGGGCGCATCCCAGACTCTCCACACCTCCGCTTCCACCCGACTCCATCCGTCCATCCATCCATCAGGCCCGTCGCTCCACCTCTCCGCCGCGTTCATCTGCATGGAGAGCGTCTCGTCCTGCCCGGGCTAATTGGCTCTAATTAGAGTCATCCAGCAGGGGTTAATCAAGGATGACTTATAGAGATCATGAGTGGAGGGGGGGGTGGGTGGGGATCGGAGGGAACAGACAGCCCCGCTGTATGTGTCATGCCAACAGGCGCGTTATCTCTTCCCCCAACGCAGCCTCGGGAACTTGGCATAGGATCGGCGTGTTCGAACTACAGCCTAATGTTTTCAGACATGTGCGCTCGAAGCACATTCATCCATGCCGCGGATGAAAAAGGCTCATTTATCCGTTTTTGCAACTTGACTCTTTGAGATAAAACTTCGAATTTGGACGACAGTTTTTTGCAATTGGATTTTGAACTTTGAAGACCCGTTCCCATGTTTTGAAGTGATAAAATAGAAAAACTTTCATGGAGTTTATGTCCATTTTGAGCCATTGAAAATCAATCAAGAAACAAGCAAAATCGATTTCTTAGGGATTCCTTCTCTCACTCCATCGCACAATGGAGGACAGTCAGCCCGAGCTGCAGGAAGGGGCCGTTTTCTTTCTATGCTGCACGCTGTTTAACTTGCGAAGCATTGCATAAGATCGTCAGAGGTGTAATTTGTTGCATGCCAACAGGTGCAAAGCCATAAATAGGAAGGAAGTCAGGCGCCGGGCGAGCCGCGATAATTCTTCGCGGGCTCGCGGGGTCCTGAGAGGATTTCTAATCAACCACGTAAATCAAAAGCCTGTGGGGGCAGATTATTGGTGTGTTTAAAGTCATGTCAGGAATTAAAATCACTGATATTATACGACGTCTCAAACGCCCATGACCATTTCATTCAGCGTTTGCCTTTCAGTTTCTGTTTTCTTCTACTTATCATGGAAGAAAAACTGTCTTACAAGAGGCTTTCTACATTTTATGTTGTATTTTTAATATATTTTACTTAGTTATACTTAAAATCTAGCAGAAATGCCCAATAACTTATTTAAAACACAAGTTTTTAAGCCACATATTGAAGTGATTTACACATTACCTACTACAATTTAAATGGGAAAAATCCTGTTTGCATAAATTCTCAAAACTCTACTCAAACAACTCTGATCTGAAATGTATGGCACGACTATTTAATCATGTGTCCAGTGTTTCTTGTTTGGAAGAAATGTGAAAAACTGCAGAAGGTAACAAATGTGGTCATTTCTGTGTTGAAAACATGAAACGTGAACACATAAATAAAACATGAACAAAAAGAAGTTTTGTTTCTGTTCTTCTTGAACCATATCCACGAAAGCTGTGGTGAAGTCCTTGGAAAATCAGGCCTGCCTGAAGGGTAAGAAGATTATCTTCTATGAAATGATCCAACCAATCACAATATATGAACCCGACCCAAGTTAAAACACTGAACTTTCTTTGCATTTTATGCATCTGTTTACATGATAACGCTGCTCGGAGCCACTGAAAATGCAAATGTTTGAAAATGATGGCTCCTAAGGTGCAACTTTTTGCAAATTTTCCATCTCTGGCCACGTTTACAGACAGCCAGGTATATGCAAAAATGGATATGTAGTATATATATATATATATATATATATATATATATATATATATATATATATATATATATATATATATATATATATATATATACATATATATATATAAATAGCTCCAACTAGTGGCCTGGCATGCTAACTACACATCGTTTTCAGCTTTTCCGACATCGTTTTGAAAATGTCATGCAAACGAGAAGCTTTTCTGAAACCACAAAAAATAGCAAAAACGACGGGTATTCCCTTGAAGCGTCTCGTAAACGGGCCCTCGATGTTTTTCAGGCAAATTACCACCTGACAGGTTTCTTCGCGCTCCTCGTCTCAACGCATTTTGCTCAATACGGTATCGTCGGCCCCTTTATTGCCTTCATGCTTCATACAAAGGGGATTGGTGGGAGCTATTCAGCGGGGCTGTACTGTACTGAAGCCCTTGTGGGACTTGAGACATTACGGTGGGGACCCACACCCCCTAAAACACACACACACAAACACACACACACACACTGGTATACTGGACAGAGAGTAATGGGCCAACCCCTGCTGGTAATGGCTTCTCCTTCTGCGTGGTAGTATACATGTATTCATCTGAGCATGCTCCTACCAAGTCTATTTGATGTGACTAGTCCATTAGACTTTCAATGGGCTCCTACACTGTAATCCTGAATACACAGGGCTTTTCTTTTCTTTTTTTTTTAACACCCCCTCCTTTCTTTCGATTGGCTCTTCATTGGAACTGCCGTACAATACAGATTGCTCCTGTCAGCGTTGAAGCAGACAAATTCCCCCTCATATCCTCTGCATATGGGATGGGATTGTCTCGTTATGGCCCCCGTTACGTTCCCCCATGGCAACATTAGCCAGCGGCCGTAAAAAAGACTATTAGGATCCAAATCATTCCGGACCGAGGACAGCGGGGCTCGGGGAAGTTAGCGAGGGGCGATGGGGGGGAAAAGAAAAGAAGACGTAGAGGGAAATAAAGTAAGAGGACAGTGGATGCAGGGGATTAGGAGGCGTGATTTGGAGTTCAGGGACCCCCAGCGTGGCTCCATAGGCACGCATGTCATGTATAAATATGTATTCACACAGAACATATATATATATATATATATCCACTTCTCGCTCGCAACACACTCTGCAGCAATGTAGCCACCCCTAATCCACCGCAGCCAATCAATAAGCACTTGACAGGTACTGAAATACGATACAGAGCTGCGCCGGCCTGCTGCTTCTTCTGCTCCATTTAAACTGCAGCTTGACAGCCGAGGAGGGAGCCAGAGGTGAGGAGGTGCTTCAGGAGACGTCTCGACAGGCCTCCGAACGCTCCTCCGTCCCCAGCGTTCAGCTGCGCCCGCCGCAGAAATCCAGGATTTTCCGATTTCTTTTTTAAAGCCGGATCAAACAGCAGTTTTGCCGAAGCATTGAATTCTGAAGAAAAATGTAGGAGTTGAATCCAGTTGCATGTATTTTTTAGTACATTCAGAAAACTCAAGCCACGTCTACGTGACAGAATTTCAGATGATATGAGAAAAGCTGAAAAGCTGAAAACGATGAAAAAACAGTGGCATGTCAAAAAGTTGGATTTTTACCGTTTCCACGATGACAGTGTTGGTGCATTTTCACAAAGTTGCGTTTTCGCCCGTTTCCCTGGAGTTGGAGCGTTTTTGACAAGTTGCATTTCCCACCGTTTCCATGGAGATAGAGTCGGGGGGCATTTTCGAAAAGTTTTACCCTCGAGAGTCGCTTCCAACAAGTTGCAGTTTCAGTGGTTATGAGCCCTGTCGCCATGTCGACGGACCCAGAAAATTTGCCAAAACTTGAAAATGTTGTCGTATGAATTGGGGATCTTCTGTCACTCGACACTGAATTCATCCTGCAAATCCTGGAAACTTCATTTCAACAACGACTTTGCATTCTGTGTATTCAAAATTACTGATTAACCTCGAGTGCACGTTTTTGGACTTTGACAAAACCCAAACCGGAACATTCAAACTACCCACCGAAAGGCCTCAAGAGACGAACTGCTCTCATTGTAATGATTTCGAGAGCCAAGCACGCTGAGTTCTAGAAGATTCTTCCAACAGGTGTCCGAAGAAAATTGGTTGAAATTATTTATCGCAGCGTTTCTGGCATTATCTGGCGTCCGCCGAGCTGCCAAAACAGACCGCTCTACACCTGTGCGGACACCTGCTAACCGCCAAATGATTGTGTTTTTCCAAGGAAATGGGGAGAAAGACGTGAATAAAGGAGCATCTTTAATTGTTTTCCCCACCCTTTTGATTCCCTCCGTCTTCCGTGGCGGATGAGGATCCGGCGCTAATGTCCCCCCTCGATCATCACTTCTCTACAGCTGCAAAATGCTGATTGGAGCTGGAACCTCCTTGTGATTGCACTCTCTTAGTGGGGCGGTGGGGAGGAAGAAGAAGAAGAAGAAGAGAAAAAAAAAATCATTTAATTCATTCCGCCCTATCTCTCACTACCCATCTCCTAGTGTTTTGCGGGCTGGAAATTGGAAACGCCCTGCGAATGCAATGGGGGGGTGCGAGAGACATCCCAAAGTGAATCAAGGTGCCATTACCCTGGTGGGTGAAGCACAGCGGGCCTGAAAAATCCTCCGCTTGCTCTCTCTCACTCAATGATTGTCTCATCAGCGGGAGTAATTTGGGTTTCTGGTTATCGCGTCATTTCTGATGCCGACGACGACGGGCGGGCGGCGGAGGGGAGGGGGGAACGGGCAGAGATGTAATTACTTCCCTTGGCAGACAGATGAGGAATCGGGGAGTAATTAATAACTGGCTGGTACCCCGAGTGAGGGAGAGGCTACCTTCCAGCACCGAGGGAGACTTTACTCACTGTGAGAAACGAGTGGGAACACACTCCAGAAGCAAGGCTGATGGATCAGCAACAGGCTTTTCAAAGAGGGAGAAAGAAAACGCAATGAGACGCCGAGGCGGGAGTGAAAAGGGGGGGGGTGGAGAGAGGAGGAGATGAAGTGGATGGATGGCGAGGGGACAGATTGGCCCGGGCTTTAGCAACACCTAAGAGCTCGAAGAAAAGAAATGAGAAGGGAAAGTGGCGGGGCAGGTGAGAAGGAGGAGAGAGATGTGAGGCTGGATGAGTGGTATTGAGGGGAGAGAGAAGTCATTCTTCTGCGGACAATAAGACGGTGTCCTACGCATTTAGAGTTTCCAACAGCGTCGTGTTTAACCCATGTTGAATCCAAGTATTGTCTTGAAAAAAAAACCAAAAAGACAAAAAAGGTCGACCGAAGTGTCAGATGTGATAAATGGGACACAATGAGGTAATTAACCTTTCGCTAAGCCCCGCCCCCCTTAGTTGCTGTTGCTAACTCGGACAAACCATCCGAACCGTGCTGCGCGTAGCGCTTCACCAAGATTGCTAGCGACGTTGACACCAGTGGTGTTAGCTGACATCACTTTTCATCAGGTAAGCTAGCAGGCTAGCTAGCTAGCTTCAGCAAAATCATCACTGCTAATGTCATGTGATTGATGTAATACAATAAATTACTTAAAACATCTGTCTTCATCTATTGTCGTCACCTGGACCTTCGGATTTTTTGTCAAGTCCTCACTTTTTTGACAGGATTCTGCCAAATGGGGCCTTCTCGGACTCGTGCTGACTGAATGAAGAACACACTCCTCTGTCTTTCTTACTGACCGTTTTCATTTCCTCACCGACGTTTGAATAATGTTTGCCTCTTCCGCTCCCGTCTCCCGTCTGCATGGATTACCTTGCGGAGCTCCCCGGCAACCGCGTTCACGCCGCTGCCGGCGGGGCTCCGCATCTTATCTTCTGGGTCTGAGGCGTGTCGCTCCAGCCTTGACAACACATTAGCCCGCACTTTACCGCCGAACACGGCTCTCGCTCTCGGCTTTTCTCTCTTCCTCGGCTAAAGTGCTGCGGAACAGCCCACAGGAAATTCACCTCCCTGTAAAAAAAAAAAAAAAAAAATCTTTCTGTTCAGCTTCCCATTTTCATTCCACACCACTTCCTCCCTCCCGCGTTTAATAAGATCGCGGCGGTGGCAGCGTCGCGTCTGGCGTCGGATGCCAGGAACGGCACGAGACGATCGGCACTGTCAAAATACAATCTGGAGGCTTAGGTGAAGTCAACAAGATGAGAGACGCTATCTGAGCGGGGGGGGGGGGGGGGGGGGGGGGGGGGGGGGGGGGGGGGGGGGGGGGGGGGGGGGGAGAGAGAAGGGAGGGCCCGGCGTTGATGTTTACCTGCCTGTCTGGGGTGTGTAGCACGCAAAAAAAAACACACACACACACACACACACACAACGCGATGGTTATCTTTCCAACAGGAACGCAAACACAAACCGACGGCTATCGCGCTCGATCGCATGCAATAAACGTAGAGGATGTGCATATCCATTTAGCACATATGAAAACACACAAACACCGATGGTTATCTCCACTGAACCCGAGAGCTGAGCACTCACACCAGGACTGACCATGTAGACAGAGGACACGTTTACATGGCGACGATTTCAAGTGGAAACTCAAAAACTCCGGTAGAATTTTGGGGCTGGTCCACCTTGGGGATCGGAGAGCTGGAAACAGGTGAAACTTTATGAAAATGCTCAGGTAGGTGGCTGTAAATGAGACTTTTGGGCACAAAGGTTCAACTCCGTCTGTGTAGAAATGATTGAAAATGCGACTTTTGAAAAACACTCCATCTCCATCACCAAACACTGTGACTTCATTTTTGTGGAAATGGAGGAAAACCACTTTTTGAAAATGCTCTGTCTCGTTGGAAACACAGGAAAATACAAGTTTTCGAAAATGCTCTGACTCCGTCTCCATGGAAAATGCTCAGAGTCGTTGAAATGGAGAAATGCTACTTTTCGAAAAAGGTACAACTCCATCTGTGTGGAAATCAGGGGAAAATGCAACCTGTGAAAGACGCTCCATCTCCATGGAAATGGGCATAGATGCAACTTTTCGCAAACAAGTTTTCGAAAACGCTCAAAGTGGTTGAAATCGGAAGATGCTACTTTTTGAAAAAGGTACAACTCCACATCCATGGAAATGGCGGAAAAAGCAACTTTTTTGCAAACACTGATTCCATTTTTGTTGAAAGGAGGGAAAACAACTTTTGGAAAATTCTCTATCTCCTTGGAAACACAGGAAAATGCACGTTTTCTGTCTCCTTGGAAATAGGGTAAAACACTACTTTTTTACTGGACCACAGCTGATGGACAGTTTCAAAAACGTGCTGCCATTGTTCATGTTAACATCGTATTGATCTCTGTTTGTGTGGTTTCTTTACAAAATCAAACAACAGCGCCCACTAGTGGCCCGACATGCTAGCTGCATTGTTTCCAGTGTTTTCTGCTGTGTGTTGCAGTGTAAGCGGACAATATATTCAGAACGCTGGAAACTTTCCCTAAACGTTTCCTTTGAAAGGTTTTCTTTTTTCTTTCTTTTTTACGGTGACTCTTCTCCTGGAGATCCAGCGAAGGACGGCTCATATTCATGCACGGGAGGCTTATTTAGCGTCGCCGCTGATAAAGCTGCAGTCAGACAAAAGAGGGGCTGAAAAGGCCGAGCCGGTGAAAGGTAAATGAGTTTGAGTGCAGTGAAGAGGCTGGCATTGTTGCGGGCCGGTACCAATCAATCACACTCATCAGGGCTCCTGAGAGGGTTTATTAACAATTCAGGAAGTGGTCGGCCCCATTTTCACCATTAGTTGATTCCTGCTCGTGCTCTGCGTCTGCACGCCTCTACGCTTCATACCTCGCTCACTGCAGTACATTTTATTTTGTTTTTTTTTAACATCCGTTTTCCTAATAAACGGCTCCGGTTCTTGGAGTAATCTCCAGAAAACCACCCCTCCGAGATGATTTCTGCCGTTTTCATCCGATTCCACCTCGCCGGAGTGTTTACACACAGATTTAATCTGCGCCCCTCTCGGTCGCACGACGCCCGCTTCCAGCCAGGTGGTTATATATCTCTCCAGCCAGTGTTTGTGCACGGCTGAATCTCCTGCGGATCCCGGCGGTGACGGCAGGTGCGGTTGCTAGGTTATCGGTGACGGCTGCAAAAAGCCCGTAAAAGGAACGCAGGTGGGGACGGAGGACAGGGGGCGCTCGCTGAAAATACACCTCGGAAACGTCCAACAAACCCGCACCTCATCAGTGTTTGTATATCTGCCTCCCGGCTTATATCAGTCGACAACACCTGTGGAAAGCAGCTGGATGGATAGCGGGGGTGCTTTTCGGTTTGGAGGGAAGGGGGGCGGGGGGTGGTGATGGGTAAATCCACCGGGGTTACGGGGATGTTTCACACCATGACAACACTCGGAGGCCCCCGCTGCTGATGCAACGGCCCACCTGGGACACAAAGACAGGAGGGGCTGGCTGGGGAAAGGTGTTTGCATGTGTGAGATGGTGTGTGTGTGTGTGTGTGTGTTTTTCTGACTCCGAGTGAACATCTGCCGGCGACGAGGCGGCGTTTCCATGCATTGTTTGGAAGACGCAAGTAAAGTAAAGGCTTTCGAGTTCGATCAGAATAATAATACATTTTATTTATCAGTGCATTTCAGTACAAAGAAGGTAACTGTCTAAAAAATAAGGTTATAAAATACAGCAAAGTTTTAGGCATTGTCATTGACAGAAACGATTAATTCCTCATCAATGTACTTGCATCATACTTTAGGTGGAAATGCATCAATTTTAGGTTGGAAACGTTCACTTTTACACAACAAGGTCAGTTGAGCTATTTGCTACGGCTGCAATGTGCATGAACAGTGACAGCGTTTCATAAAATTAGCACTTTCTCCAACGTTTCCACGGAGATGGAGTCAGAACACTTACAATCTTAGGGCGCTTTTCGACATGTAAACACATCCAAAATGCTCTGAAAGTTTGTCACTTGAAAACATCTTAGTTCACTAATTTGATCAATCCAAAGGTCCTGCAATGTAACTTGTCAACTGTTGTGCTTCAAATGCATTTAGAGACATCTCAAATAATCCAAATACCTCTGAAAATTCTGTCTTATTCAATTATTTCCACACTCTTGACGTATTAACTTAAAATGTCATCGTATTAATAAAGTTTGACGCTAATAACTGATCTGATTACTGTTTTTTTAATCATGTTTTGAGGAACATCTGTCAAAAAGGGAGAATATTGTGAGATTTCATTCAAAAAGGATGCTACAAAACAGCACAAAAACTCCCAAACCACAAAATCTGGGACATCACAGGAACCCACACTGAGAAATCAGGAAGTGAAACACCGGACAAACGAACCAGAACGACCCAGAAGACCCCCAATATATACCAGAGTTAGCAGGTGCGGAGAATCACACACCCGAGCACGGGTGAAACACATCAGGACCGCAATCAGAGGGGAGGAGGAGAAGTCAAGGATCCTGAAACCAGACACGGAATCACAATCACGATGTGCAGCATGACAGCTGATTCTCATATTAGCCAGATTCCTAAATGGGATTTGCATATATTCACCTGCTTGTTTGTCTTGTCTTCTCGTTTCATTACTGCAGCATTTTCTGTTAACGCTGCCTGAGCACCTTGTTTGCTACAAACTGCAGTAATTAGTGTCTCCTTGCATGAGGAAACATTGATAACTGGGGAGCTGGGGAAATATAATATCCCGCGTTTCTTGGGAAAATCATTAAAAAGTAGATTAATGTATGACTTTGGCGTATTGTGCTTTACTCTGATCGTCACTGGAAGATTGTGTTCCCGTGACACGGTTTTCAGGAAAAGTTATTGTTTCTGCATATTGTTTTCAGGATAGTTTCACAATTATATTAAATTCAGAGTGTTTTCATTTGTTTTCAAGGAGCTGGAGTCAAAATGTTTTCAAAAAGTTGCGTTTTTGCCTGTCTACATGACAACGGAGACGGGAAGCATTTTCAAAATGTTCCACCTTGGGAATCGTTTTCAAAACGTCTCGTTTTCACCCGTCTACATGACGATGGAGTCGGGGATCTTTTTCAAAATGTTCCACCTTGGGAATCGTTTTCAACAAGTTGCGTTTTCAGTGGCTACAGAAACCCAAAACCACAACGTACGTTTTGCATTTTCGCTTGAAATCGTCGCGGTGTGAACCGACTCTAGAAGAATTCCCCCTCTACGGCGTGCCGCTGCTTGAGCAGCAGCTTCAGCGGCCGATTCCAGCTCCTGCCGACAACGCGAGCTCAACGCCGCAGCGTTTGGCAGGTAAATCAAAGGCTCTGGCTTGTTATCAGGTTTCATATGCAGCTTGAGGATCGGGGGGCGTGTAACGTAATAAAACAGGCGCTCGGTGGGAGAGTTCTGATGGCGTTACGACCGGTGCGGCGGGTCAGGCGCGAGACCCGTGGGCTCAGGCGTATAAGTCACCCATGTACGGCGCTGACACGGAGAAACAGACGCGCATAAACAGGCACCAGAGCACAGAGATGGCGACAAAATTGTTTTTGACTCTCTTAAAAATAAATATTTCATTCATGAAGATTCTGGAAACAATCATAGCGACTCTTATCACACCATCTTGTTGAAATATTGCTCAATCCCCCTCCCCTCCCCACCACCGCCACCACTGGCTGACACGACAAATCCCCCCGGCCGGAAATCCAATCCCGCCTCTGTGTGACCGGGGAGGCACTGTGACGGATGGCTTGTAAGCATCCCACCATGTTTCATCAAGCCTTCTCCTCTCTTTGTCAGAACCAAAGACTGAAGACTTCCACGCGGCGCCTCACCTTAGGGACGCCGCTATGTTCAATAATTCAGTGGCTGTTGCTCCAGTCCTGTGGAGAGCACTCATCAGTGACCGATGAACATCCCTAGTGGGCCGCAGCCTGTCAAGGATTTCTTTTTTTTTTTTTTTTTTCCTCCCCTGTTCCAGTCCTCCAAATGGATAGTAAATTCAACTGCTAATTACTGTATTAGCCCTGAATTCATGATATTCTGTTTTTTTTTTTTTATTATTTGTATCAGATTAAAAAACAGAACAGTTTTCCATGCTAAACCTAAAAGAATTACAATTTACTCAACACGGGTTCAGAATATTTACTGATTTTGCAATAGGACCATTGAGGTCCAGTGTGAACAACATTGTTTTCAAGAGAAAACGCAAAGTCTCCGTCGTTGAGTTAAGAATGTGGCTTTTTAAAAACTGCTCCCAGGATGGACCACATCAGTCCCAATCATGGTGTCAATGGGGTATTACACAACTTTTCTGGAATGAAAACGTGAAAACAAAGTGTTTTTCTTGCATCATTCTAATGTTTGTTGTACCTGTCAGTTTTTCTCTAAATTGTTTGTCGAAATGGGAAAACATCCAGCTACTTTTGGTATTTTGTTTGATCGAGCTTTCACCAAGGCTGCAGGAAACAAGGACCGAGAGGCTGACTGAGGTAAACAAAGGCCGATGACGATAACGATTAAAATGCTCTCCAGTGAAACAAGCATGTCCAAAACTTACAAAACAGGACAGCGAGACTCAGAAAATGGGGAAAATGAATCACACTTTAACTCAGAACTTATTAATAGAAAAAAATCCAAGGACATAGGAGATGGAGAAAAAAGCACAAAGGAACGTAGACACACAAAAAAAGTCACGAATGTTGCTTTCCATTTAAACTTTGTAAAAGAAAGATATGTAAGAGTGCTGTTCGTGAGTATTAAGTTATTTTCTGGTAAAGGGAAAGTGACGTCAATGGGGAAAACTGAGCACTGAGGAATGATGCAGATAAACAGAGTAATGCATGTAATACACAAGGACGGAGACATGAGGGGAGGGGCTAATTAATGAGATAAGACACAGGTGTGACATGAGGGGCGGGGCTAATTAATGAGATAAGACATAGGTGTGATATGAGGGGCGGGGCTAATCAATGAGATAAGACACAGGTGTGATATGAGGGGCGGGGCTAATCAATGAAGAGATAAGACACAGGTGTGACATGAGGGGCGGGGCTAATTAATGACATAAGACACAGGTGTAACATGAGGGGCGGGGCTAGTCAATGAGAAGATAAGATACAGGTGTGACATGAGGGGCGGGGCTAATCAATGAGATAAGACACAGGTGTGATATGAGGGGCGGGGCTAATTAATGACATAAGACACAGGTGTAACATGAGGGGCGAGGCTAGTCAATGAGAAGATAAGACACAGGTGTGACATGAGGAGCGGGGCTAATTAATGACATAAGACACAGGTGTAACATGAGGGGTGGGGCTAATAAATGAGATAAGACACAGGTGTAACACGAGGGGCGGGGCTAGTCAATGAGAAGATAAGACAGGTGTGACATGAGGGGCGGGGCTAATAAATGAGATAAAACACAGGTGTAACATGAGGGCGGGGCTAGTCAATGAGAAGATAAGACACAGGTGTAACATGAGCGCGGGTTAATCAACTAAGGAATAAAACACAAGAGTGACATGAGGGGGCGTGGCTAATCTCTCCGAACGTCAAGCCAGCGACTCAAAATTACTCAAAACTGACAAATTCAAACAAGCAACCGAAATTAATTGACAAGACGTGACATTTTTACGAGAAACACAACTGAAGATTACAGTTTTTAATGTGTTGAGCTCGCAGTGTGTCCACAGCGTCGCTCGTCTTTCGCCAAATGTAAGCTTGCACATGAAGAATCCTGCAAAATGAATGAAAACACATTAAAAACAAGTTTGCATGGCTTTTAAGTCGTTCATCTGATCAGACACAATAAACACAGCTAACTTCATTTTAATCACTCTTCATTTCTCCAAATGAACCTCGAATGAATTCCCGTCACGGCAGATGTTTGACTTGCCGTCGTACGCCGGGCACAGCTGCCGCTAATGACGCTCATCAATGCCAGCTACTCAGGGCGTCCCGCTAAGTCACGGCAGTGTGACAGGCGGGCCACAAAACCACAGACGGTGAAGCCGGAGCGGCGGGATGGGAGTCAGCCATCATTGGTTTTTATTATTTACACCTGTGCCTCTCCTGCCGTGACGTGTCAAAAAATGCCTCCCATGAAAAAGGCCTATTGCGTTTTACGGCGCCGCTGATCTGCGGAGCTCTCATCTGAATAACTGCCTGGCAGGAGACACCTGTTCGAGCCGGTTCTCATTCGGGTCACACATTGGTGAGTCGATTCCGCCACCACAAGAACGATTTCCCCAGAAATAGCCTTCTCTGACATCGCACAATATTAACCTTTTTTTTTTTTTTTTTTTTCCTAATTGACTGTCTGGGGAATTAAAAACTTTAATTTAAGAAGCAATTGTTACATACTTTGCTCCAAAGTTGCAAAAGAAAAAAAAAAAAAGGTCAAGTTGATTGGCAGCTTCGGATTATTCTATGTTTGAGGGAGGACTAATTTCACATTTCTGGCGCTGAAAATGACGGATGGCTAGAAGGCAACAAAGGAGCAATATCTGTCAGCGCCGAGATCAGTGAGTCCCATTTCCATGGCCATAAAAATCTATCAGATCTGACACGTTTACAAAATGCAATAAGTAAAATACCCTTGTGCGCTGGTGTCCACATTGGTGTCTTTAGCAGAGGAATGATCCATAGATAAATGAAGCCTCAACCAGCAACAATATTAAGTCAGTAAACAATTTACTGATGAAGGTTTAAAGCCCTGTTTACATGACAACGGTGCTAATATAATGGTTATATAAGTTATGTTAAAATGCTGTTAAAAACAAATGTGAATGTATTAAAATGGTAAACAATTAAAACAAAGACTGTTTTAATTCATGAAAGTACCTGGTTAAAAATAACAGTTCAAAGGTTAAAAAAAGAAGAAGGTGAAATTCATAGTGATCTGTTGATCGAGTTATCTGTCTTCTATTACTCTGGTCTCCCAGGCAAACAAGCATTGTGTTAAGCCAAACAGGGGCAATCTGTATTTTAAACAAAATTAATTTCCAAAATTACTTTGAAAAATGTAATTGGATCCTAATTCATAATGTTTTCTGCAGTGTTTCCGTTTCTACAAGTTTCTATCTTTGAAAGTTGTTTCCGTGCTCAATGATCGGGGTTTGATTACTTATGTCTGAGCTCAACTGCGTAGGCACTGCTGTAACGCTAACTAGTGGAGCAACAACAGGATATAACACAACAAAAGGACAAATTCTGATGAAAAAAATCCCTTACTTTATCCATTTGCCTTTGATATTTATCGTTTTCCACACCTCAAAAAATCAGATTCATGAAATTGGCTCCAGAAGTGGCTGATCGCTATAGTTAAGCTGAGCAGTAGGATAAAGTTCCGTTGGCTTTGTACTGGAGTTCCACACCAAGCTCCAGGATTTATTTTGTGAGAACCTGGCATCAGAAGCTGACAGACAGGCAGAGCGAGACGGACGGAGACCGGCGCCGGGCGGACTGACAGGACACAGAGGTTGACCAATTAATCGCCACCGGTGAGGTTCGAGTCCTCCGGGAGGGTTTTCGTATTTGAGAGAGAGTTGGAGGTTAACGTGCGTCTGCGGGGAACACAACAGATAAAAAAAAATGAAAAATAAAATGATAAAAAAAAAAAACCCTCCTCTGCTGGGTCCATGCTGAAAATCAATGCTCTGCTGGGCTCGCCCTCCATTTGATTCCCCCTTTCAATCCAGCTTGACTGACATGGCGGTCTAAAAATTTCATCAGCGCTGCCCCAAAAGGAAAAAAAAAAAAAGTTTGCTGTACTTTACACCTTTCTCCCAGAGTAGCGAGATCAAGCCTGGGAAGGGGATCGGTGGCCGTGCCGGGGCTTCATATATATATTTCATAAATCCACTGGGTGGTGGGAATAAGGTTAATTCTTAACGATGGTGTCTTTTGTGTGCTTTCCTGCACATTTTGTGTCCTCGCTAATGAGGGGTCCACCCAGCCCTCGCGCCGTCCCGTGGGGAATTCAGACAGCCGTAACTTCTTCCCTGCAACATTTATGTGGTGTGGCGTTAACAAGGCCGGGTGGCCGGGGGAACGGCCAGCCAGGGAACCTGGCGGGATTCCTGCGTGACATTTCCTCCTCTTCGGGCATTTGTTAGCTCCTTCCAGGTGGAAGATGCTGGGAAGAGAGAGGGAAAATGAGAAGAAAGGGCAGGAAAAAAAGGCATAAAGGGGCAACCAGAGGTGGTGGGATCGGGGGGAACGAGAGGTAAAGTTGCCACGGTTGACCATAATTGTAAAGGCAGTAAAATAAACCATCTTGATGAGTGCGGCAGTTTTACTTTCTTGTCACGTTTTCCATCCGTTTTCATGACGACACTGCACAGAACCAATGAAAACGCAACTTTTTGAAGAACATTTTCCAGTTTGGAACTTTTTGGAAATGGCCTGAATCCATCTCCATTCTAACAGGAGTAGACGTATTTTTTGAAAAACGGGTGGAAATGCAAGTTTTTGAAAATGCTCAGGCTCCATCGCTGAGGAAAACGCAACTTTTGGAAGAACAGATTCCAAGGTGGAACTTTTTGGAAATGGCCCAAGTCCATCTCCATGAAAACGAGGGTCGATGTAAATTTTTGAAAAGGGGGGCAAATGCTAGCCTCGTAAACCAGCCCCGCCCACTCCTCATCCACATTTGGATTTTGGAGCTGGGGAGGGTCCGGGGACAAGGCAATAGAAAAAGAATGCGTGAAAAGGCCAAGCCAATCAGCGTTGCTGCTTTTGTTTTCAAATTTTTTTGAATTCCGGCGGCTAAACCAGAAGTGACGTCATCACTGCGCATAGCGGAGATTACGGAGATAAACTTTAACCACCGTCTGAAAGCTGCAATAAGTAAAGTTATAGCTGAAATACCAAGCATTACAACAATCAAGAAAGAGCAAGAGTCTGCGCTTGGTGAGTTTTCGTGTGTATGCTTGTCGTTGCGTGCCGAGAAGCTAGAGCTAAAGAGCTAAAGCTAACCCTTAGCTAAAGCTAACCCGAATGCATTTTGATGACGTATTTGTTTTGAAGCGCTGATTGGCTGAAGTGCGCTGTCAGTCAAAGGAGTAACCGACGCCCCCTGCACCAATTTTGTATTGACTCGTCCCCAGACCCTCCCCAGCTCCAAAATCCAAACGTGGATGTGGAGTGGGCGGGGCTGGTTTACGAGGCTACGCAAATGCAAGTTTTTGAAAATGTTCCAACTCTTTCTCTGTAAAAGTGAGAAAAATACAATTTTTGTAAAAAGCTCCGCTTCCATCTCCATGGAAAAGCGTATTATTTAAAACTCTGTTACTGTGCATGAAAATAGCATGAAGAGCTCTTCTGCACTTGTTAATTAGACAAAGACATAAGTAAACATATAGATGCGTTATTGTAGTGTTTTGGTACATAAGCTGAGCTCTTTTGGGGGAAGATGCTCTAAAATATTGGCATTTTTTCACAGAATCCATGAAAATTTAGTTTGGTTGAGGAAAACATGTCCACTTGAACTCGTGGGACACTTCTTGCTGCTTTTTGTTTGCCGTTATTACCATGAGCGTACCTTTCTTCCCTCTCTTCACTGGAACTCAAGAACCGAAGTGAAAGTTTGGAAAAAGAAAAGCTTATAATTGCTATCCGGTGAAAACATCCGTCGTCCTCACAGGACTGCAATGCCTAAAAAGAGCCAAGTCATGCAGCTGCTGCCAAGCCATAGCAAAAAAAAAAAAAAAAAAAAAAAAAAAAAGCTTTGTTTTGACATAACTGGATAGAAAACGGGGTTGCAACCCATGTCACGCATTTGCACTGAGCAACGCGAGAACAACTGCACGACCACGATAACCATTTCCGCTGCTTTGTTCTTTCTCCCAGCTGCCAGTGTCCGTCTGTAGATCTATAGGAGAGACATGAAGCATATAAAACACACACACACATACACACATACACACACACACATCCACACATGCTCTTTCTCCTCCAGTCCAGCAGTGTTTTCTCAGTAGAGAGCCGAGGAAACAGCATGATCTAAATAGCTCATTAACTTTTGATGACTGGGTCCTTTGGCTGTAGATCTTGAAAGCAAATGGGAGCCAGGCTCCTTATGGCTATTGATTCAGCAGAACAACCGCCCCCCCCTGCCTGCCTCCCTGCCTCCATCGCCACCACTGCCCTCCCTGCATGTCCCAAGAAGGCCTGCGAGGGACACCAAATAATTCATGCCAGGATCCGTGCATTTCGTTAACGACTGACACTGGGACGACGAGTGTCTGCCTCTGTTTGAAAAGCACAAACCGCAGTTGTTCCGACACGGCGAACAGCTGTAGCGCATTATTGATACGCTCACAGAGACTCGAGTGAACCAGATCAGCAAAGGAGCAGGCCTCGGTTACACAGCAATGCTTTTAATGTAGGAAATGCAAAAATTTCAGAGCATTTTTTGAGGTACAATAACAATGACGATGGTGATCGGAGACAATGAAAATGCAACTTTTCAAGAATGGCTTCCGAGGTGGAAATGGTGGAAAATGCCATTTTCTGCACATGCCCACCACCATAAGATAGACAATATAGATAGATGTGACTTCCTGTTTTTCACTTGATCAGCCGGTCTACTGATTGGTTCTGTATATAAAAACATAAAACCAAACGTTACGAGCAGTTTTGTCGATTTCTAATACCAAGAGTTGTTGAGTTGGGTAGAAAACCTTTTGGATTTATGTTTAGCTGGCCTGTTTCTCTGTGTTGAAACACTGCTGAAAAGCTATTGCTAGTTAAATGTCAACCTCTTAAGCCGCGCTCACACCGAACGCGATTTTGCGTCAAAAATCGCGTCAACGCGGGAAGCTGAACGCGCGTCAATTCTGAGGTCCGACGCTGAACAACGCGGGGACAAAAGCCGCGTTCACACCGAACGCGTCAAAACACATCACGTCTGGTGGGAAGGCGGGGCTTCTGGCCATATTTCCTGTGTTAGCTTAGCATCATGGCTAACCCTGTTGAGCGGATGGCTTGGCTTTATTCGCTTAATAAAGCCAGACAACGCTGGCAAAATTGCGACGCGTCGCAAAATCGCGCTGCTGACGCGTCAATGCCCCGACGCGCTGCGAAAACGCGTCTGACGCGTCACGACCGATGCGTCGAGTCCTACACGTTGCGTCTTGGAACGCGCATTTCCATTTGTTTTCAGTTGTACTTTGACGCAAAATCGCGGAAAGCATTTGGCGGTGTGAACGCAGCTTTAAAGGAAAGCCTTGTAAATTTACACTTAAAATCATCACATTGTAAAAACCATCATCTGAACACCCTTTAAATCTTTTTTTTTTTTTTAAAAAAAGCAAAAACAGTAAATGGACTAAGCTCACGCAGATTCGATCAGTTGTTGTCAGATCAGATGATCAGATGTTTTTGGTAAATAGCACTAAAATGATGCAATTTTATGGAATTTGAGCACAGAATGGTTTCAAGAAATGGGTTCAGGGTTGTGTTAAACGTTATAAAAATCACATTGTGTCTGCATTTAATTATGGGATCACGTCCTTTTTGGGCCAAATGCATACAAAAAAGAAGTGCGGACACCTCTGCGGTGGTTATTTGCGTGAAAGAGGGAAGAGCTTTGGGGGGGGGGGGGTTAATGCGTTAACGAAAGTAGCGTATGGAAATCTGGATTAAGTGGATAAGGCCCCCCTTTCAGCCTCCGTGAGTATTGTTGCTATTGTGTTTGCGTGCGTCTCAGCCGGAGGCACAATGGAACGAGCGCTTACCTGCAGCGCACGTTCAATTCAGGGCTCATGGCCGTGTATGTGAGTGTGTTTTTATTCAAGGTGCTGGACAAACACGCGTCCGCCCGTACGCGCCCGGTGGGGGGGAAGGAAGCGGTCCGCGCACTTTTAAATCACATCTGGTAGCCGGCTGATGACTGCAGGCCGACGGGCAGTCCGTGTCGGGGACTGATAGTGCCGCTCCGCGACGCGCCCCTGTATCTGGCGCGGCGTTTTCCGAGCGTCACGTTCCGCGCGGCGCCGGGGGAGGAAGAGCGGGGGACCGAGGAAAGTACTGATAAGCCGTGGAGCCGGTCGTGTAAAGGGTCAGTGCAGCGGAGAGATAGGGGGCAGCTACATGGCAAAAGGAAGCCGAGCGTGACCACTTTCTTACTCTTTCACTCGTCCGTCTTTCCTTCTCCCTCTCTCCGCCCCTCCAGTCATCCTCAATATGGGCTTGTTATCTCGCTCAGCACTGACGGCTGCCTCGTGTGTGGCAGCTCGTGTGTGTGTGAGTCTCTTATTTGTGTATGAATGTCTTTTTTTTTTGTTGTCATCTCTGTGTTCAATTCGCCTAAACATGGGGAAAACAGCAAGCCCGTCTTTTCAGCATGAAGAAAAAGTCAGGATGAGACGAGGTAAAGCCCCTGCATCGATTTTACACCCACTCCTCGGCTGCAGCCGTCCTTGAATATAAATGACGGTGTTTCAACACCCCCCCTCCTCTCAGCAAGGGTCCCAGAATTCTTTCAGGCTATCACGGTGGAGGATCTCCCTCATTTTCTACGCTTTTGCCCAAACCCGTGCTCCTCGCGTCCCGGACGAAACCGCGGGATACACCTTGACATCCCCCTCGTCGCCAAAACTCATTCTGACGCCCGAGAGGGAGGCGAGCTAAGAGAATTTGATCTCCCCGGGTCTTCCGGGAGCCGGTTCTCTAATCTCAATCCAGTGGGGCAGGGACACTTACTGTACAACTCACTCATCTCCAGTGGCGGCTTTGATTCTCTCGCCCCATCTCTGCTGATTTCGCATAATCAGACGGTAATGAGGCCGGCTGCGGTGCGCCGGCGTGGTCCCGGCGCAGAGCTAGCTCCTGCTTGCATGTTAAGGGGCTGCGAAGGAAGTTTTAGGAGGGAGGAGGAAGGAAAAAAAAGATCTGGAGTTCCCTACTTTGCCGGCACATTTGTTGGAAACACAATTACGGAGGCGCAGGGAAGCATACCGGACCCCGCAATGATTTCTCCATTCTCCAGCCGGTGGAGCGGCTAATTTCCCGAGCAGCTAAGTACTTATAGATTGTCCTGTAACAGAAGTTTGCAACGACGGAACGGTGCCCAACGGACAAGGGCGACGTACGACACGATCGTTTCCGCCTCGCACGGGGTGGGGTGGGGGGCCACATTTGAATGCCGCACAGCGGGCGGACAGAGAGGTCGGAGGGCGGCGGAACGATTGGAATACGTTGAAGAAGAGCCGCAATCCTTTTGTTCTGGCTCCATTTCAAGTACACAATCTGGACAGCTACATGGTTTGTGTCGATGGCTTTTAGAGTATTACAGAGAGAAAACCAAATCTGCTTTCAAACTGAATTTGCCAAGAATTAGACGTTTGAGGTAAGATTGTTTTATGGAGTAATAGTAGCCTTGAGCTTAGAGAAGCAGACCTGCGATCGGAAGACTACCTGAGCAAAACCCTTGACCTCTAATGGCGCCTTAATGTGGCTGTTCTACCGCATTCTAGCAAAAAGAATGAAGTACTTTGTGTTCTTTGTCCAACTTGTAGCTACAGGGACCAGAAGGCCAGGTGTTTTCCATCATTACATACCACTCTCTTCCAAATCCCCCATGATGCACCACTCAGCAGTGTCTCTAAACCAGATTGGCTGTTTGCCGCTCAGCTAGGACCAGCTGCTTTCATTGATTTGACTGGTTCATGTCGGTGTGTCCTCTTCAGCATGCGTGCTGACCAATCAGAGAGAGAGTAGGGTGGGTCAATATAAGGCAAGCATTGCTAACCAATGAATTATACCCAGATTGAGTGAATCTGAGCAAATACTATGGAAGAATTTTTCATGAAACAGAGTCAAAAATGATTGTATACCTACTTCTCCAAAGACCATGGCTCATGCTGGAGTGTATAGAGGGTACACTCTGGATGGGTCACCCGTCTGTCCCAGGCTAGCAGAGTTTAATCACCAGTCATTCACATGCATGAAATATTTATGCTTATGACCAATTTAGTGTCACTACTTAACAGAATAGCCATTGTGGAGGCTAAAAAAAGTCTTAAATGCAGGGTTAAATCAGACTACTTCATAAAAACCCATGGTTCCCAGGGTAGAGCATGCAAATTCCACAAAGAAGACTCAAACCAGGGTTACTCAAGTTGTGCAGCAAGAGTGCAAACCACTATACCACTGTCCGGCTATGTAAAAATGGCAAATTTCTGCATTATTTTTCAGCTCTTTCCCTTCAGTTCTTATAGCAGAAATATTGTGACATAAAGGGCAAAATGTATTAAGTTTTTTTAAATAATATTCGCCTCTATGGCAGATTTCTCTTCACCGTTGTCCCATTTTTCCAGACAGCGGCTCCTTTATTTCACCAGCCTTGCTTCACACGCACCCGGATCAGCGTGACCGGCCGCCGACGCGTCCAGGTTCCTCTGCGAATATCTCACGGCATCACAAGTGGCAGGGCGAGGCGACGGAGCGCCGCGAGCCGCTGTCAGACCCGGCGGGGGGTCGTCGTTTACCCGCCGTGCCGTGTCGCGGGGAGCGAGGCATCGCCGGTCGTGTCATTAACCCTTTCCGCCGAGCGAGCCGACATCGGGAGGAATCTCGGTCCGCGGCCTCGCTGGGAGTCGCCGCCGCAGCTGTACCAATTTATTGGACAGATCTGATGTGTGGCAGGTGGTTTGATGCGAGCTCCTCAGCCGGAAAGACAACAGGATTGAGTTTAGGTTGACAGATGACATGCGGTTTCTGCTCCAGGTAGTATTAAATGTGGCGTTTTAGCCATTTTAAAAGCCCTGTGTCCAAAAACAAGACCGCACAGTCTCTTATTTAAGGAAGGCATTGCCGAATATACCTTTAATTTTGAAATAACTTCATATCACAGTGGATATCGGAATCATTTTATGTAAAAAAAAAAAAGGTATCATTTTTGCCTTTTCACTACAAATACAGCATTTTGAAAACAATGTCCGTTGAAATATCAGCATCAAAAAAAAAAAAAAAAAAGAAAAGAAAAATCTCCCAGTGTCTGAAAAACTTGAAATAATTGCCTCAGATTAATTTGTTCTTTATCTGAGACTGTTTTCAGACCTCATCAGATGCAATCCGCCAAATGTTTCTCCAGAATAATTGCTTCGCCTCACATAAACTTTTAGGGAACATATTGAATTAAAAATGATAAATATCCATCTGGGCTTGTGTGTGCTTTGAGCAGCTTCTGAGCTGGAAAACATATCGCCGCTTGCAAATGAAGGAAGTTGAGTAAGCTGACCACTCGAAGGTGATTAAAAGACACACACACACACACACACACACACACACAGAAGGTCCAACCTACCCCACTGACCTGCTTTCTCAACAGATGCACATGATGTTCCTTCTGCCTTTCATTTTGCCTTCATTTCCAAGCACACACACACACACACACACACACACACACACACACGCACACACGCACACATGAGAAGGGGGCAGGGGGGGTGAGGTGCGCAGAGAGGTCTTATGGGTGCTCATCACACACACTTGACAGAAGCAGCGCTCTTGGCAAGGAGGAGCTACATGATATATGAAGATGGCCACTTTGAGCCCAGGACACACACGCACGCACGCACACACACACACACACACACACACACACACACACACACACACACACACACACGCTGCTCATCAGCCCCCTGCCCTCCAACCAGCTCTCGAGACTCTGATGGTGACATATATGGAACACATGCAGACTGAAGCCTCTTAAATATTCATGTCTCGTCTGTGAGCGTGTAAATCGACAGAGTGAGTGTGAGTGTGTGTGTGTGTGTGTGTGTGTGTGTGTGTGTGTGTGTCTGGATCCATACATTTGCAGACAGATGTCAGTCTGGGCTTACCGACTTGTGTGTGTGTGTGTGTGTGTGTGTGTGGACAGGAACATGATTGTGTACTTACTGTGAATGCCTATTGTCCTACATTTCCACTGTGAGCTGTGAGGAACATTCCTCACGTGGATGTTTTAAATTTGGAGTTTTTATTCAGGATCTAAATATTTCTTCCCTCAAATGGAGCACAGTTACAAATAACGATAAAGATTTATTCATATTCTATATTGACAGTAGACAAATAAAGTGTATTTCAGGAGCTAAATCGAATAAATGCAGGGAGAAAAGTTGAGTTTTCCCAACTGTTTCCTTGGCGACAGAGTCTGAATATTTTCAAAAAATTGCGTTTTCATGCAAACGGAGACCCAAAATGCTCTGAAAGTTTTCTGTTTCAGCTTGACACTGTGCCAATATGGCCTGAATGTGATATTCTGAACAGTACAGACTGCAGTCAGAGTTTCACGTGTGAAACAATCAATTATAGCAAACCTCTAATGCTAACAAGCTAGCAGCTGTTTGGATTCATTGATGTAGTTCCACACTTACTCCACTTATTAACGTCTCTTTCCGTTTTGGAGACATAAACAAAAGAGCTGACAATCGCAGCCTTCTTCTGTTCCGACTTGATCTTTTTGCGACGGGTTTGAATCCGTCTGCTTGGTTTTCCGCGGCGTGTCTTCTGACAGGAATTGATGCCGCTGATTCCGTTTGATCGAGTCACCCGGGTCAGGGGTGTCTCGGGGAGCCAAACAATTGGTTTCATTTCGTGATTTGTGCCGGGATAACAAGCGGCAGCGCAGAGCAGTAAAAAGAAGAAGGGAGTATATCTCAGGCCCCTGAGATACAGTCGTGTCAGGAGCGGCAATTGGAAAAAGAAGCAGAAGCCTCAGTCGGAGCAATTAACGGCGGCGGAGCCAGCAGGACTTTGGCTAATAGCGGCAGTGGAAGCCGAGGCGGCGGCAGAAAGCGATTCGTTTGTTCGAGAGCGGTCCGTCACGCCGCCCGAATTAAACCCAACGATCAACATTAAGTGGTCAAAGCGTTTGACACGAAGAGTCTTACCCTTGATCCAGTTGGATAACGTTCGATTGCACCTTGATTAACGTGTCAGTCACGGAGGCCGTGATCGACACGGGAGAAAAGATCTTCTAAGGGAGGAATTTGTGGGAATTCATACGATATATATGTGATCACACAACTCGAAACGAGCACTTTAGATGCTCGGACCGGGGGAGACTAACAGGAAACTCCGGCTTGGGCGATTGCATCCGATAGACTCTCGGACCGCGTGACGCCGAGACTGAGGAGAACATAAGCAGCTTGTTTGTCTTCCTTTCTACCTGGCGAGATGAAAAGGAGCGCCGTTAAGTCTGATGTTGTTGGTTCTCTCTGCCGTCAGAATGAAAGGCCCGTCGACTGACAGACACAAAAGGGGCTTTTTGAGATCCGTTGCAACCGCAGGAAGCTGCCTCTCCCTCCAAATTTGCCACTTGACAGTTGATGGAGTGCCTGTCTGGCGCTGTGATGTGCCAGTCCGCAACGCGTGAGCGTTCGGAGGCGCTCGCGCAAACACAACTGGGAGTGTGTTCAAAGACTCGCAAAGACTGTCTGACAACATCATTAGTGTGTCTCTGTCTGTGTGTATTACGTCTGCTTTCTTCTCGCTCTTACCTCTTGCACCCTCTTCCCCCGCTTCCCTCTCCGGCTGCCTCGCCTGACGGGGAATCGTGGGGAAACAGGTGGAAGGCTGTTCACAGAGAACCGACATCACACGCTCCCTCTGTGGCAGATCAGTGCGCCCGGGTGGAGATACGACTTGGTGACAATGGCGGTTGAGGAGGGGGGGAAGAAGAAAGGAAGCGTCGGATTATTCCCTCTGAATCTAAATCTACTGTAAGAGCTCGTCCCACCGTCAAATGTGATGCAGGCGATTTGAGCCGCTCAATTACCAAACGTGCTCAAAGCGATCGCTCAGACGCCGGCCACGGCCCCTTCCGGATGCAGCTGTCGTCGCACGGGAAGGCAGAAACAATCGGGAAAAAGATAATTTCTTGTCTTGTGACGCCACATGAATGCAAACCGAATATTTCAGATAAACTGCAGCAACATGGCGATTTCAAGAGAAAGTTTCGTATTTCATGTTTTGGATGTCTGTCACTGAAAATGCAACTTTTTCAAAATTTCTCTCAAGGTGGAACTTTTCGAAAATGCTCGGGGTCAGTTGCCATTAAAAAGACACTTTCCGGAAAAGATCACGGTACTGTGTAGTCGAGCCTGTGCAAAATGGTTTCATTAGATCCTATCTACACGACAACGTTATAGAAAACGCTCCATCTCCGTGTGAAATCTACTTTTTCAAAGTGCTGTGTCATATAGATTGTTTTCAGAATGTTGCTGTCAGGGTTCACGTTCCGTCCTGTGTTTTTCTTTAGATTCCAACTCTGTCTCTCATTCCAGGCTCCTCCTGATGGCTTTCACCTGTGTCCGACTCTGTGATTGTCGTCACCTGGTGGCTTTGGTACATCATGGGCTTTTCTTGGGTGTTCTGGTCGTCGCCCTGTCTGTCTACCTCTGGGTTCCTTGTGGATAATACATTAACTTTTGGACGTTGGTTTTGGACTTGGCGTCAGGCAGCTTGAGTCTGCCCCTGTCATGAAACGTTTCTGAAACAAAAAAGAAAAATCCAAAAATGATGTTTTCCACCTGAAACACTTGTTTTAAACAGGACTCAAACGGGAACGGGACAAAGGGGGCATGTGGAAGGAGGAAAAGGGGAAGAAAGACAAGGAGGTGAAATTGCGCTCTTCTCTGCTGGGCCTCATGCCCCCTTGTTTCTTCTCCCTCCACATGAGAGGGGGCCCTCTGATGAGGTGTTGATTGCCTGTGGGCACAAGTGGTTTCTCCAAACACTCTAAAAGTGGCCTATCCTCTGATTAGATTCAAGTGTTATAACGGAAAATAGGCCCAGACACTCCACCGTACATTACGGCGTCGAGATGGACCTTGAGGCGAGAGCCTTCATTAAAACCATGAGCCAGAAAAGATTATTCTGGAAGGACGAGAATTTGGATCTCGGGGACGATTCTCTGTGATTTGTTGTTGCAGACGTGGGGAAACACGTGTCGTGTTGGTGTGAACGCTGGTGTGCAGAATGACAAAGAACCGCGGATGATTTCACCTTCCTGTAAAGTGAGTGTGAGTCTGCAGCAGCTGCAATTGTGCCGATAATTAGTCTGGCAAAACGAGACTGCGGAGGATTTGTTTACGCTCAGTCTGACGTGACACCTTTAAAACTCAATAGCGGCAATCGCCGGGTTTCGGAAACTGCTTCCAAGGTGGTACTTTTTAAAAAAACACTCCAACTTTGTATCCATGGAAAAACGGGGAAATGCAACTTTTTTGACTTTATCTCTGTGGAAATGGGGGGGAAAATACAAGTCTCCACGAAAACAGGAGAAAATGCAACCTTTAGAAAAAACCTTAGAACCTGAGAACTCTGTATCCATAGAAACGGGGGGGGGGGGGGGGGGGGTGAAGTTTTCCTACAAGCAGAAACAAAAAGTTCTTCTGCTTGCTATTGCGTTTTGTCTTCTGTGTGCATGTGAGTCTGGTTTCAGTCCATAAACAGCCAAACAGCGCTAACTTGTGGTCCGGCATCCTCACTACATTGTTTTCGGCATTTCTGCAGCTTCCCTTGGAAATGGACATTGTTTTCAGTGTTGTCATGTAAACACGCAACTTTTCAACTGCAAAAACGATGCATGTAATCCTCCCGAGTAATTATCTGTACTCATTCGGTGTTTTAAGGTCAATAAGTTCTGAGGCTAACAGTTCCACCAGGTGCATGAAAACAAGAAATCGACTGAAGCATCTTGAATTTGGCTGAAGAAAACAGAGGAATCCAACACGCACAAAGTGAAAGATGACGTTTGAGAGACGCTTGGCGTGAAGCAACGTTACTTTTCAATAATGCAGCGGAGCCTTTAGCAAACCAAATGTGCCACAGACGCGTTCGCGCCGGAGAACAAAGACAACAAAATGACAACACTGCGATACAAATCTGCTGTGTTGTGCCTTTTGTGGATGAATTGCTCGACACCCCCACCCCTGCAATACCTCCCCATCCGACTCAGTTTCTCAATCATGCTCGCCACCCCACCTCATCCACTTCATCCAACTTGAGAGACAATTCCTCTGTTCTTTAATGATGTCTGTGTGGGAGGGGCTTTTTTTCTTCTTCCTCCTACAGCATCAAAGACGAGGCACTCAAAGGCGAGTATAAGAAATGACTTAATCATTGCAACAGTCCACAGTCTCCCCCTCTCTCTCTCTCTCTCTCTCTCTCTCTCTCTCTCTCTCTCTCTCTCTTTTCCCCCCTTTCACACACTCGTCTCTCCTTCTGTGTAACTTTGCTAGAGGCGGCGGCTTGGCACCTTCTCTCTTTCTTTAGAACATTCTCGCACTAATCAGTGGAACCCTGTCCTCACCCAACACACAGGGGGGGTGGGGGGGGTGGGCGAGTGTGTCGGGCATGAATAAGGCACCAGGCTCACAGCCAGAACGTCAGCTATGTTCTCCCTTTCTATCTATCACCCTCCTGCAAAAAAAAAGAAGGCCCAAACCCCAACCCCTCCCCTCTGAGCCCTGGGTAAGTCTTTTTGGAAACGGCACCCTTCTTTTTGATGTTTGACAACTGAGAGAGAGAGAGAGAGAGAGAGAGAGAGAGGGGAGAGAAGAAGAAGGGCGAGGGGAGGTGGTGGGGCGGAGGGGGGGAGGGGGTTGGGGGTGGTGGGTGCACCTTTCATCCAGCGGATGCTATCCTAAAGGGAAAGAATCCATGTGTGTGTGTGTGTGAGAGAGAGAGTGTGTGCATATACTGGATTTGTGTCTGTGCGGGCCAAGGTCGTCTGAAAAAAAAAAAAAATGCACAAAATTACACTCCACGGCTATGAAAGATTTAAATTTATGCCTGTAAAAAAGAAGGTATCCACACACTCTGTAGAGAACGGAGGTAAATACTGTTGTTTAAGGTGTTTCACTTATTCGTGGATGACTGTTCTGATCAAGGTACTCTAAAAAAGCATTCAAAAGTGGATCTGGTTGCTTCTCCAAGCCTTTTTTTGGGTTTGTTTGGGAAAAAAAACAGCTTAATCTTTCCTGTATTTCTTCAAACTAAGAGTGCTACGTTGATGATAATGAGTCAATAGTCAATAGAGGGTCTGATCAAGACTACATAACCCGAGACCGAGTCAAGACGAAGACAAGATCAAGACTTCAAGACTTCGAGGCCGAGTCAAGACCAAGGCCAGAGCACCCCAAGATCAAGATATTATGGGTCTAAGGCCAAGACAAGGGGAAGACCAGGGCACCCCAAGAGAAATCCAAGACTTTAAGGGGCATAGACCAAGACAAAACCAAGACCAGAGCACCTCAAGATCAGTACTTTAAGGGGCTGAGACTAAATCTAGACCAGTGCATCTCCAGAGAAGACCAAGACCAGGACATCCCAAAAGTAGACCGAGACTTTAAGGGGCCTAGACTGAATCAAGACGAAACACAGAGCACCCCAAGCTCAAAATTTTAAGGGGCTAAGGCAAAGTCAAGACCAAGAACAATGCATCCCAAGGAAAGACCAAGATTTTAAGAGGCCTAAACTGAGTCAAAACCAAAACCGAAGCATCTCAAGATGAAGACTTTACAGTTCTAGGATCAAGTCAAGACCAAGATGGAAGCATCCCAAGAAAAGACCAAGACTCTAAGGCAGGGGTGGGGAATCCTGGTCCTAGAGGGCCGCAAACCTGCATGTTTTCCATGTCTCCCTGCTTCAACACACCTGAAACGAATCAAGATTCATGGCCAAGTCCAGCAGAAAGCCAGATAACGAGCCTCATTGCAATCAGCTGTGTTGAAGCAGGGAGACATGGAAAACATGCAGGCTTGCAGCCCTCCAGGACCAGGGTTCCCCACCCCTGCTCTAAGGGGAAAAGACCAGAGCATCCCAAGACAGGATCAAATCTTGAAGGGATCAAGATCACGTTAAGACCAACGCCAGAGCATCGCCCAACCAAGACCAGGTCAAGTCTTTGCATCTCAGAGTAACCAAGTCATGAAAATGTGATCTCATTACTGAGACTGCTCTCAAGTACTGCCACACTCATGAAAAGTACAAAAAAACCATATTTTCAATTTGTCTCAATAGAATCGGACTGTTTTTGTAAGAATAACATGACTGTGACTCATAGTTAAACACCACAGTCTGTCAAAGCCGATCATTGCAAGAGAAATAGCATAATTAGCATAAATATCCTGTTATTATATTGAAGGAACTTGTGAAGCAAAGGAACCAGCCCACATTAGATTTTAATTTCACTTCACTTTTCACACTTCTGAGGTAAAACTGAGGAAAACTGAGATTTCAGTGTTTACAAGCTTGCTTCATGATTTCAATGGTCCCTTATTGAGATTGACAGGAACTGGAATAAAAGAGTTTGACAGGGGTTTTAAACTTTAAACATCAAGATAGTCTTTGTCTGTGTCACAAACGACCAAAACGCAGAGAAAAAGAAGATTTTATACTTCGACCACTCAATCACAGATGTGTCAGATATCATACATGAGATTGTCACCAAGAGTCCTCGATCACATGTCGGATAGATGGGATTTTAACAGATTTCCAGTGAGATAACATTCCTATTTTGAGGATTATTTGGTGCAATTTTGAGATTCTTATCATTTCCAAAATGATTTCTGAAATATAAGTGCCACAGAGGATGTGTTTTTATTCATTTTAGAGGAGACATCTGGGGGGAATAATACCTGAAATGCTTAAATGTCCTTCATGAGCACCTCGGGGTTTTCTCTTACGTCTGAGTCGGATTCTACAGAAAATACAGATTTTCCACTTCGAGCATTTTCAAGCATGACTGTTGTAACATCACCCGTCTGATACATCCATATTGACCTTCGATCTGCAGCGCATGCAGAGGACGTGTGTGTGTGTGTGTGTGTGTTCACATTACATGTGTGCATACGGACCCACGTGGTGAGCGAGGACGCGCATTGATGTATCTCAAATCCACATTCTGTGCACAGCAGGAGTGGAGGAAGACGTGCGGGCCGTGTCCCTCCGCCGGAGTGGCTCGTGCCCCCGTCCCCGAGCCGGGGCTCTTGTCACCGTGCAGCGATAGGCCTGTGATCTCCCTCCCCTCGCGAACGCAGAGCCCCCTCAGGCTCCTCTCTCGCCCACCTAAGGTTTCAAGGTTGCTGCTCCGCTTGTCACATTCTGGCTGTTCGTTTCTGTCTTCTTCTTTTTTTTTTTTTTCCATTTTCCTCTGCTGTGAATAGAGCGCTCAGCTCACCTCCCCCTCACTGACTCCACTGTAAGCTTATCATTACGCTCAGATCAGGCTCTGGAAACGCTGTCTTCAAGTCTCTGTACATTTCTATCAAGGATCTCCTGTTTTTTTGGGTTTTTTTTCTTTGTTTGAGATCTCACAAAACTGCACTGTTCTACCGAATCCATCTTCCAAAAAAAAAAACAATGTGCACGTGATTGGAGAACCTGACTTGTTGAAATAGAAATAGTTACTTCGGTTTTGGCTTTCAGAATTTCTCCTTCGCTGCTTCCCTTCTCTTCGTTTGCATTCACAACCTTGAAACCCTCCCCTAAAGGCGCTCCACCTTTTTATCTCCCGATGAACTCGGCCTGTGTTTCCCATCTGTCTTGCTCCTCTCACTAAAGGACGCTGTGATAAGAAAAGCTCAGAATGTAAGAAAAAAAAAAAAAAGCCTTTAATGTCACGAAAATCTCGAAAATGTCACGATTCGTCCGTTGTCTGAATCAGCCGGGTTTTTTTTTTTTTTTTTTTTAACGCCAACGCTCGCCACTTGGCGAGAAATTATTTGCGGAGAAATAAATTGGACGCATCAAAAGAACGGCGGTTGTGAATCACAGAACAACTCCCGCGCGCCTTGAAGATCGCGGGACCGGAGAGTGACGGCGGCGTGAGAGCGCGTGAGGTGCGGGCCCGTCTTTTAAGCCCCCTCTTAAAACGTCTGCGCGTCGCTCCCCGCTCAATAAACCCCGGCGGAAATGGACGGTGTCATTGCTGCGACGCGAATTGAAAACGGGTTTTTTAGGAGTTCTTCCACAAGGTCGGCAGTCGGAGTTGGCGCGGCGGAGAGTTTGGACACGCTCGCCCGCACGTGCACGCGCCCTCCGTCCATAAATCCGAGCGTGTCGGCCTTGGCGCAGTAAAAAAAAAAAAAAAAAAAAAAAAACCCGGCAGTCTTCTCTCCTTCTGTCTCTTTATCATTCCTTACAGAGTCGTCACACACCTGAGCACATTCGTCCTCCGCCGCCGCTCGCCGGTTCTCCCTCTTCCCGCTCCTTCGCTTCGCCTCCATTCAGCCCGTCCAGACCTTGGAGGAGTCGTAATGCCGGGAAAAAAAAAAAAAGCGTGAGACGCTCTTGACTCCTCTTTTGGCAAATTGTCCTGCTCTCGCCAGATAACAGAGTGTACTTTCTCCAACTTTCCCCCATTTATTTATTTATTTTTTATTTTTTTGTATGTGTGTGATATTAAAAACTCCCTTTCCCGGAAAGATTCCCGTGTAATTTCTGTCCGAAGCCCGGAGGTCACGCGAATTCTCCGACCCGAGGAGGAAAACGGTTCCAACCTTTACAGGATCGGTCACATTCGTTCACACACTCCGAGGTGCAAAGTACTCGCTGAAGTTCAGGATCGTGCAACAAAGACGGTCGGACGGAAGAACGGGTTGACGCGGGGATCCGATTCTGAGCTAAAGATCAGGAACAATCAGGCATTTGTCGCAGATTTTAAAACGAATGTGCATGTTTAAAAATATAAAATGAGATTTTAAAAAGGCTCATGTTGAATAGGGAGGTAGAGCTGTATCATGGGGGCCGAGGACAGAGCCCTGAGGGACACCGGAGGAGAGGGGAAATGACTTTACATTCAGTTTCAAAACAGGTTTGCAAGTCGTCTTCCAGTTCCAGGGCTGGTAGCAAAGAAAATCATCTGAATCAGTTCCATCTCAAATCTGTGTTCCTTCGACCTTAACGTCAGATTCACCAATATTTCGCTCGACTTGATGACGTTTTCCACTAATGTCATGGCTTATGTTTCAGATTTTGGTTTTCCTTGCAGTTCAGAAATCCCTGACCCTCTCCGCCGGCTCCTCCTCCGCTCACCTCTTTGGTACAGCCCGTTGACGTTTAACCTCTTCCCGCTTTTATGACCACATTACAACACGAGTTATCTCGTTTTTTTTTTGGGGAGATTTACCTTCTTGTAAACATCGATTCAGTTACTGAATTAAATCTGCAGCCGCAAGTATTTCATCTCTCCTCTTGCGCTCATTTCTTCCACATATATCTCAACCCGTCCCTCTTGTCCACACTTAAACGTGTACAGTTTTATTTTTACAAGGACATATACGGCCCGGGTGACAAACTGCCTGCGATTGTCTGTTGACTTGTATCGCAGCATTCCTGGCGGAGCGTTGGCTCAAGTGCTGATACTCCAATATCTGTCAGATATGGATTTAAGATGCCTTTTGATTATGAACACTGGATTTTTTTTTTTTTTTTTTCTCAATATATATATATATATATTTCAGGTATGGAAGGTTGCAGGAAGAAAAACATCCGTGGCCTCTTTTACTACCTGCTCTGTCAGGAAGAAGCGAAAAAAAAGATGTCGAAGCAGTAGGGGAAGAAAAACAGAGTGGAGGAGCTTGAAGGAGGAGTTTATCTTTCTGTACTACATGATATTTTCTTCACTTTAAGACTCTGCGGCTGTCAACATGATGGATAATGTTTTAGGGCGAGTTTCTCCTGGGAGTGATCTGTTGTCTGCAGCATCAACTTGCGGAGAGCCGAGAAGGGAGGGAATGAAAGGAGCTGACAGAGGGCGGCAGGCGGAGAGAGAGAGAGAGAGCGAGAGAGCGAGAGAGCGAGCACAGCCAGTCCTCATTACAGCCAAATCCTGCTGGGGGTTGACCAAACTGGGGCGATTTGAAGTTTAAAGTTTAAAAGAATCTCCCCGTGTCTTCGCGGGGCTCTGCCTCTCCGCGCCTTTAATAACAAAAGGGAGGCGCCGGAACGCGTCCACCTTCGGTCGCCCGGCCGGTGGGAACTCATTATCCTCCCAGACGAGCGGTGCCGCGGGTCGCCCCAGCCGTCGGGTTCAGATGTATAGATCGCTGGAAGAACGCCTGGGCGGGAGACGGGTGGCACGCAGGGCCGGCTTTTTTGAGCTTTCGGGGCATCGAATGGTGCCAGTTTTAAAATGACTCTCCTGGAATTAAACATCTGATGGATTATGTATCCATGTCTTTATATATAATAAAGGAAATCAAGTGACATCGATTGCTTTTATTGTGTAATGTACCTTCTTTAGGGTGAGGTTTAGGTGGTTTGGCTAACCCTGACCCTATCAATAAGTCATGTTTAAGGTTGTTTTTTTCAATTAAAAACACACATCTAAAGGAGAACAGTGCTGCTCAGTAACCTGGGTTTAACTTTCATAGAAATCTAGGGAAAAATGTATGGAATTTTGAAACTTTTTTGAGCAAGGAATGGTGAAATATGTGTGATTTTGGTCAGTTAAACATTTTTCAGTGTAGAAAAAAAGGCATTTTGCACTACATTTACAGTTTTCAAATACCCTATAATGACACTCTGGGTTGTAATATTACAATAAATGCCTTATATGGGGTTAAAAATTTGGAAAAAAAGGTAATGAAAAAGTGATTTTCTTGCTTTCACAACTGGTACTTGAAGTAAAAGGCAATATGATTGTGAAATTCAAAGTGCATAAGCTTTTCACCTAAAAAATTATCTGTTGAAGCTTATCTGTTGATCCCAAATTGGACCAAATAGTCCAGAAGTTGGATGGAAATTCATCTAATTTACCTTTAAAATCTCTCAGCAAAGACTGTTTCATTTCATATTTTGACGAGAATGATCCCAAATTTGACCTTTTGGGTCAAAGACGGACACCTCCAGTGGACAGCCTCTTCAAAAAAATCTATAACCCGGTTGACGGCTGAACTTGCTATCTCAGGAGCAAGACGGAGCGTTAATGCGGTGACCCTGGATGGAGGTCAGGAGGTCGTCCACTCGCCGCCGCGCAGATGATCTACGCGCCGGCTCGCAGAAATAGGTCGATGGCATAAACTAAATCCAATAGGAATATTGCTTTTCATTGATTTTTTTTTATCCACCTTGGGATAATACGCGTATTTCAGGGAATGGATGGGCCTTCGCATGTGTGTGTGTGTGTGTGTGTGTCTGTGTGTGTGTGTGTGTGCATAAACACATGATGGATCAAGTCCACTGATGATTGGTCGTTACAGTAGCTGGGGACTAATGCCTTCATCATGGCAGTGAATAGGAGCGTAACTCTTCGGGGACGTTCAGGAGACAGAATACAGTATAAGACTATAAGTTAGAGGCGCCGTGTTATTATTAGGGCGGCCGGAGAGACGGGGCGAGAGTTATTTGTTAAACGCCACCTCGACTTCTCAGGGGTCTTAATTGGATTTCCTCACCTGCTCAAAATGTCCCCCTTTACTTTTTATGGGAATGACCTCTGAATCTGTCTTCTGCACACACACACACACACTTACAGCTCCTCTCACACACACATATGTGGATAGAGAGAGACTCTTTTTTGATCATGCACTTTAACCTCGACAGGAAAACAAAGTTCGAGTTGTTGCAAATGGTTCCAAAGTCTTCCAGATCTGCAAGTTTTCCCATTTTTAACCAACTTTTTACGTCTTTATCCAAAAAAGCGAACTTGTATCTGCTGACTGTAACCATTCGTATCTCAAGAGGAGGGGGGGGGGGGGGGTTTACAGTTTGTTTGGTAATTTTGGTGAAGAAATTGTGGATTGATGATTGAAAGACCAGCAGCGCTTTGATTTAGATGCTTGAAAGATTACTATTTGTGACTAAAAACCAATTTTTGGCGGCCAGAATTCACAACATACACAGTGGTGAGGCATCTAGATATTTTGCTTTGGGCTCCAGATCCCAGTTTTAGAGAAAAATCACCGAGTCGAATTGTGCGATCTTCACAAGCAGAGTTCGTCCTGAACAAGTAAAACATCTTTTTGGACAAGAAAACACGCCGATCAGCTGATCGTGCGACAGAAGCTCTTACTGTGTTGCATTTGTGTACTGATTGTGCAATTTTTTGGCGTTTTTCTTTGCCACAGTTACAGCTCCACCTCACGGCCCGGCATATGAACTATGGCGTTTCGAGTCATTCTGTCGACAATAAAATTCTTACAAACCACGCAGAGGAAAAACATGGTTTTGGTTCATATGGACAGGACCTGGCTCCTGTCCAAGTTAGTGGAAATGGAATCAAAATTAGGACTCAGATATTTATTTCCGCCGATTTACATGAGAACATTTCTCTCATTGTAATCAAATCGATCCAAAACTCACCAATCCGCGCCGTAACGTACCGTTGGGTTTCCACAAAAGTCATCCTTGCTTTACAGACGGTAGTACGGCTGCAAACTCACAGAGAGGTTGGGAAAAAAAGTCAGAACACAATCGTTATTTTCATCTGGAGCGTGCCGCCTGCCGTCTTTAATTGTTTGTTTATGCTGCTTTTCTTCCCTTCTCCGACTCATCGTTGTGGAAACAAACCTGTCCGCCTGTTTACAGATGGCAGAGCTCAGAATAATCCTCATCCTCTCCCACACGCTCTGCCTTCATACTTTACCTTTTTTATTTATTTATTTTTTATGCTTTTTTTTTTTTTCTCCCTCCTCTTTCCTTACTTTAATAACCGCTCCTGTACACAAACACTCCCACACGCGCGATGTGTGTTTATCCGCCGTCGGGAAGCGGGTTGCCGGGTACGGGCGGGATTCGTCGGGGTGTCGGAAACCACAGGTGTGACGGATCGATCTTCTTTCCCTCATTAGACTTAATGAATGCTAACAAGCCGATCAACCGAGAATCTCGCTGTTTAATTACCGGATGAATAAATAAACCCGAGTCAGCGTCGTCGTCGTCGTCGTCAGCTGTTTGTATTTGGCCAACATAGATCTGGCGAACGTGTTCATTTCCATACGTGATAAGGAGAAAAAAAGATTAAAAAAAAATGGCGGCTATTAGCATGTAAATGGGGGCCCCCCCCCCATTCACCGGGGAGCCCATTGAGGCAACAATCAAACCTCTCAGAGGGCGTGAAGAAAGGAATAAGCTCTTTACATGCCGGTTCTCGGCTGGTATAAACACCGTTTTGTGAATTTGGACGATGGTTTTTTTTTAAGGAGAAGGAATTAAAACGCGACAAAGAGAAACGTTAGCTGGTTGAACCCTGCATTAGTATCATTATTGGTGTTATTACCCCCCCTTCTTTTCTCCTTTCTTCCCTCTGTAAACGAATGTCGCATTTAATATTCACAACCAGCGTCTCGCCAATCCCCCAGAGTTCTCCGCCGGTGCCAGATGACGAGCAGGCTGTCAGGGGTCAGAACGGCAGCACGGTCGCTCTCGGCGGAAGCGCCCCCCCCCCCCCGATAAGGGAGCCGAGGCTCGGCGATCGCCGCCCCGGCGGATCGTGATCCCGCCCGGAGGAAGCCTCTGCTTTACGAGCCCAATCCTCTCGCTGCTCCTCCTCTCCTCCTCCTTTTTATTCCGACAGACGGCTTCCTCAGCTCATTTCCATCGGACGCCCCGCGGGGAATCGCCGAGCGTAAAGCCGTGCCTCTCCCAAGCCGCCCGCTCAACTTCCCGCCACCATAAAGCAAAATAAAAATGTGCTTTAGTGATTTGTCAACTTCTGTCCTCGGGGAGATATGATGTGAAGATGGGGGCCATCCTCCAAATCTATTGTCTGGCGACGGCACTTGTTGTCTTGTTTGTTTGTTTGCCTCGGCGATACGATCTATTAAGTTGTTAGCGTCCGACAACTCATCCATATGCTAACAGCGGCCGTCGCGCAACACGATGACTATCAACAGAGTCCTCGCCGGTTCGGACGCGACTCCTCCTCCTCCTCCTCCTCCTCCTCCTCCAGCCCCCTTTTCGTCGTCCTCCTCAACTCGCTCTCGGATGAAAGTCAGTTTTCCGATGACCTCTCGTTATCTCCCCGTCCGCCCCCCCTCTTCCTCCCGCCCCCAGACCGCCACGTGCTGCAACAATAGAGACAGGAGAGCCAAAATGGCAGCCGCCCACCCCTGTCTGGTCTGGTCTGGTCCGTCCCCAGAGGTGGTGGTGGTGGTGGGGGGTGGGGGGGGGTTGTGGGCAGTGGCGTATCGGCCCAGCCAATCTTAATGCACGTCTTCCGCAACAAATTGGCCAGTTTACTTAAGAGTCTGCTGTGGCCCATGAATATTTGATGCGGTCAGGGCTGCGGAGTGGAGGGATACAATGACAGGGTCTTATCTTATTTAGCCAGACAGAGGGGGTCGGTTCTTGGCCCGACCCGGAACACTCCACCGCTCTCAGGAGATCTGGAAGAGCCCAATCCAAGAGGAGTAGACACTATGAAAACATTTATTTTTTTTAAAAATTCCCCCCCCTCCAACACCTTTGAAGTGTGAAAAGCTCCGGGTTTTTGAAATGGTACCAATCACTTCAGTTGGATGGAAACCAAATTGAGAACAGAATGCGGATTGACATTTGGGAAATCAGACAATGGGCTTTTAACGGGTTTAATGGACCCGGGAGTGGTACAACACACCCCGGCGGGGCTCGCTAAATAAAAATGTAAATTTCAATTCAATTCGGTGTTGGCAATACCGGAGGACCGAGCTCGCGCTTCGTCTTCAAGATGAAGAGATTTGAATGTAAGACCAGGAGACGTGGTAAGAAACGTGCTATTACACTTCCAGGTGGGGACGCACTGACACCCATTCAAGCATCAGGTCCGATCCTGCACCGAGTCCTCGTACAAAAAGATCATACCTGATAAAACCCGTATGGTCTTGAGGTCAGTGGATGCAGAATTCAGTGGAAAACAGATGAAAAATTCACCAGAGGAAGACAAAACTACAAACTGCTGCTGTTTATCTCTCCAGTCAACACAACAGGAAACACATGCGAATGGTAATTTATTCAGGTATTGGGTACAATGCTGCACAGAGTCCCTGTTAAAAGGTTAATTCATACGAAACAATAATTCAAAGTACTTTCCATGTTAAAAACAGTCCCCTGTGCCCGCCCGACCACCCATACCCCACTGAAAACCCCCTCGCTCTCTCTACAGTCACACACAACACCCACACACATACCTAATAATGAATATTAAATGGAACAACAGATGACAAATAATAAACACGAACGTGAGGTTGAGTACGGGTGAACCAGACGAGGAAAACACCACCGGATAGGGAGAAAATAGGGAGAATGTTCCCCAATACATGACAACAACATGCTACATGCTACATGCTAAATAGTTTCGGGGCTCACACAGCTTGACGTTTGACGTACGGTACTTGGTATCTTGCACTCATCCTTTAAAAAAATCGGGATCGGTGCGTCACTGCTTTGTGGCAACGGAAGCAGCGAGAGGAAACAAAGTATGGATAGTTTTTCCCAATTATCCCCCCCCCCCCCCCCCCCTCCGCTCGGTGAGCCTCCTCTCCTCTCCGTCCCTCTGGGCTTTGGGGTAGCTGTGTGATTTAAAAAAGGCCTCTCATATTGCCTTGGCTGTGATGGCTAGTAATACTGTAGCCTCCAAATCAATGGAGCCTGTCCTAGATTTCGCTGCAGTCTCAACTCTCTCTCTATAAAGGGATCTGGAGGGCACTCTATATTTTTATTACCTGCAGAGAGAAATGGAGAGGCCGGGACCCGGATCTCATTTCACAAACACACACATACGAAAACACACACACACACACACACACAATTTCATGTATGTACACGGATGCACGACAGCATGAAGAAACCACAGGGAGCGAATGCATACAAACACACACCAACCGTCCACCCGCTGTACCCGAGACCACTTATGGCTTGAAAAAAGGACCCCAGCAGAGACTGTCTCTCTTCATTAGGAGCTACACACACACACACACACACACACACACACACACACACACACGCTCACACACACACACACACACACACACACACACACACACACACACACACACACACACACACACACACACACACACACGGGCGAGCATGATGCAAATGCCACAGTGGGTTACGCTGACGACACTGCTGACTGTGCACATTGGGAGGCTGCAGCAGGAAAGGTTGCATCCAGTTTCTGGAGTGAGGGGAAGGGATGAGAGGAGAGACGCTTGAAAGGCAGAAAGGAGATGTGCAGCGTGGCGGCACAGCACGAAACATCGCCAAACTTCTGTGCAGAAAAAAATCCAGTAAGCCATTTTTCCCCACTCTTAGTTTTTCAGAGGATGCCTTTTCCCAGACAGACATTTTGGAATACTTTCGAGGAAGGTTGAGGAAAACGTTGAGGTGCTTTGAAACTCATCAAACATTTTGTTCTCAAAGATATCTAACCAATGTATCATAAAATGAATGATGCCCTTTCAAATACATTGCCACCCAACCCTGTCCTGAACTTGGACTTTGCCCCATGACAGACCATCTCTTCAAGCTCTCCCATCTTCCTCCATCGGATAGTTTTGGCCTCCTTTCCTCTCTCTAGTTGGAGGTCATCTCATGGCAACTTTGGAAAACCCATCATTGGACACTAGTAGGACATGACCAACCCATCGTGGCCTGCGATCCGTAATTTCAGGAGACGCATTCCGACTGTCCTTGTTGGGTCGGTACATACTGTTTGGACATCTAGATGGTACCGAGTCGACGGAAGACACCACTGCCTTTGGTGATGTCTTTATTGACCCCATTTTCAGGTTTTCAACACACTATAGTTCCTCTCCATCGATGGCGATTCAAGATTCAAGATTCTTTATTTGTCATACACATGTTCAACACAAGGTCGACAGTGCAATGAAATGTCGTTGACTCGCTGAGAGCAAGTACTACTACCAGGATAGTGCAAAAATACAAGAGAAATAAAGCAATATAATATCAAATGGTGCATAAAACAGGTAATAAATAGCATTGACAATGAGGTAGTTCCAAGCATTATACATTCAGATAGTGCAAGAGTAAACAGGAACTGTTGAGGCAATGAGTGCACTGACAAATCCCCTTTTTCGCTGCCCTACTGTGGCATTCAATAGTGAGACTATTGTTCAATAAATGAAGTGTTTTCATTTAAAAAAAAAACTGACTGGTTTAAGAGAAGCTGAAGATGAGCTGGTTCATGTTTGACGCAATGAAGTCATGAGTTTTGGTTAGACAATCATGCTTTTTTTTGGAATACTTTAAAAAAGACATGTTCTACTTTCTACCACCCTGCCAGCTCCACGCAACTGCACCTAATCTGGAAAAGATGGAGTGTTTAATGTGAAACAATTTCCCTGGGACGTTCTCATTTTCATGCCCGACTTGTGTGGGCAAATTAGCGATATTTTGAGGAGCAGTGGAACCGATCCGTTTAGGCCAATCCTCCACAGTTAGCGGCTGAAGAGGTAAAATCCATTTCACAGGCAGAACCTCTGCCAACTTGTCATCCGACGCTCCTCGCCCCTTCAAGCGTTGGTGGGTTAAAGGCGAGGGGCGCTCCGTTGAACCCCCCGGAGAGCTCCGCCGTACCCCGTCCGCCCAGCAGAACGCCAGCCAACCTTCGTCAGCAGCTAATTAAATCCGCCGCTATTCATTTGGCCCTAATGTGCTTTTAATTGGATTACAGGGCCGGTCATGGGGAGGGTTCAGGCAGGGGTGAGGAGGACAACGCCGAGCGGGGTGGAAGGTGAGGAAAAGGCTGTCTGACGAGAGCGGGTAACCTTGGGGGGTGGGGCCGGGGTGGAACCTTGACTGGGGGGGGGGGCCGGATGTGATGAATGTCTGTTCATGTCAGCAGGATTAGAGACAACGCCTCTCGTTTCAGAAGTTTCTCGTTTACACTGCAACGTGTGGCGCATGTTTCCGAAAACCTGTTGTACTCCATTTCCATACAGATGGAGTTGGAGTATTTTTCAAAAAGTTGCGTTTTCCATCATTTCAACAGCAATGCAAGACTTTCGAAAGTTTAATTTTCCACCTTTTTTGCTGACACTGAACAATTTCAAAAAAGTTGCATTTTCTGCTGTTTCCATTGAGATCAAGCTTTCTCAAAAAGTATAGCTTTTGTAACCATTTTGTGCAAACTCTAAACATCATTGAAACGTTCCTTTTTTGCAAGTTTCCTTGGAGGCCGATCGTTTTCAAAAAGTTGCGTTAGCTCCCATTACACAAAGTTGGAGCTTTTTCAAAAAGTTGCTTTCCCACCATTTTTACAAAGTCGTAGCAATTTAAAAACGTTCCATTTCCTCCCACTTCCATGGAGTCGGAGCACTTTTTAAAAAAAAAAAGGAGCGTTTCCACCCAAAAAGTTCTTCCAAAAAGTTGCGTTTTCACCGTTTCCAGAGACGAGCGGTTTCCAGAGAGTCCCGCCTCGGGAGCCGTTTCCAAGCGGCGCTTTCATAAAGATGCGATGAGCGTTTGTTTATGGGAGTCAGCAGGATTAGAGGAAAAACCCGGCGCCTCCATCACCGGCGGGGGAGAAGGGAGAAGGGCAGGGATGTGGAGAAGAGATGACTCTTTGATGTGGTGATAAGAAACTTACTGTATGGAGGTATGTTTTTTGGCATTTGTGAGTAAAATAAGAGCCGGAAAGAGAGAGAGAGAGAGAGAGAGAGAGACGGCCAAGAGAGGGAAGAAAAGATCAGACGAGCAGGGAGGAGTGACGAGAATACGGATGGCGGGGAAAGGAACCGAGGGTTCGGTGCGGCGGTTGAGAAATGTACGAGTTGTTTATTGTCAGAAGCAGGAGTCCTAAGGGTTTGCAAGATGCGGGTAAGCAAGGAGCTGGAGAGTGGGGCTTTTAATAGTCTCGCTCTTGAACTGGAAAGCGGGAGGAGAGAAAAAGGGATGACTTGTTTAACTTTCTGGAAAGAAAGGGGCCGGGCGTCCGGGCCGCTCGCTTGGTATTCGAGTCAGCGAGTCCGACAAGATTAAAAAAGGAGGGATTCTCAAAGAACGAGGTCAATGTTTAATTTTTGGTTGAATTGATAAATAAATTACAGTGGAGATCGATGGGGTTTTAATCTGCGGCCGGGCTTGACAGGCGGCCAGGTTCGGCTCGCTCTCCCGCCCACCGCTCGCCCCGAAGCCTTCATTATGGAGGAAGCTCATGTCGGCGGGCGGGGCCTGGATCTCCTCTTACACGTTTAGCACATATGCTAACAAACATGTGCTCAAATGAAGCGAAGCAGAAAGAGAAAGTAACCAAATGCTTCAGCAAAAGACGCTTCAGCTTCATTAGAAACAGATTTAGATTTTGAAGACAAGTTCTTTCATGTCTAAGATCCCATTAAAAAAAAAAAATGCGTAATTTTCCGCTGTGGTTTAAAAAAAAAAATTCTCATTTTGCATGGCAACATTTTGGAAAATGATATCTGTTTCCATGGAAACCGTTTGCATGTTCGGCCACAAATTGGCTCTGTTAGTTTTTTAAATGAAACGATACGCACACGTGTGCGGAGAAAGGTTGCACTTTCCCCTGTTTAATGGAATCAAAGCATTTTTGAAAAGTTGAGTTTTCCTGTTTCTGTGGAGATGGAGCGTTTCACTACAACATTTCTGCTGTTTCCATGGAACATATATCATTTTCAAAACATTGCAATACAAAATGAGAATTTTTTTTTTCTGAAACCAAAGCGGAAAATGATACGTTGTGTCAATCTTAGGCATATGAAAGAACTTGTCTTGAAAATCTAAATCTGATACTATCATGGAGATAGTGGAGATGGAGCATTTTCAAAAAGCTGCGTATTCCTCGTTCAACATAGACATAGCATGTTGAAAAGTTGCATTTTACCCCATTTCCACGGAAATGGAACTATTTTGAAAAGTTCATGTTCATCCCAACATTTTTACGAACTCGGTGCAATTTCAAAAATTTCTCCCTTCTTTCCGTGGGGATTGGAGTGTTTTTGAAAAGTTGCGTATTCCCTGTTTCACAGAAATGGAGTGTTTTCAAAAAGTCTTCAAAATGGGCCACGAGTGGGCGCTGTTATTTGTTTCCTTAATGAAACCACACATGCAGGGAGAAGTTGCACTCGCTCTAGAAAGTAATCGAGCAAACAATGCAATGCTGGAAATGGGCGTCATTTGTTTGTAGTGGTTAAACAAACGTATCAATGAATCACCGCGGTAATGATGCATTGATATTTTAAAGATAACACTGGTGTAATTTATTTTATCTGTGTGTTCCTCCGCAGGTTTGCCTTCCCTTCCAGAGCTCACAGCCACCTATTGTTGTTTTGTTTTTTTCCAAAAAAAAAAAAATCCATTACTGAGCAGTGTTTCCATTTTTTTTTCCTATTACGGTTGCATTGTTACATACTTCTTCTGGCTGTCAAAACAAAGAACTTGAGGCGGAGTGGCGGGCAAGTTTTGGGGGTGTAGACGGGCATTGATTTTTCTCCGGCTCTCGGTTCCGGTAGAACGCTGCTAGCTTCGATACAGAGCGAAATGATCGCGCCGTCATGGAGCCGTACAGAGCCGCGTTTGGTGAAAATTAAACGGGTCATCATCCATCAAGTGATGAATTGCTTTTTACAGTGCGGTAACTGCTTAAACGCACTTTCGCAAAAACAATGGGAGAGACGTTGACCTCTGTGTTGGGAGGAAAAACCTGCCGGTGCTGTTGTTTCTCACTGGATTTAAAGGGGCGCTGTGTAGATATATATATGTTTTTTAATTCAGTAGCAGTGTGAAGTCACATGACCATATGTAGTGACTTAAACAGCATCAACAGAATTAAATGAATGTTTTTATGTGACATTGTTTTATTTACGCCCTGTTTATACATCAGCATTGCTCAGAGTCACTGAAAATGCAACTTTTTGAAGACAGTTCAAAAGGTGCTATGACTCCATCTCCATGGAAACCACTTAAAAAGTTACATATCGAAAACACTCCAACTCTGTTTCCAGGGGGGAAAAAAAGGAAAACACAACCTTTTTAAAACCCCTCTGACATTGTCTCCGTGGAAACAAGTGAAAACGTGACATTTTGAAAACACACCGACTCCGTCTCCATGGAAACAGAGGAAAATGCAACTTTCTGAAAAGCTTCTGACTGTATTGCCATAAAAAAACGGAGGAAAACACAACTTTTTGAAAACAGTCTGGCTCCATGGAAATGGAGGAAAACCTTGCATTTTGAAGAAACTACGACTCCGTCTCCATGGAAACAGGTTAAAAACATAACATTTTGAAAACGGAGGAAAACACAACTTTTCCAAAACTCTTCCATTATCCATGGAAACAGAGGAAAATTCAACTTTTTGAAAGAGTAAAGGTTGCGAAAATGAAGAGAAATCAATCCACTGTCCTCTTCAGCAATGAAAACTATCACACGTGCGCATGTTTGAGCTACAGCGTGTCGATCTGAATGCATATTAACGCACGCAGCAATGATTTCAAGTAAAGATGCAACATTTTTGTTGCGTTTTAGGTGTCCGTTTGCACAACAGCGGTGCTCGGAATGACTGAAAACGCTACTTTTTTTCACAAAGGTGGAACTTTTTGATAAAACTCTGATTGCGTTTTCATGTAAACGGGCGAAAACGGTACTTTTAAGAAACACTGCTACTGCACATGCACACCACGGCCATAGTAAATAGTTCTGCACATGCACAATTTACATTTACAAATTAGCTGAGAGTCAAGTGTAACTTTTTGTGTAAATAGCATTAACATTCAACCAGTTTCCCTCCAGTTGCCTTAAAATTGTGTAACATTTGAAAACATGACACATCCTGACATACTGTGCATGTTAATGAGCCGGAGCTCGTACAGCTAAACACATCCAGATATTTTACCGCGGCTCCATACATGAGACATTTGACTCTAATCTCACACTCGTGCCACACGTTCCTCACTCTAAGCTGCGTTTCTTTTAGCTTAATCCTGTGCTTCACATTAAAGGATGATGGTTCACCTACTCTTGGTAAGTCCGAGATTTATGTGCCTTCTTGTGGTCGATCGTGCGTCTTCCGAACAGAAACAGATGTGGGAATTATGTTTTGTTTTCCGGTGGATTTGACGAAAATGCTGAGAGATTCATCTTAAGCAGCACCTCGACGAAGTGTTCGCTCGCTCCGGGACCTCGGCGGCCTTGTTTGAGCCCTCCGACACCGACAAGGTGACACCTCGGCGCTTCCTGGTTTAAGACCCGGCTCCTCCTGCTCATCCCGACCGGATGATGTCAAAATCAATACGGCAATGTCATCAGGAGTAATGGCGGTCTAAAGTCATGCGCGTGCACACGCTTAAATACACCCGGCGTCGCACCCCCAACCCCTGGCCCCCCACACCACCACCCCTTCATCATATCATCAGGCCCATCAGGAGGCTTAACTGGGAGGCGATCGATGCGTGGCAGGGGTCAGGGTGAGCGGGGCGGGGCGGGGCCGCCTCGTGACGATTGTACTAATGGGCGAGCCCACGCCGCCTCGCCCGTCACTGTCAGGAGGAGCGTCCCGGCATCGTCCTTATCATCCCCGCCCCGGACTAAGCCACTCACGTGCCGGACGATAACAGATCAGAGGTCAATCCCTCTTGATACTGCCATGTCTTTAGTTAAGTGTTGGGAGTGATCGTCGTCATGACGACCGGATAAGATCTGTGGCAGGTTGTTGAGGAAACTTTCGTAGTGTTTTTTTGTGTCTTTATACATGATAATGGTTCCTCAGAGTCACCGAAAATGCAACTTTTTGAAAATGCTCCAATTGTTTCTTCATGAAAACGGTGGAAAACACAACTTTTTGAAAACGATTCAACTCCATCTTCATGGATTTGAGGGCAAAATTCAACTTCTTGAAAATGATCATACTCTGTCTTCATGACAACAATGGGAAAATGCAGCTTGTTGAAAATGATGTAACTCCATCTTTATCGAAATGGGGCAAAAGTGCAACTTTTAGAAAATTGAGTCAATTCGGTCTCCACGGAAACGAGGGGAAATGCAACTTTTTGAAAATGATTCAACTCCGTCTTCACTGAAACAAAGGGGAGAAAAAAAAGCATCTTTTTGAAAATGATCAGAGTGCCTTCTTTAAAATTAAAGTAAAATGCCACTTTTTGAAAACAATTCAACTCTGGCTTCATGGAAACGAGGGGAAAATGTATCGTTTGGAAAATAATCAGACTCTGTCTTCATGGAAATGGGGGAAAACTCAACTTTTAGGAAACACTCCAACGCCATCTCCATGCAGCGAGAAGAACTTTTAAAAAAGAAAACCCTCCAACCCTCTGCACTGCTGCTACCGCACGTGCTCAGTAGATTCTCTTGGACTTTGTTTTCCTTTTTTTTTTTTAATTTGTAGTTGATAGCATATTGTGACCTAGCATGCTAACTACATCATTTTCAGCGATTCTGCTGTTTTTTGGGTAAACCGGCATCGTTTTGCCATGTGAATGCCAAACAAGAAACAAAAACAGACATTTTCACTTCAGACATCTTGGACGTAGAAGACCGTGCCGTCTCCTCTTCCTGTCCTCGGTCCTGGTCTGGTCCGTCCCCCCCCCCCCCCTCACCCCCCACCCCCACCCCTAACCCCTCATTACAGCCAGTTTATCATGCCAGGAAGGAGAATAGCAAAAAAACAAATTAGTCCACGGGAGGGGAAAATAGCTGGGGATATCGATTTCGCCTTTTCATGCCAGAGTGGAGCACAGAAAATATTGGGCTATAAAAGGGAAACAAGGATATAAAGCCATTACTGTGCGCACTTAATTGATCCCACTTCCCATAACAAATTAATTGAGCGGAAAATGGCAGATGGCTTTGATGAATGTCATAAAAAAGGCTTGTCAGCAAGCCCGGTGTGTGCGACCCCCCCCTTTGCTCAGCCTCTGAGGAAGGAGTGTGTGTTTCCTCCAGTATTTACATCCCAGCCGTCCTCATGTTAATCACGCTGACTTATTGACATCATTGCTAATTGTCTACTGTGTCTTGGTGGACTTTTTTTTTTTTTTTTCACCTCATTGTCTCGTTTCTACCAGGTACACGTTTGTTTGCCTACATGGGGAGTGTGTGTATAACGCATGTGTGTGTGTGTGTGTGTGTGTGTGTTTGAGTGTATGTTGATACTGACAGGCTGCTTCCCCAGAAGCAGAACAAATGCTAATTTAATCAATTGGCTATAAATCCTGCTGGCCGCTGACTCATGTGTCTTCTTCTGCCCTGGGGACTCCGGCAAAACCCTGCCAGTGCAGTTTGTTCAGCGCACACACACACACACACACACACACGAATAATCTCTCTCCCATCTTTTTCCCAGCTCGCATCACCGCAGCATCAGAATATTACAGTTGCAAACACACATGCAGACGCTGACACATGAGGACAATATATGGAGCGTTTTCAAAAAGTTGCGTTTCCCCACGTTTCCACGGCGACGGAGTACGTGCGTTTTCAAAAAGTTGCGCTGGAGCCGGAGCAAGTTTCGTTTTCTCGACTGTCTTCACAGAGATGGAGCGTTTTCAATAAGATGAGGTTTTCTCCCCGTTTCCACGGCGACGGAATCAGAGTGTTTTCAAAAGGATGTGTTTCCCCACGTTCCCACGGCGACGGAGTATGAGCGCTTTCAAAAAGTTGCGCTGGAGTTGGAACATTGCCAAGAAGTTTCATTTTCCTGATCGTCTTCACAGAGATGGAGCTTTTTCGAAAAGATGAGGTTTCACCCCCGTTTCCACGGAAACACAATCAGTGTTTTCCAACAGACGCGTTTCCCCACGTTTCCACGGTGACGGAGTGGGATCATTTTCAAAACGTTGCGTCGGAGCTGGAACAAGTTTCATTTTCCCAACCGTCTTCACAGAGATGGAGCGTTTTCAAAAAGACGAGGTTTTCTCCCCGTTTCCACGGCAACGGAATCAGAGTGTTTTCAAAAACGATGCATTTTCACGGAGATCTTTATCTTTAAAAACATTTTTTTACAGTGCAAATGCAATGATGCAAAGTTATAAATTACAATTACAAAAAAAAAAAAAGACTCTTTTTTTTGGTATTTCTTCGGCTGCTTGTAAGCTGCAGTCGAATGATGTTGGCACACACACACACACACACACACACACACACACACTCATGGGAGCATCCATCTCAGTTAACTTTCTGCACAACCCATCTTAAACAGGGAATTATTTATTGAGAGCATATTCCTGCTTGCTCCTGCCCTCTCTCTCTCTCTCTCTCTCACACACACACACACACACACACACACACACACACACACACGCTGACACACCTGCAGTTTCATGACATCCAAATCTGCTGAAGCTGCTGAGGCAGCGTCTTGTGGGGAGGGCGACGGAGTGACAGGGAAACAGGGAAAAACAGGGATGCAGAAAGTGGCAGAGTGACAGAAACTGGGGGGGGGGGATGCCAGAAAGAGCAACAGAGCGATAAAAAAATAAAATAAAATAAAAAAAGAAGAGAAAGGAGTGGGTGGAGGAGAGAGGAGCTGGCGGCTGGCGCCCGCAGGCTCTGCTCAGGATTCTTGCGGGCCTCCGTGGCGCCGCCCGTGTTCCCCATCAATCTCGGCCCCCGCTCCGGCGGCCGCCAGCGGCTGCATCTTAATCTGCCGGATCGGCCGGACGTGAGGACGGACAGGTCGCCTGGGCCGCGCAGTAAATAACCCTTCTCCTGACTGTCGCCCTCTATTCCCTCATGCAAACACACACACACACACACACACACACACACACACACCCTGGCTCTTCTCTTGCTACACAAGAACATTCCCTTTGTTCTGACAGATTTCAAAATAAAGAACTTATTTTTTAAAAAACTTTTATCTGAGATCTGTGTTTTGTATTTTGCACGCAAACTGAGAGCTAACCTCCGCTCAAAAAACATGAAGATAATGTGGGAGTGCAAAAAAAAGCTGTAATTCCAGTGAAATTCCAGCAGGGGGCGATGATGTTGGTTTCCCATTGGAACCCATTCAAAAATCCTGATTTTCAAAGTGCAAATAAACAGTTTGAGATCATGTTCTGGTCGCTATCGCTAGTTTTTACAACCAGACTCTGATTTTCACGTAATTCATCTGTTGATTTTATATAACGAGTTAAAGTTTTGCATAAGTCGCCCCGTCACAGCGCCCCCTCTGTCCACGTGACGCGGTCACGTGACGGGCTGGATTCAAATGTTCGGTATGGAGACGTCCTGCTCAGATCCTCTGACCCAAACTCACTGACGTGCAGATATGACGCATTTACGACAATTCAAATTCTCGCACGCCACTTGAGAATGAAAATGCAGTCTATCTCCCGCCGCCGTCCCCTCGGATACATTTCAGAACTGTGCGGGATTTCTGCTGAGCGCTGAAGTTTCACTTCTCACCAGAGGAAGCCGAGTCTGACGATACAATCACAATAGATACAAAGGGATTTAAAGAGAGGGCGAATGGGCCACTTAAAGAGGGTCAAGGAGGGGATTTCATGAAAGGGACGGCTCTGAAAGGCGAGAAAGTTTTAGGCTATATGATTAGCGGATAGTTGAAGAGACTGAATATTTCACTCTTGAACCCCGTTCCAGTTCACATGAGTTCAACTCTGCATCATATTCATTTGATTTTGGCTGAAAACTTCACTGAAACGCCTTCTTGATGCGTTTCAGTATAACTCAGAGAGCCACTTTTCATGGCAACAAAATGAGTTTTTTTTCTGGAATTGGTGAGAAAATAGAGTGTAAATATTGATCTTTTAAACACAAGAATTGATCCTAAAACAGACACATTCGGTATTGGAAGTGTCAAGACTGGAGTATCGATCCGTTGCTAATTAGCGGCCGGCTGATCGAGCACATCGGATTTTAAGCCGTAACGATCCAGGACGCTTAAAAAAACGGTGAACTTTTTGAATTAATAATAAGATTTTCAATGGGGACTTTCTCTACACGTACAGAACCTTTTGTATTTCTCTTTTTTTGGAGGGGGGGGTACTATTGTTTTTGAAGCTGCTGGTAAAATAAAAGTCAGAGCAGGAAAGAAAACTCCATGAAGATGAAATACTTTTTCATGTTTGACCTTTGATCGATGACTTTTCCAGCTTGCTCCCTCCGGGCTGTAGGGATCAACTGGCCGTTTTTGCCCATTTTTGACTTCACCTTTCTGTTTCACATTAAAAAGTGTTTCAGAATTGCCTTGCTTGGTGTCTTTCTTTCAGCACAGCCACAACTTACGATTCTCCGATTATTTATTCATTTTGACATTATGTTCAAACAAACTGGAAGTAAAATTGCAAATAAATTAGTAAATTATTAAGTGTATTTATTGATTTATGTGTCATTTGTTTAATTTAGAGGCATTTAGCTCTTGTTGAAACGTGGCAAGATTCAGGCAAAAGCGTGGCGTTTATTATTTATCGGTTTCATTTCGCTGATAATTCAAAAAAATTGGCAAAAAGTTTTAAATCTGCACTTCTGGCACAAGTTGAATTGGAGTACATCATTCTAAATCTGGAAGCTCCAGAGGGTTAAATGAAAACCTGAAGTCCAGAGGAGACGGCAGATCAAGCTGGATGAGTCTTATCGCAACCGGTGTTTGGATTAACTGGTTTTCCTGCTAACTGGTGACCGGGTCCTTTTCATAGATTGTATATAAAAGATGGATAAAACTTACATTACATCCCCCATAGACTATATATAAAGATGGGCGTAGCTAACATGACGTCGTCCATAGACTGTATACATCCCTAGAATGTATATAAAAGATGGGCGGGGCTAACGTTCTGAAATGCCGTTTTGAGGATCTGAGCAGGACGTCTCCATATTGAACACTGTAAACCAGATGTAAATGTGATTGGTGGAGCCTGTCGTGTGACCGCATCACATCGACAGAGGAGGGTGCTAAACTTTAACTCCCAAAATAAAATCAACAGATGATTTTTGTGAAAATCAAAGTCTGGTAAAGACGGTTGTAGAAACTACCAACAGTTTTGGGAACTTTATATGTTTATTTACACTCTAAACATCACCATTTTTGAATGGGTTCCAATGGGAAACCAACATCATCGCCCCCTGCTGGAATTTTCCTGGAATTACATCTTTTCTACACTTCACTGTTATCTTCACTTTTTTTTACCAGCGGTGGCTGGCGCTCGCTCCTTTTAGTTTTCCTTCTTGCTGCTAATGACGGATGTCAAAAACCGGCGATCTGCCAGGATCCGAAACACCGGGCCATTTAGCGGCGGTGATGGAATCCGATCTGAAGCGGTTCGCCCCAAATGCATGACAGGATCAGCGTAGTCTGTGTCAGGGTTAAAGCCAGGTGTGAACCGGCCCGACTGCTCGCCACGGCGGCTCAGTCGCATCCAGCGTCGGGCCATCCGTCAAACACACGAGCCGAGAGTCTGCGCGTGCGGGATCGCGCCGTCTGCGCCCCAGACTGAGCAGGTGTACGACGACCCCGGAAAGCCGTCACTCACGCCGCCGAGGCAACAGAACCCCTCCTCTCCTCCCTGCTGCAGAGTTCAAAGGTTGCCATGGCTACCGGGGTCCCGGCGGGGGAAGAGCAATGCGCTCTGCCCCGGAGCGGAGCGGGGCGGGGCGGGGCGGGGCGGGGAGGACACGCTGACCTCTGACCCTTGCCAAGGTCTTACCGCTGGGTTGTGGATTCAGTCGATTGCGGCGTGTGCCGGTGGGCGGGGCGGCCGTAAAGCCTGTCGGCTCAGCGGCTCGTGCCGGCTGCCTCCTGGATTTGGCGGAGCCCTGGGCGAGGGAGATAGCCGCCCTCTAATCCGCCGAGTCCCCCTCACCTTGGCTCCGGCGTGTTTCTCAGATAGCCCATCTTTTTGTGTCAGATCTTTTTGCAGCTGTCGCTGCTGCGGCTTGTAACGAAGACGCAGGGCTTTGTGTGTCTCGTGTGTGTGTGTGTGTGTTGAAGAGCGTGTGTGTGTGTGTGAGGACCTGAATCAGTTTACGCCCACTCGTTGAGGTTTTGTCTCTCTTTCAGGGGGGAAAGAAAACAAAAGTCAGTTCTCAATGAGATGTTCTGCAAGGTCAGATCAAGGTGAGCAAGCAGAGATTAGAGCAAAGCTGCGAAGAAATGAAGGGAAATCAATGCAGCGTCCCCTCCAGGTATGGAAACCAGCTGCAGCAACCATCAATGCGACTCTTTTTCAAAAATGTGGAACTTTCTGAAAATGCTGTGATTCTGTTGTCGTGGAAACGGGCAAAAAATGTGGAGGAGTAGTTAAAAGAAAACCGTCCAACTTCAGCTCTGCATCAATAGAGAAAACACAACTTTTTGAAAACGCTGGTGTTTCCATTGTCATGGAAACAGGTGAAAATGAGGAGGAGGCACTCGGGTAAACTTTTTGAAAATGCTCTGATTCCGTTGTCACGAAAACGAGCGAAAATGAGCAGGAGGCGCTGTGATAAATAGTTCTTCTGCTCGAAAACAGAGGGAAAATGCAATTTTTTTTGAAAACCTTTCAACTTCGGTTCCCCATCAACAGGGAAAACGCAACTTTTTGAAAATGCTCTGATTCCGTTGTCACGGAAACGGGCGAAAATGAGCAGTAATCACTGTGATGAATAGTTGTTCTCCTTGAAAACGGGGTGATAATGCAAGTTTTTGAAAACCTTCCAACTCTGGCTACGCATCAACGGACAAAACGCAACTTTTTGAAAATGTTGTTGTTTCCGTTGTCGTGGAAACAGTTGAAAATGAGGAGGCAATGGGGTGAATGGTTCTTCTCCTTGGAAACAGGCTGAAAAATACAACTTTTAAAAATCTTACATCTTCACCTCGCATCAGCGTCAATGAGGAAAACGTAACTTTTCGAAAATGCTCCAACGTAACTTTTCGAGATGCTTCTATTGCACATGCACACCAAAAACTACCAACAGCAACAACTCATGGAGCTGTCTTGTAATTGCATTGTGTTCAGCATTTCCGCCTTTCTGTGGCATGATTTTTAAAACGTTTCCGTGTGAACGCAACAAAAACAAAAACAAAACAGTACGTTTTGACTTTGTTGCATTAAACGGAGCATCCACAGGATCGAATCAACTTTATGCAAATGAGATATGGGGGGAAGGGGAGGTCCGACGCCTCTCAAAGCTTCCATAGAAACGTCTAAACCAGTGGCAGTGAAACCAAACCAAGGACAGACTCAACAACTGTTTAAATGCTTTCAAAAATACCTTTCAAGCCAACGTAGACACGTTCCATAACTATAACTCTCACACACTCAATGAAATCAGGTATTTTTTCTTTTAGTTTGCGTAGCTTTTGAACAAAATTTCAGTTTCTTGTTCAAACTCGCTGTCACCAACATTCAAAGAAGCGGCTGAGAAAAAAAAAAAAGAAGGGTGGAAAATCCTTGCAGGGGGAAAAGATAGAGGTGGAGGGAGGAGCTGACACCTTGACGGATTGATTGAGATCGGCCAATACACGGTGTCGCCTCCGGCCCAGATTAGCGCGAGGTCCGGGGTCAGCGCCAATCTCTGCCTGTTAGATAACTCTCCTGCCTGGCAGCGCGCCGCTTGACGCCTCAATATTTTAACTGCGTATCTCTCAAAAAGTCTTCAGACTCGAGAAGCTGGCTCATACAGCTGATAGAAAGGCAGAGACAGACTTGTGGGGGCCCTGGTATCCATGGCAACCGCATCCAGGTGCACTGGTTCATATGCGATTCAGGTAATTCAACCCCCAGCCACGGAGAGCATGCGGTATAAGGTCACTGCTATTCATATGCGCTCCTCTGTATTCACGCGCCGCCTCCGTCCGGCTCCCGCGCCACATCCTCCCCGATCCTTCTCCCACAATGCCGTGCGCTGAGTGGCAGGTCTGATATTTTCCACGCGGTTTTTTGATTGAGTGCCGCATTTTAAAGAAGTCGACAACGGTGTTGACAGAATACATCAGGCGCGTTTTATTAATTCACTCAGTATTGCGGGGTGGCGGGGAGACGTGCCCGGCGCAGAGGTCCGCTTGTTACACACACACACACACACACACACACACATATAGATGCAGACACCGCCCCGGGCCGTGATTTGGACGAGGGTCATGAGTTTTCATATAACTGCATGATTAAAAAAAAAAAAAAAAAAAAAAAAAAAGGAACCAGATCCGAATGGAGTGGAGGAGGAGGAGGAGGAGGAAGAGGAAGAGTTGAAGGCGACACAGGGTTTGCTGTCGATGGGGTTTTGGAGACTTGCGTTAAGCCAGAGGCTTTGACAGTCGGGTTTAAGGAGCGAAGGATTGAAGTCAGGTCTCCACTTCATATTCCGAAAGATTAATCTCCCATCCTCCCATCCTCCTCCTCCTCCTCCTCCTACACCATTTTTGGACGTCTTGTGGCATCGTTTTTCTTTCTCTTTCCTCCACCCCTCCGCTGAGCTGTGGGTGTTTCGGCAGCGATTTGTAGTCAGGGTCGTTGGATTGCTGCAGAGCAGATTCTGTTAAAAAAAAAAAAAAAAAACTATTCCGCACCAGATCTCGTCAGCATCAGCAGTCAGTTTTGGTAATTTGCTTTAATCGCCGGGCGTGCCAAGGACTGGGACGTGGACTGTGTGTCCACAGAGGGGCAGAAAACGTCTTCTGATAAAAAAATATGTGTTATTCTTAAGGCATTTATCGGATGTCTCTTTCTTCTTCTTCTGTTTTCTCCTCACAAATCACACTCTTGCTGCACAGGAAAAAAAAAAATAAACTGATACACTGTCGTCGTGTAAACGCGATGAAAGTTTACCGATTTCACTGAGGCTGGTGTCAAATTACAAAAAAAAAAAAAGGCTTTCTCGGAGCAAGTTTTGACCAATAAAAACTAGCATAATGGATCTAAATAGCGCTCTTGAAAAGTCTGTTTGATGCAACATTAATTCATGAATTAATGATTATACCGAGTCAGCCATTCCCCATATTTGTTCCAACATGAAGAGAAAAAAAAAATGAAAAATGGACTAAACACGCACAGCAGCTGCACAAATTGTTGACTACAAACAATCTGCTCCTCTGATGTGGGCTAATTATGTTTTGCGAAGGCTATTTCAGCCAGTGGTCATTATTAAGTGAAATCAATTTCCAATCAAGTCCTGAACGGAGACATGAATATTTTCCATGTGAGGAGAAAAAGAAGAGGCGAAATTCTTTTCCGCTGTGCAGTAAATCAGAGGATCGGTGAGGCCTCTGCAATGACCTCGCAGATAGCGATGATAGCCATAAATTGGTCTGAAGTCTCATTTTCCCTGCAGGATTTTTTGACCAGCTGCCACGGCTTTGAACCCATTTCCAGCCGTCCTCGCCACGCCAAAGCCACAGACTTAATGAGTTACGTTTTATGGCCGAGGGGAGGCAAATGCAATCATGGGAGCCGTAAATATTGTGATAAGTAATACTCATCCCACTGTTTGTTTTCCGTGTTATTAGAATCGCCATGCGACAAGAATTTATTCTAATCTTTCATGAAAAACTGATCATATGAGGGAGCAATGGGGGAAAAAAAAGGAAAAGAAAAACCCTGAATGTAACAGTGGGGTGCAGGTGAAGTCTCAGCTGGCTGTCAAGTAGGGAATAAAGAAGGATGATGCTGCCATCGTGTGTACTACAGGAGTAACACACTCTACTGAAATACCCAGCATTAAACCCTATATTTATTAGAAATAATAAGAAATATGAATGAGTTCTTTTTTTGTTTGGAAAATAAATAAATATTATGTTGATCTAGATAGATAGATAGAAAGATAGATAGATAGATAGATAGATAGATAGATAGATAGATAGATAGATAGATAGATAGAAAGAAAAATTAGCTAAAGAGACACATAAATACCAAAAGAGAATTATCAAGTGACATATTTACGGGTAGATTTTCTTATATTATTATTTGACGTGTGGCCAGAAAGTTGTGATTATGGTTTCATCTTAAAGAAAAAAAAAATGCAATTTTTAAAGCAATTTCCTCACTGGGTTAAATTAAATTGAATAGTTTACACTCAATATAGATAAGCTCAAAGATTTCAATGATTTTTTTTTGTATTAATGTTTTTGAAGAGTTAAAAGAATAGTATTTATTAGGTGATAATAGAAAAAAGGTGACTGATTTTTCAACATTAGTTTTTTTCATTTATTTTTCTATTATATATTTTTGTTTCATTGCTAATATTTATTTCATTTTTATTTTTGGTAATTATTGCGTTTAGTTTGTTTAATTCATTTTTATTGACTTTATTTTTCATTTGATTTTTGATCAATTTTTTTTCCATTTCATTTTAGATATAGTTTGATTTTTGTTTCAATTTTTATATTGTATATGATCTTTTTTATCGTATAGTAAGTAGATATTTCTTTTTTTTTCGTATTTCTTGTTATACAACTCCGCGCATGCTCAGAGGCTCTCAGCCGTCTGCGCTCCCTTTCGTTCTTTTCCGTGACTTCCGCCTCCCCCGCCCTCGGCAGTTCTCGGGTGTCTCCGCCTCCACTCGGGTCCTGTCGGCGCCGCTGAGCCCTCGCTGTCGTCGTCTCCCTCGTCCTCCTCTCCGTGTTGTTGTTCTCGGTGACGCGGCGGAGGTGTAGCCTGACGCGGTCTCTTACGTGTCGGTCTGAATAAAAGTGGAGCTCCGTAGACCCGGGAGTGACGAAGCGAGTCTGTGTTGGTAAGAGGATACGCGTCCGGTGTTTGCTAAACAGATAGATGGCCGCCCGGGGAGCTTATTTGCGCCAAATCTCCGCACAGAGCCGACAAAGAGATCATGGCGGCGGTTTGCAGAGGCTCACAAAATGAGTCAGTCTCTGCGAGGCTGCACGGAGGTATTAATGTGGGAGTGGGCTTGGTTCTCTCTAAATAAACTGTCTGGGGATGAGTAGCGGAGGCAGCTGGCTTTGTCGTGCCGGGTTTAATTCTGCGCTGAGAGGAGAAGGAGTGAGATAAAGTTGGTGAAAGTGAAGAAAAGTGGTTTTCCCTCCATCTGTAGCCGCTAGCATCCTAACGGGACCAATCACTGCAGATCCACGCCTCGCTTCCCCCGTTCAGCACACCACTCTGACACAACAACACACACATCCGAGTTTTAACCAAAGATTGGGACTCGTTTCGTCAGACTCCTGTAGAGTTTTGTGCATTTACCAGAGATTCCTGTTAGCATGTTAGCATGCTAATGCAACCCATTCTACTGAACGCACATGCTAGCTGTTAGCATTCTCGTTTTTGTTTTCTTTTTTTTTTTTTTTCTTTATAAAGTTCAAGATCCGGTGAAGCATGTCCTCTTGTTTTAACTTTATCAAGCTGGGATATCAAGTGGGCTCTGCATGCCGGCGCGTGAAGCCAAGCCACACCCTCCTCCGTCAACTTGTGGATGTTTTGTGTGCAGATTCTCAATGACCATGGAGGCTGGAGCAGACGCACAGCAGGGTGGAGAAACAGCTGTTTCGGAGTCCGAGGCCCAGCAGATCACCCTGGCACAGGTAATCCATAGTTAATCTACTAAAAGATCACCCCAGACGAGTCATCGGAGATGTTGGGGACCTCTGGCACTGTGTTGAATCATTTTAAATCTGTGTGATTATGAATGTGGAGTTCCTCAAGGCTCCATACTGGGTCCTCTTTCATTGACTGCCTCCATCATAAGGATGCAGAGAGAAAAATGTGTAAAATCGACATACTTTCTGGATGTGGACATCAACAAATGAATCATTCCAGAATTGGAGGATAATTTGGGCTTCAAAATTTTGAGAGAAACTAATCTAATCTTGTTCAATTTGCCGTCACCACAATAAGAGGGTTACAAATTCATGCCAAAGTTAACTTTTCTCAGAGATAGAAACCATCTGTTTAGCTAGCTGTTACTGTTGATCAAGAGGACAACTTCAACTTAGTAAGGTAAATAAACCAATGCATTTGTTTGACTTTAATAATCTGCATTGTGGATGTGACTCAATGTTTTCTTCTTCTACCATACTAAAAATGTTTGTCCAGCAGGGTTCTGTGCATGTTTAGGGACATAGATTCATTGCGTAATAGTTAATATTGATCAAAACAAATGTTCCTACAATTCCAAGAGACGTCTGTGAGAAAAAACAATGTAAAATAAATGAAATTGTTAATGTATTTAGAATGTTTTACATGGAATTCCTCTGAAACAAGACAAAAATCTGCATTTTAGGAGGAACTTCTGACATATTTGGGATTTCAAAAGATACATTTTATCCAGATCTTTTTAAATTTTACTGAAAATCTTCACATTGTGTACATGAGTTATCTGAAATTTCATGGCGAGGACGTTAAATGTCCTTAATTTCTAGACTGACCCAAATAATCTCTCTAAACTGGCACATGGCATCTTAAGCCCTCGATCTATTTTAAAGATGCCTGTAGCTGCAGTGGCATTAAATTGGTTTAAATCTGTGTTCAGTAGCCGATTCTGAATCCGTGTTGTCCGACGCAGGCGTCCATAGCGGCGGGCCAGGTGTCGTCCAGCAGCCCCACGGTCACTTTAGTACAGCTCCCCAACGGACAGACGGTGCAGGTGCACGGCGTGATCCAGGCGGCCCAGCCGTCCGTCATCCAGTCGCCGCAGGTCCAGACGGTACAGGTGAGACGCCTCGCCGCCACGTCGGCTCGCCCTCCGGTTTGTTTGTTTTTTTTTGTTTTTTTTTTTCTCAACAAGCCGCGATTTGCTTGTCAGATCTCGACGGTTGCCGAGAGCGAGGACTCCCAGGAATCCGTCGACAGCGTGACAGATTCTCAGAAGAGGAGAGAGATCCTCTCCAGGCGGCCTTCGTACAGGTCGGTGATCTTCTTCGTCTCGCCTTCCTTCCTCGTTTCGTGACTCGTAATTCTGGATCGTTTGATTAACTCCCCGCAGGAAGATCCTCAACGATCTGTCGTCGGACGCCCCGGCGGTGCCTCGGATCGAGGAGGAGAAGTCGGAGGACGACTCGGCCCCGGCCATCACGACGGTCACCATGCCGACGCCGATCTACCAGACCAGCAGCGGACAGTACAGTGAGTGCGCTTCCTGCCTTCTGAAGCTGTTCTAGCATTAGCTTTAGCGCTAACTTAGGCTTTGATCATTAGCTTTAGCAGCAATCAAAGCGGTTGCCACCAATGAGGAGCAACGTCTTGACTGCTTTCAGCAAAAGTTGAAGTTGTTACAAGTTGTTGCTAGTATTAGCATTAGCTTTAGCATTAGCTTAAAATTCCACCCCTGTTGACTGTGAAGAAGCTTCCAGTGGCTCTTGATGGCGAAGGAAACGTGTTTATATATCCACTCTGTGTCCGCAGTCGCCATCACGCAGGGCGGGGCCATCCAGCTGGCCAATAACGGCACAGACGGCGTTCAAGGCCTGCAGACGCTCACCATGGCCAATGCGGCGGGCGCCCAGTCCGGCGCCACCATCCTGCAGTACGCCCAGACCAGCGACGGCCAGCAGATCCTGGTGCCCAGCAACCAGGTGGTCGTCCAAGGTGAGGCCGAACTCGGCGCTTTCGCCGTCGCCCCGTGTCGGACGAGGTCTGAGCGAGGTTTGTTTTGCGCTTCAGCCGCCTCCGGCGACGTCCAGGCCTACCAGATCCGCACCGCCCCCACCAGCACCATCACTCCCGGCGTCGTCATGGCGACCTCGCCCGCGCTGGGCGCGACGGGCGCCACCGAGGAGGTGACGCGCAAGAGGGAGGTCCGACTGATGAAGAACAGGTACGTCCCTAGAGGGGTTTTTTAAAAAAAAAAATTTTTTTGTAATTCTTTCAATCTGAAGTGACCATGTTCCCATGCGCCCTTTCAGGGAGGCGGCGCGCGAGTGCCGCAGGAAGAAGAAGGAGTACGTGAAGTGTCTGGAGAACCGCGTGGCCGTGCTGGAGAACCAGAACAAGACGCTCATCGAGGAACTCAAAGCCCTCAAAGACTTGTACTGCCACAAATCAGAGTAGAGTCCCGCCCCTCCCCTCCCCCCCCCCCCTTCCCCACCACCGTGTACAGAGACTCAACACAGAGCCATACATCGGATGCCACACCCCCCCCCCCGCCGCACCTAAACCACGCCCCCTTTTCTACTCTTTGCTTTCTTTTTTTAAAAAAAAAAAAAAAAACTGAAAGTGTGCGAAACAGAAGAGCTACTCTAACGACCATTCCGGTTCCGGTGGGCGTCGTCACCAGCAAGCCCCGCCCACTCCCATCACAGCAACGGATCGGCGCTAACAACCTGTTACTTACGATGAAATTGTAAATGGGCTTTTTAAAAATCTTTGGAGCTTATGTATTAGGATGACGCTTCCATAATGCCAACTTATTTTGTTTTTTTCTTACTTTGCCTTTACAGAAGATGTTTTTTTGTGTGTGTGTGCGTGTGTGTGTTGAGCGAAGTCGTTGGGGAAAAAAAAAAAAAAGTAAAAGTATAAATCTTCGCTTTTCAAGGAAAACTAGTCAAAGGAGATGTTTTAACGTTTTAATTTGCACCAACATTTTTTTTTTTTTTTTTTTAATTCTTTTTGATCGGAAGCCAGAAACATGAGCCTTATCTCGAAATCTCGTCAATAGGAAGCGGCATGCGCACTTCTCCCCCTCCCCCCCCCCCCCCCCCCTCCTCTTTGCATCTACAATCCTGCAGCATGAACCAACTGGATCTTTTTCACCATGATGTATTCTGTATAGTCTCAATAATGCTTTTTTTTTTTTTTTATGTTGCTTTTCGTTTTATTTTTTATTCACGATTTCTAAACGTCAGCACCGACTTGTATAAAAAAAAAAAACAAACAAAAACAGACATAACTGCATCATGTTAGAGCTATTGAGGATATTTACATTTTTGGCAGCTGTTAATAAATAAATGTGTTTCTGGTAGTCTCTTCTGGTGGGAATGTCACAAATCCTCCCGACGGAGTTTCTGAGCTTTGTAGATGTGAATGTCACGTTGTTGATCGTAGTGGACCTGCTCTATGGTGAAGGTCTTCTCCAGCATGCCGAGGAAGTTCGTGTCCCGCTCGTAGCGGATCTTGCACGCCAGCAGGACGGCGGTCCTCCCCGAGGACAGGTGATCCAGGGTCCGCAGGAGGAGCCGGAACGTGTCTTCCAGGTACACGATGTCCGCCCCCAGGATCAGATCGAAGCCGCCGGCTGGGTAGCGGTCCAGGTCCTCGCCCCAGCTCAGCTCCGAGACCGACGCGGACCCCGGGGAATCGGCGGGGAGGTTGGACTTCACGTTGGCGCTGAGGAGATCCAGAGCGGGAAGCCTGTCGGTGATGGTCACCTGAGCACCTGGAAAAAATAAGAAAACGATCAGATCTGCACAATTGCACCAATATAGATTGTTTTAAGTGATGCCACTGCCTCGCTGAGCCTCTATGGAGATATTAAGATAGTTAGCAGTCTTTTGAACCAGAGGAATGATCAACAAACTCCATGCTTTCTCCTGAATGTTGTTTAATTTGATGCAGGATGAAACGGTTAAAAACAGATTATATAACATGACAAATAAAATGAAAAAACAGATTAAAAATTAAACAAGAGAACTGCACAAAAACCTGGGAATTTCCTATATTTTTAATGTGTTACATTGCCTCTTGAAATTTACTATTTTTATTCGCATTCTTAGTTATGAAAACGTAATTCAGTTTAGTTTTTTTTTTACTAGAGAACCCTGGCATGTTTATATTTTGTTTATTTGATGTAAATGTGATGTTTATTCTAAAGAGAAACGCATTTCCGTTCATTCATAAACAGAGAGGTATACCCACCCAATATGGCCGCCACTATCCCCACCAGTCCGGTGCCAGCTCCGAGTTCAATCACCTTCTTCCCCTTTAGCTCCACTTTCCCCAGCTCCATATACATGCACATGACGACCGCCTGGAAAATAACGTGTATTTTAGGGGAACAATACGTGTCTTTATGACAGATAAAGTGTGTTTTTGATACTTACTGCGTCCCATACAACCGCAGCCACTCCGAGGTTTTTCCAGTCCTGCACTAAACAGAGGTCGTGATTTGCGAAACGAAACTGTGCCGAGGAGTTGTGGAGTTTGGAAAGTGCGGGCAGCGGGTTTTCAACATATGGAACGAGGGCCATGATGTGAAAAAATAAAGATAAATTCCCCTGGATGCTATCATGCCATGCTACACGCTAAACACGCATGCGCACTTGCGCAGTGTATTTCTTCTTCTGCACGTCTGTCTGTACTCACTATCGCCACCGTCTGGACTTAATTATAATACTTTGAATGACTGCAGTTCCGTATTTATGAATGAAACAATGCGTTTCATGTTTCGTATTTTTCCAAGCTGCTCTAATAAAAAACATAGCGTATGTTTAACACCGTTCTCAACATATCACTGAGCACGCTCAGCCAATCACATAAGAGCAGACTTAAAACCGACCAATAACAACGTCTGAATCCATTGATGGGCGTTTCCATAAAGGTTGTTATGATGAAGGGGGCGTGGAGCCGTCGTGAACGTACGGTTCGCTCTCAAAATGCAGTGAGCACGCCCAGCCAATCAGAAAGCAGCTGAGTTAGAATCAACCAATAGTGACGCCTCATTTCATTAATGGGCGTATCCGTGGGGGCCGTTCATAAAGTAGGGGGCGTGGCCTCCATGTGAAGTTTATAATAAATGCCCATGAATGCCCACGTTATAGTTTCCGGTTTGATTTCATAATAAGATCTAAAAAAGAAAATTCCGTTGTAATTTCTGTGCATTCACCTTGTGATGAATCAAAAATGAATGCAAACAGTGCTTATTCAAGTCAAAATGTTTGTTTTATTTGTTGAAAAGCTCAATTTGGAATAAGGAAGTTTGCTTGTTAGAACGTTTATTTGCTGCAGTGCGTTTTATGTTGAAATTCAAAAGCCGGAAGTGGAAGTGGATTTAACATCTGCGACGAGATGAGAGCTATCATCGGCTCCCCATTTCACACAAACTGTAACTCCGCTTCAGTTTCTGTCTTTATAGATCTATCTAACTGGTGATTTAGTCTCGCAGGAGGACAGAAGAGGCCAGGTCCGAGCCGCAGCGGGGATGGATTGATCCACGAAGGAGCCAGGGATGGACTGAGGAGCTAGCATTAGCCGGCTAGCCATGGAGGGAGGTAGAGGAGCTTGTGACTTTGTCTCATTAGAGTCTGATTTTTTTAGAATGAAATGAAGCTATTTCACACAAAACAGCGCAGTTGAAGCATTTGTCAGCTGTCCTTGTCCGTAAACTGCAGATCTGCTGTGAAGAAGACACCAGTCACTCCAGATCCTTGATCACTAGAAATCCTCATCAGTATGATCTGGATGCCATCAAAGTGAAGTTTTGATTCGACTGGCCCCACAAATCTGAAGATCTCCAGTGATGGGAGGTTCGGTGTCCTGCTGCATCTCCCCGGGGGAGAGTCCCAAGATCCACAGGAGGGAGGTGGAGCTGGAGGAGTGTCCCATCACCACCACCGAGGACGTCAGCGAAGATACAGGGACCTACCTGCAGCACATCAGCGACAGGGAACTCCCAGACGGTGCGTGTGGATGACTTTGTACCTTACTTTTCCTCTATGGTCTTCTGATTTTATTTGTTTCCAGCAGAGCTGGCCCATGAGACCAACCCGTCGGACCACCCTCGAGCCAGTACTCTCTTCCTCAACAAGTCGCAGACGGACGGTCGGTATCCAACCCTTCACCATGTCACACTCTGATACTTTACCTGTCCTGATCCTCATTTTCCTCTCGGATTTCAGTACGGGAGAAGAGGAAAAGCAACTACTTGAATCATGTAAGTCGAGTGAGTCGTCGTGGATTCACACTGCCTAAGACGAATGGTTGAATATTTTTTTAATTTTCTTTTATTTCAGATGTCTCCGGGACTCCTCTCTAAAAAGTACAGCTCCTGCTCAACGATATACATCGACGACAGCACAGTCAGCCAGCCCAACCTCAAGAGCACCATCAAATGGTAACGAAACCAGCCCGATGCGACCGGATCAGCTGAAACGGTCTGAATTCAACACATTTTGGTTTCTCTCTGTTCCAGTGTTGCATTGGCCATTTATTACCACATCAAAAACAGGTAGGAGAAGCTTGGAATCCAGTCAGAAATGCCACTTTTTGAAGATGCTTGATTTTGTTTTGGTGTCTGTTTCTATTAGATCTGAGAATATAGAAGGTTTTTAGGGAATGATGATGAAAATATCTTTACTTTTATGAAAATTAAACCAGTACTCAAGATAATGATGACAATCTCAACTTAAAGCCAATTTTAATGCTGCGAAATAGAGTCAAACGTCACATGATGGGTGTTTTTACCCCGTGACAGCAGGACTTTAAGTGTAATTTGCTAGAAATGAAGCAGCTAATAGGGGTGGGGGAGTCATATACATGTTGGGATGTTTTGTTTTATTTGCCTCTTTTCGATGCAGCCCAGGGTTTTGAAAAGAAAAAGGAAGTTTAAGTTCTAAAGCCGTGCATTAATTTGTCAGATAGGGCTCCTGATTTAGTCTGTAGACGTCATCATTCAACTTTTTCACATGGTGTTAAAGTGAAATTGGCAGAATCAAAGAATCACAATTTAATTCGAATCCCCAATGCTCCCGCAGAGATTCCAACCGCTCGCTCGACATCTTCGACGAGAAGCAGCACCCTCTGTCGGTGAGTTGTTCCCCGCTATTCATGCCTTCGTCCTTTAACCCGCTCTCCGAACGTCCAATCGCCCTGACGTCTGTATTCCCCCCCCCCCCCCCCCCCCCCGACAGCGGGAGAAAGTCCCGGACGACTACTCCGTGGTCGACCCCGAACACAAACTCATCTACAGCTTCATCCGGACGCTCTTCAGATCGGCGCAGCTCACGGCCGAGTGCGCCATCGTCACCCTGGTGAGTCCGGGGCGGTCCGCCCGGGGCCCGCCCTGCCGCCGCCGTCTCGTCGTCGGTGGACGCTGACCGCCGGTCCCTGTCGCGTCAGGTTTACCTGGAGAGGCTGCTGACGTACGCGGAGATGGACATCTGTCCCTGCAACTGGAAGCGGATCGTCCTGGGAGCCATCCTGCTGGCGTCCAAAGTCTGGGACGACCAGGCCGTGTGGAACGTGGACTACTGCCAGATCCTGAAAGACATCACCGTGGAGGACATGTGAGTCTCTGTCCTGGAGCCCCGATTCGGTGTGAGGAAAGTAGAGACACTCACTTTTCTTTTAAAGGACGAACATTAAGCTGGAGCAATATGGCAACAATACCACCAAACCAGAGCCCCAACAGAAAAAATAAGTCGATCTCGGCCAAAGAACCTTCCTGAATATGCTTAGATTTGAATAGTTTGTGCAAGGTAAACATACTACAAGCTGAAAAATTTAAATTCCAAAACCAAATGTCAAATAATTCAAGTAATATTGAAGGCTGATTTCAAATGGGGAACATAAAAATGTCAAGTGTTCTAAATTTATGCAGTAATTTTGACAGGATCTAAGTACCAAAACGCTAAATAACTTATTGATACTTATCATATATTAAGTTTGATTGAAAGTTCTGACACTTTATTGTGCCTCTAAAACCAGATGTACGCTAAGTACAGTGGGTGACTGAACCAAGATGGCCGCCTTAATAGGTAGTAACGGTGTCTACTCTTCATATGTCTGTGTTCGTCTACACAACGCTTTGATTGGTCGATCAGATCAGAACTTAAGTATGAACTAGGGCTGGGCGATATAGCCAAAAAATTAAATCTTGATTTTTTTTTTCTTTTTTTTTTTTTGCTTGAAATCCGATGAATTATTTTAGTCGATTTTTTTTCTGTGTAAAGAAACACAATTAAACGTTTTTCCAAATATAGGATCTTTTATTGAATGCCAAAACGTCAGCATTTAACTGTACAGGGAATGGAGTTATTACTAAGAACACTTGCATGGGCAGTGCATTGAAATAAATAAATTAAAGGAAAACTGGAGAAAAAAATTAACAATTTATAAAAAAAAAAAATCCCACATAGATCAAATTTAAGCGCCGGCAAACATGTGATTTCATTTTCATTTTTATCATATTTGTGCTCTTTATTTCATTTTGTGCCTTATGTCAGCCTTTTCCTTTTTAATTTTCAGATAATTCGGCCAAGTGCATTATGGGAAAAAATGAGGAATGGGCCGTGTGCTCTGCACGAGCGCAGTGTGGGATTCTAGGGGCGTCGCGTTCTATATCCCCGGCTGGGGGCAGGAAGATAAAACTCTTCTCATTTGTAAGAGAATGTTGACTGTAGTCTGCGCTACAGCGCCAGTCCTCCTGGTGTGGCGACTGTGTGTATTACACGCGTCCGGTAAAAATGGCGGAGGGACAGAAAACATTTAACCCGACGTTGAGATTTAATGGTTTTTCACATCGATTGAAAAAATAAAATCGAATTAATTCGATATATCGCCCAGCTCTAGTGTGAACCCTACAGATGGAATAAAATGGTCTTGAAGTTGTACCGCTGGACTCTCTCGGGTGCCGGGATGAACGCCGTCTTGACGTGTTCCCCAGGAACGAGATGGAGCGCCACTTCCTGGAGCTCCTCCAGTTCAACATCAACGTCCCCGCCAGCGTCTACGCCAAGTATTACTTCGACCTGCGCTCGCTGGCCGACGACAACAACCTCAGCTTCCCCCTGGAGCCGCTCAGCAACAAGCGCGCCCAGAAACTGGAGGTAGGACCTCGCCCCCTTTCTCGTTTCCGAAACCCACTTCCTTGTTTTTCTGGCGCTGACGGACGGAATTGTCTCCAGGCCATCTCCAGGCTGTGCGAGGACAAGTACAAGGACCTGAACAAGTCGGCGTTGAGGAGGTCGGTGAGCGCCGACAACCTGGTCGGGGTGAAGAACTCGCAGGCCGTGCTGTCGTGAGTCCGACGGGGGGAAAAAAAACCAACCGCCGAATCCCGCGACCTCCCATCATGAAAACACTAGACGTCCGTCTCTCAGAGGACGGGAAGACACACCCGCCATAGAGCATCATGGAAACACGCCCCACATGCGGTCTCTATGTCTTCATTACATGGAACTTCAGCTATTTGCCTTTTAAGCATGGTAATACGAGAAAAAAAAAAAATGTCGCAGGCTGTCGTGTTTTTCTTTTGAACGGTGGACGTCTACGACCGGGGGGGAATCCGCATGAAAACGTTTGCAGAGGACGTTACCTCTGTCTTTCTTTCTTTTTTTTTTTTTTTTTTACTCTCCTCTGAACCGATCCCGTCCCCTTCTCATGTATTCCGGTGGAGGGCAGAGCAGTGGAGCTACCCTGTGGTGTAGTTCTGCACGTGCAGAGAGTAGACTTTGTTTTGCTTACTATGTAGGCCCCTATAGCTGTGAAATGTACTTTATTTAATTCAAATAAATTTTACTCGCTGTTTCAAGTTGAGGCTGCTTAGGTGGAAAAAAAACGTGTCTTGGTCCTTTTATCCGTTGTTGTTGTTGTTGGTTTGGAGCTGGGAGCTCAGCTGAAGCTCGCCTCGCTGTAGTTAGTACGTTTTCGCAACTTTTTGGAAAACTGATTCCAGTTGGGAACTTTTTTTTGTTCGTGCTCCGGCTCCATAGAAATGGGAAAATGCAGCGTTTCTAAAAAGTTACGTCTCCATGGAAACGAGGAGGTTTTAACACACTTTGCAAAGCTCCGTCTCCATGGATACCAGCAGAAACGCAACTTTTCGAAAAGCTCCATCTCCGTGGAAGAGGGGGAGAAATGCAACTTTTTTTAAAACATTCCTTCCCTGTGGAAACGGTGAGGGAGAAACACAACTTTTCAGAAGCTGGAAAACGGGGAGAAGCGCAACTTTTCGAAAAGCTCCATCCCCCTGGAAAGGAAGAGGGGGAAACACACAGTTTTAAAAAGCTCTGTCTCCATGGAAATGGGCAGAAACGCAACTTTTTGAAAAGGTCCTTCCCTGTGGAAATGGTGAGGGGGAAAACCAATTTTTCTAAAAGCTTCATTCCCGTGGAAACGGGGGAGGGGGAAACTTTTTGAAACAGTGAGGGGGAAAACACAACTCTTCAAAAAAGTCCCTCTCAGTGGAGATGGGAAAATGCTACATTTTGACAATGATCTGACTCCGTCTCTATGGAAACGAGGGGAAAAGAAAGTTATCTTCATGTAGCCGAGGGGAAAAGCCAACATTTCTAAAACGCCGCTCCTGCCTATGAACGTGTTAAAAATGAGTTCTGACTCCCAGTCCAGATCCTCCTGGACTCGGCAGTTTTAGAGTTGACAGTCACCGGAACAACAATCCAACTAGGCTGTCTGCCCATATTGAGTGTCCGTGCTCTCTCGTGCACGTGTTTCTGCCTTTTCCGTGGAAACGGACATCGTTTTCGATCGTCACCGTGTAAATGCGGAACTATTCTGAAATAATGCAGAACCTATGAGTTTCCCACTTGAAAAGTGTCAACGGGGTTTCAATGTCAAACTTTCTAAATTATTATTTAAGCTGCTGACACAATTCAAACGAATATGGTTTGTTTTATATCGGGGAGAGACCCAGAAAGACCACAAGAGGTGGATTCTCAGAGTCGGTCGTTCCACGTAACATCTCCCAAAAAGATGGAAGAAAAACCGTCTATTTTTTACAACGTCCGTTTCCACTGTTGCCTGGGCATGTTGGCATTCTCGCTGCTAGCCTTGTATATCTTCGACCTGTACAGAGTTGGAACTGCAGCTGGGATGACGGCGACACCCAAGCGAGTGATGGCGAGCAAATTAACAACCGAGCTCATAAGACCTTCCGCTCCGAACGCTGGATGCTATTTTTGCACTTCCCTGCTGTTCTGACGACCATTTGCTGGAATTGTACATGTCAGAGGTTTTCATCATAGAAGAGCATGTAGTGAAGGTTTTTTTTTTTTTCTCCCCACTTATATCCTGTAATACCGCTGTTCAGAATACTTATCCAACACGTCTCTATTGCCTTCATTTTCTCTTTAACAGAAATAGGTCCTTGTTTCCAGGTAACTTTGCACTCTCAAGTCCTTGTACAGTATCTCATTCGATCTACTGGCTAATCCAATCAGATCTACTTCTCAGAGAGCCTTTTTTTTTTATATAAATCAATGTATTGAATTGGATAAACGGCTCTCTGGATCGCTTAGTCGGCCTGAACTCGTCGTCAGAAGAGCATGGACAGCTGTCCGTCGTGGGACTTTTCCCTCTCGGAGAAAACCTTCCTGGCTTTCTTCCTGCTGTTCCTCGCCTGCGTCGTCTTCTCGGTCGCCGCTAACGGATTCCTCTTCTTCCTGGTGGCGCGGTACAGGCAGCTCCTGTGGCAGCCGCAGTACATCCTGCTGAAGAACATCTCGGCATGCGGCGCCGGCACGGGTTTCACCGCCGCCCTCGCGCTGTCGGTGTCCGTCACGCAGAGGAAGACGCAGAGCTACGGGTCCTGGTGCGTCGCGCAGTTCTGCGTCCTGCGCTGCTTCTTCCTGACCTCCCAGGTCACCTTGGCCCTGATGGCCCTGGAGCGCTACGTCTTCATCTGCCACGGCATCCACTACCTCAGGGTCATCAGCGGGCGCAACGTCCATGTCTGCGTCGGGCTGGCCTGGCTGCTCAGCGGGGCGGCCAGTGTCCACGGGGGGCTGATCCTGAGCCGGGCCGAGGGGGGCTCCCGGCGGCCGACCGGCGGGCTCCTGTGCGACGCCGTCACCGTCAGGCAGCACCTGGCGTTCTCCGTCCGAGACGACGTGCTGGTGTTCGGACCGCCGTCCGTCCTCACCGTCCTGTGCATACTGACCATCTGCTACTGCTACGCCTGCATGTACCACGCCGCGCTCAAGGTGAGCATGGCGCTCAAGTGCAGCAACCACCGGGCCAGCCGCACGGTGGGACTCTACATCTTGATGTTCCTGCTGCAGCTGGCGTTCAACGTGTTCTTCGTGGTCCTCACGCTGTCCGAGAAGAGGGACGCCGCCTCCTGCGGCGTCCACCGGTCCCTGGTGACGGCGCTGCTGATCGCCGTTCCCCCGGGCATCTTCGCCTCGTTCTTCGCCACCAGGAACCCGCAGATCAACCGGCTGCTCCGCAAGTTGAGGGGCGCGTCCGCCGGCGGGATCCGGAGGATCCGGCAGAGCAGCGGCAGCAGCGCCGAAAGAACTGGGAAGCCAACGCTTCACGTGGAGCGGGAAGGACTGAACAGCTCGCCTCCGCCGCTACCTGGATACATCTGGACACATTCTGAGGACCGGCAGGAGACCTGAGACGCTCGTCCGCTTCTTTATCTAAACTGTCGTCCAATTCCGCACCAATTTTGTGTCTCAGGTGTTATGGATGTGTGTGTGGTCGTTCGACCAGCAATATGCATTAAAATCACTTGGAATTTCTGATGAAGTACTGTGACCATATTATCATTTTTCAACCATATTTTCAAACTCCAACCTGTGAGAGCTGATTGGATGTGAGCATCCCAGCTGATGTGTGTCTGTGTAATGAAGGAGGGGTTTGTCCTCAGTAGATCAACACCCTTCATCAAAGGTGCGTGGAGTTAGGAGGCAGATTATTTTGAAGTTGTGGGAAAACCAGATTTACAAGAAAAATCAAGCATGAGTTTAATACAAGGAACCCTTGTTGGCATAATCCAGAACTGGAACCTACCTGGAGAATTCAGAAGAACCCAAAGTGTGAAGTTCTTAGAGACACAGTCAAGGTAAGGGAGGTTGAAATCCCACCACTATTCAACAAGACGTCACGACTGGTCCAATAATACCTAATAATTTCGCACACAGTGTAAAATACTTCAGTCACTTTCTGCAAAAAGCTTGAATGAATGAATGAATGAAGCGATAGCAGTTCTTTTGAAGGATGAGTGCAGCTTGCTTTAATGAGTGTATCAGTCTTACTTCAGTCATATTTTGTATGTAGCATTGAACTCTTTAGCATGTAGCATCACTGGTGCATCTCTGACTATAACTCCACCAAAGAGGATGCACTCTGCTTCCAATATCACAAATTCCACATTTTGGAAAGCATTTTCTTGGTGCACAACTCGCATTTGAGGTACCTCTATAGGACCACACATCCCTGGTCTCTAATTCTTTTTTTTTTTTCCTATGTGAAGAGCTGTCTCATTGCAGATTTGCAGTATCCTTGGGCGACCACATCAGGGCAGTGCTGCAGTGTGAAAGGCAGCCGGCCCTGACTGCAGGTGTGAGGATGGGCCATGTGTTAATGCGACATCTCTCCGTGCTCCAGTGCAGAGCACACGTCTTCCTCGCTGGCGTCGATGGACGACAGAGACAGATTCTGACATTTTTCTGGCATGCAAACTCAGAAGACGTGCAGAGGAAATGATAAATCTGTTTGTTTTTTTTATGCATGGGAAGAATGTGCAGAATGATTGCATAAACCCCAATGCAGTAAATATCTGCATCCCATTAAGCTTGTATTAGTGTTGGTACATGAAAACTGTCATAATCTGAAATGAATAGTGTGTGTGTCCTGCAGGGATCACAGTGCCAGTGCAGCTTCATTAATCTCCCAGCATCACGGGAATTGTCTGAACTCCAAAAGAGCGCTGTAGAGAACAAGCCTCCTCGCTGCAACGCCTCTGGGGAGTCACTCCCATTTACCCTCCACACGCTCGGGTCACTCTTCATATCACACACCGTTCAAACTGCACAATGTCAAAACCGGCGCCGCTCGATCTGCACGGGAAAATGTGACGGCGTGTTGCCACCGCCAACGCCGCCACCGCGTATCTGGCCATGCATGAAGAGGCGAGAGGTGAACGTGTATGTGGGTCAAATGAATGAGATGCACACAAAAAAAAAAACTGTGCCACAACCGGATCATAAATATTTATTTCTCGTTAATAATGCATATGAAAGCTTATATCCTGATTACAAAACATACTGCTATGAATCTCACAATAAAGCAGGATTGTTGTCTTTTTATTAGAATTTGAAGAGTTATGTCATTGTGCTCAATCAGAGGTGTGAAATATAAAGTCTGTGGGCCAAAACCGGCCCCCTGAGAGGCTCCAATCGGGCCAGGCTGCCACTTTGAAAGCAGATGAGCATGTTTTAGGGTTTGGTTGTCAGAGCCACTGAAAACATAAGTTTTAGAGAATGGCTACGAAGGTGGCGCTTTTTCGAAATGCTCCAATTCCGTCTCGGTGGAAACGGGAGAAAACGCAACTTTTTGAAACTGCTCGGACTCGGTCTCCATGGAAATTGGGGGGGGGGGGGGGGTGAAACTTTTTGAAAACACTCTAATTCTGACTCCATTGACAGTCACTGTAATAGAACTGCAGCTTGGTTGTCTGTCTATATGAATGTCCATGTACTCCCGTTGTTAATGGTTATATCATATTGTTTTGTGTGTGTGTGTGTGTGTGTGTGTGCGTGGTTTCAGCGCCAACTTGTGGCCCGGCATGCTAACTACATCAATTTCAGTGTTTCTGCCGTTTCCATGGAAACAGGCATCATTTTCTAAACGTTGCAAGTGCAAGCGCGAAACTTTACAAAAGCCATACGTTGAATGGAGTTGGGGCGTTTACAAAAAGTCCCACTGATGGAGGCTTTTTTTTATAAAAAGTTGTGTTTTCATTGACTCCTTGCACCGTTGTCAAGTGATCAGACGCCCAAAATGCAATGAGTTTTTTTCCATTTTCACTTAAACAGTAGTCAAGACTTGAGGGTCCTGAACATTACAGACCTTGAATATTGACTGAAACCGAACATCCCTGTGCATTTCGTTGCGTTCTGGCTGTCTTCGTTCTCCGATCCAGCCTCCCGCCGTCTTACAGCTCGCCGCCGAGCTGGCACAGAAACGGCCGCCGGTTTGTCTCTCCGCTGTACGATTTGAACCTCGTCCCGCACCTCTGGCTTCTGGCATTACCGGGAACAGCCAGTCGACTGTCAGCGCCGCAACCAGACGTTCGACAGATGCCAACTGCCAGCTGGGGTCCAAAGAGGAAGCCGAGTGCAGGTTTTTTTTTTTTTTTTTTTTTGACATTCTGAAGCGGTCGGAGGGAGGAAGCGGGATGATCTCTCTCTTAACCCGCTCTGTGTAGCTGCGATGTTACACGGGCCAAAACTATTAAAAGACGTTCTACATGACTGAGCTGCCTGCCGGAGACTCACAATAGCGCTCGCCAACACAAAACTGCTTATCTCTATACATGTTTCCATTTGCGCGGCCAACGAGAAGCCGAGCGTTTTTTTTTTTTTTTTCCTCCTGAAAGCAGCGTCATGCAATTTGAGTTTTTGCTTTTTTTTTTTTTTCTTGGTGCAGAGTGTACAGAACGCAGTCACGCGACATTACCTCCTGTTTTGAAGAAGGTGCTCTTTTAGTGCCGATCGATCACTCCGGGGACTGCCTTTAATTCGTTTTTTTTTTTTGTGCGATTACTGCAGCAAAAAAAAACAGAAAACGCCAGGTCTGTTGGACACTAAGCTAACATCCAAGGTCAAATTTGAGATTTCAGATGTGATTGCAGGAGTTTAAAGATGGTGAATCTGTGTTTAATCATTGAGATTTGAGGAAAGTGGCTCAGAGGGTCAAACGACGGCCGTGTTCCTCTTTGACTCCGACACCGAGCCCTGGGGAATTCCGGAGTCGGACGGGGAGGACGGTTTGTGGACGCACAGCCGATCGGCCCGCGGCGGGCCGGGCGTCTGGCAGGGGCCTCCGGTTTTTACTGTTCCTCTGCGCGCCGCGATCAGCGGACACATCAGAGCGATGATGACATGCTGAGTAGAACAAAACGGCGTTTAATGGGCTCCGGGCTCAGCTGCTCGGAGCGGAGGGGGGGGGGAGGCAGCAGGCGAAACAAACCTCAGAGGGAACTCGACTGCGTCTGCTTGCCGAGTCGGACTTTCACTGGAAACCTGCAGAACCAGGATCGCAGGTTCTTTTAACCCGTGTCGGCAAAAACCGACTCCACCTTTCAACTTGCAGACCGGGATCCAAGCCACAACCGATCATTTGCTGACCTTCGTCAACAACGAGCAGAATCCTAAAATAAAGAGGGAGGAAATGTGGAAAGGAAACCAGAGGTCGACGATGGCTGCTTTTTCTTTCTTTTTTTCTTCTTCTTTCAATCCGATGCCGTCTCATAGGCTGCACGCCTGTGACGTTCTCCACAAGCTCCTCTGTTGTTCTCCTCCTCTTCCTCTCCGTCCTCTTTCATGTCTGCATAATCCTCTTTTGTATGACTCGTTCATACACTCTTGCTTTTTAATCAGGATAATTAGGCTTAGGCTTCTCCCTCGCCGCTCCTCTTCCTCGCAGGAAGACGGCGGAGTGCGTGTGCGAAATAATGCTAAATATTCAAAGGTTGGGTTGAGATTTAGGGGTTTTTTTTTTCATGTTAGTGGCTGAACTCTCACAGGATCCTGCATGAGTCCTACCTCCTGTCTTCCCATTGACAAAAATCTTCATGAATTCTGCAGTAATTTCATGTCAGCTTGGCCTCCTTTCTTTTCTTTTTTTTTTTTTTTTTTTTGCTGTCTCCATCCATACCTCCTCCCAGTGTCCTTTTTTTTTTTTTTTTAAAAAAAAAAAAGAATAATTCTCTCCCTCCAATAAAAGGACTGACGAGAGATTTTTTTTTTTTCTTGCGGAGCAGCACTGCTGAACGTTTCCACCACTCAGCAGCCGCAGTAACAGTTAACAGGATTAGGCATGGCTTACATAAACATCTCCCATGGCAACAGTGCACCGGCGCCAGGCGAGGGCGGGGATGAGGGGGGTGGGATGGTGGAAGAGCCGCCACCGGAAAACATCATCTGGTCACCTGAGTGTCGGAGCAAGATGCTGGCGGCCACGTGCTTCCTGTGCACGCACGGTGCGTCCCACCCCTTGAACGAAGACCGTCGACCAATGAAATGCAAAGAGGCCAAACGAGCATTTCTAGTAAGGCTCCTTCTAACGTTTGGAAAACGCAGAAACTTCCTGTTTCTGTGAGGATTTGGCAGCGATGCCTGAGGTTGAGTCCCACTGGACGCACCAGGCCTTTAGGATGGTTCATTTACCCACAATTCCCCCCGAGGAGAGAGACATTGCTCACTGTCTGTCATGACACTCGACTCTACCGGAGAGCGAAAGTCGATCCTGGAATTTCCCTCAAAAATATTTTCCCATCTATTTCAACATTTCTCGTTCATCAGAAATTCGCCAAAAAGTCTTTTTAACCAGGTGATCAGATCAGGTGGCGATCCCTGACACAGACTGCTTATACCTGTACATATCTTACTGCCTCTGATCGGATTGTATAACTACCCTTTCCACAAACTGGCCCGGTGTTTAGGATTAACTGGTTTTCCTGTTAACTGGTGACCGACGTCCTTTGTTGCTGCTAGCAGCAGAATATGTTACAATAAGACTCACTAAAACGACGCAACGGCGCTCGTCTCAGGATTTTGGTTGGGTTTTCAAAACCTGTTATGGATGAAGCTAATGGGAGTCGGTCGCCAGTTACCAGGGAAACCAGTTAATCCGGAACACGGATTAACTCGCAATACGAGTCATCCAGTTTTCGCGGGATGCTATCCTCTGCCCATAAGGCCACCGTAAGGCACCGTGTCTCTGTACGTCCATAATCTTCACCAGTTTCTGTAGAAAGACTGTACAACTCAAAATTGTTGTTTTATCGAAAAAGGCAGATTTCCTGCTGCGTTGCATATTTACGAGGCATGACTGGTCACATGCAGAGTGTACGGGGCTCCTGACTTGCGATCTGATCATCCGACTCATATGTTGACGAACAGAAACAGGATCGAGAAAGATCTCATTTTCTTCATTTCAGACAAAATAGCCATACCTGAACCACAATATACTCGTTCACCCTTGGAGCTAGAAGGCCGACTGGCTGTCTGAGACCGAGCTAACAGCTCAATGAATAATAATGGTTTGTTGTGTGTCCGTAAACCCAACGGACCAATTATGAAAATGCCAAAAAAGAAAAAAACACAATGATCCCGAGAATAGTCCTTGCCCAAAAAGAAATGGCACCCTTGTTCGGTCAAACGCCGGTCTGCTTATCGGGATCCTCTCGTGGCCGCGTGAGTAATGACGTGACAGCGTTCCGGCACGGCCCAGTCCATCAGAGAGGAGGTCGGGGTGGATGGATGGGACCCTTGAGATGGCAATCAGCAAGGCTTTCTTCTTTTCTGGCATATTAAGCAGCTGCGACTTCGATAATCGGGATCTTATTCGGAAGAGACAGATTTGCTTTGTGGTTGTTGGGAGACAACGTCGCCCCAAACATCTTGGTGTGAATACGGTGATTTGAGAAAAGGGATTGATAGATGGATGTGAATTGCATCTTTTCATGGGACCTCCACCATCTTTTCTCCCTCATTCTCCATTTTAAAGCAGCCTTCAATCCTCTACAGTTCCCTCCCGTCATCCACCTTCACTTTGTTAATTCGACGTCCTCTCTCGTCCCCGTGCGTTTCCCTCTATCTTTTTTTTTTTTTTCGCTCTGTCCTTTCCATTTGTCCCTTTTCTTTTTCCCTCTGCCTCCGGGTTGCGATAAGGAGATTTAGGAGGAGGAGAACCGCTCCGCTGCCTGACGGGAGGAAAGACTTTCTCTTTTTTTTTTTTTTTTGCCTTTTGCTTATTTTTGACGACGGCGTCGTCGTGTAAATGTATTGTCGCTCGTCGTGACAGATAAGTCCCTGGTACGTCGAGCATGTTGTGTTTCTCTCCTCTGTTTCCGAGCTACTTTACCCTTATCCAAGGCCACAGTGTACTTGATGCTGAAAAAAAAAAAAAAAAAAAAAATTCCAGCTCTGCAGTCAAATCCTGACAAAGGACAATCCTGACAAAGAAGTCGTTTTTTAAACGGCCTTCATTCCAACCAAAGGCTTTTTAACATGAAGGTAAAGAAGCAGAGAAAGACTCTTGCCATCTCTTCAGGGTACGTTTGATCTATAAAGTCTTAAACGGACAAAACATTCATCTTTAGATTTCAGCAAGGACAGTGGTTTTTTTTTTTTTTTTTTGCTCCGAGACAAACGAGCTGAGCTTGTTATGTCGGGCTCAATATTGACGAGACGTTTGAGGGGTTAGAGTCAGATCGGTAATCTCCGTCCCGCTGAGCGGCCCTGACGTCTTCCCACAGCTCAGCAATTGTTGGGATTACGGTTTTTTCATATGATGAACTCACCATGGGTTTTTTTTAATGTTTGTTTTTTTCACTAAACAGCATATCAGAAGTCTCTTTCTTTCTATTTAGCTACAAAAAACACCAAGACGACGTTACTGGGAGTTATGAACCTCTAAAGGCAAATGTTGTATTTGCAATGGCTGTAGTGTGCATGACCAGTAGTAGCATTTCAGAAAAGTTACTGTAGTGTTTTTTTTATTGTCATTTCCACACCGTTGTCATGGAAACAAAGCCACGAAACGCTACAAGAGTTCGGCGTTTCACTTGAAAACTTTGTGTAAACGGGGCTTAAATCAACCTTGGAAAAATGATTCCCATATATTCTGTAATGCAAATCACACCTCAATCTGCCAAAATCTATCCCCAAAAAAATACCATATTGAAGATACATTAAGAACTTTGTGTATGAGATGCACTTATTCTAACTTATTTAACTGCACCTTTGGAGAACAATTTATTTTATGTCCAGTTTTCTAAACATGTGGTTTAATCCTTGTGTGTGGAAAGTGAATACATTCTGGTATTGACCATGATATAGTCTTTAAACCTATTTCTATATATCTGTAATGTGTGGATTTTTTTTTTTTTTACATTTTCAATCATTTTCTCTGTTCTCCAAAACAGAAAACCTGCTTTGTTCGATTGCTCGATATCTACGCCATCCACCCGGTTCATTATCTCTGCTCATGCTCATATCGTCATATATCAACCTTTGTGTACTATTACGAGCCGCCGTGCGGTCCGGCGCCGTTACTCATGGTGACAGTGAAGAAGCGAGTGCCAATAATCCCAACAGTGAATACATGTCAGAGACAGTTTATGGCGTGCTCGGTCTGATTCCGGCGCACAAAAAGATGGATTTGTGGGTGACGTTTCAAAAAAAGAAAAAAAAAAACAGAGTTAATTCTCGGTTCTCCTTTTTAACGAAGCGCAATCATATGAAATCTTGAAATGCGTGTTGTGTAATCATCCAGAAGGACGGTCGCTCCCTCTGGTTTTTATGGTCATTTTCTCTAATCTCCATCCCCAGGAACCGCAAATTGCCCCATATCCCGATATCACACTGCTGAGTCTTTTCTTTACGGATGAACTGGATTGCGCTGAACTGTCACTTTGCCTTAAAGTGCGACGGCGGTCTCTCTGCAGCCAGGATTCAAATTCCAGCCCGTGATTGGTGATAAATGCGTATAATTAGACTGAGTAAAGTCCCGCAGTCTTCCCATCGATCTCGTTGCTCATTTAGGGAATTAAGGGTTCTGCAAATTCCTAAGCACAGCAGACAGGACGGGGGGATTAAATGGAGGAGCTCCCATTATTCAGGGAGGAGGACTGGCTTTCCTTTTCTCCTGAGTGACAAGCAGTCAAAGATCTAATTGATCATTATTAAAGCATTTTATTTTATTTATTTATTTTTTGGTCTGGATGAATAATAGATATCTGGAGGACAGATCCAGTTTGTTTTCTTCGTCCCATGCCAGACGGAGTAAATCAATTCCAGCAGAAATGTGCCTCCCTGACATTGTTGTCTCCGTCCTATTTATTGTTGCCGACACCTCTGAAGAGTTGGAAAGGAGGAAGGGGGGGGGGGGGGGGGGGGGGGGGGGGGGGCGTATGGTCTGAACACCGTGTTCACCTTGAGATGTCTCCCCCCGGCACTGGCGTGCGAGTCGACCACGAGGGGGTCTTTAACCTACATAGGTAGCTACATTAGCGGGGGCTAAACGCGCGCCACAAAAAAAAACCTGACTGGAAAACAGCCAAGTCAGCAGCGGGACGTGAGCGATGATGTTCGGACACGAGTGCTGGGGGGGGGGGGGGGGTGGAGGAGGGAGGGGTTGAGAGCTCCCCTCGGGCTCCTTCTTGAGCTTCTGAATGAAAATAGCCACAGTATGGCAGCGCAGGCTGGGCATCACGTCATGTGGCGACCAGAAGGAGAGCAGTAGTAGCTTCGCTTTTTGAAGATGACTGTCATCAAGACGGTATAGAAACCTCTTCAACGATCCCAAATGTTTCTGTTTCCTCCCTTCCTTTACACTCAAACCAGTGTTTGAATCTTTCTTATCCTTTTCTGTCCTTCTGTCCCCTCGAAGGTCTCCACCTCTGAGGTTTTTCTTTCCTAAAAATACCTTGAAATGACTGTGTTGTATTTAGCACTACACAAATAGAATTGCACTGAAATTGAAATTGAATCGAATTTCTTGATTCGACTTACTGTCAATCCAGAAAAACAAAAACCCGACGGGATTCGCTGTGAAGGTGAAAGCCGCACGGACGGCGGTGATGATTTAAAGGGACGGAGAGGAGAGCCGGGGGTCGATTCTAATTTGGCCTCGGACTGCGGCTGATTGCCGCGATAACGGCGCTGTTGAGTTGCATTAGCCTGTCGTCTGCCCGGTACCTGATTGCGGCTTATCGCCGAGGTTTACATCGCTGATTACCTTCCTCTGATCGGCTCTCCTCTTCCAGGGCCGCGAGACAAAAGCCCGTTTTGATTCAAGAAGTCTGTCTTCTTCAAAGTTCCCGATCAGTTTGTCCACGTATAACTAACCTAAGCATCAAGTCCAAGCATCAGTCGGTTCCTCAGAGACGGCATATACTCTTCTCTGTCAATAGCTTCATCATCACCTCTTCCCTCCTGTCTTTTGCCACTCCCTCGGGGGTTGGAGAGAAAGGTTGGACATGCCTGGCGTGGGAGCGTTGGGGGGGATGGGAGGCAGACGTCGCCGGATAACTGAGTTTCCCTTGGCAGCCGGCCCCGGAAGTGTCACCGCTCATAGACCTCCGGTCTAAACGCATCCCGAGTGCTTCCCTGTCCCTGCATGTCGCTCGCTCGCGCTAAAGACCAACCTGTCACCTGGGGGGGTTTTTTAGAAACTATTTTCAGGAAGATCTCTTGATTAAAAAGAACAAAAAAAGGGAAAAAAAAGCCTCCTATCTCTTGTCGGACAGTTGGTCAAAGTACTCTACTGTTTGGAGACCATTGAGAATTACTGATCAAAGCACCGTGACTTAATAGACTGGATCATTGATCACGGGGCGGAGGGGTCACCTCTGTCTGTGCAGGGCTTTCTCCCGGATTAGATGTGATGAAGAGAGGGCTTCTGGAAACAACCAGGTGTCGTCATTATTATGTATTATGATGTATTATGCATGGGAGCCCTGCAGTCAGTGGTCAGGAGGTACAGGAGGAAGGTGTGTGTGTGTAGACGATTCAGAATTGTGTTTTTTGGAAACATTTCTGTAAAACTGAAGCATTTTTACTTGAAACGCTGTGCAAACAGGGCCTAAGCCAGAGCTATGGAATACATTTTAGTTCAACCGAGACTGGTAATTTTGTGACATAATAACCTTTGAATTTAACCCAACAGAAATTCAGTGAATGAATATGGCCACTCTCCCATCCACTAGTGTCTGTTATTGAGGAATAAATTGCAGGAAAACTACAAACAAAAATGATCTTCAAGAAATAAGTTCCTACATTTTTAATTATTTCGCTTCTTTTCTTCCATTTGTCCATATTATACATTTGCAATGCCCAATCATTTATCTGGGTTTTCAGCAATAAAACAGATTGCATAAATATATATTTCCTAAACATTTTGAAATGATTTTAATGCTAATTATTACAATTAGAATAGCTACAATGAAGCCATTATGCTGTGCTAGCTAAGTATAGAATGTGCCTTTTTTTTTAAATAACATCACCATATTGGTTCTGATTGCTATTTTAATCAATGATTTTTTTTATATATTAGGTTATATGTTGTCACTCTTTCAAGAGGACCTACTGTGGGTGTTTTTTTTTTTTTTTTTTGTTCAGCAATGGACCATTTTTCAAGATGATTATACACAATAATAAAAAAAAAAACTTCACTCTCATTCGAAAGTTAAGGGACATGCAGACACATGAAAGTTATTGCAGCAGTCAAACCATGCTCCCAAAATCTAAAAATATCTGTTTAAATAAGGTGGGTTACCTCTATTCATAACACCAAGACACATATGTCCAAAAGAGCCAACACACCAGATCATCTGGACGACTGTCATCTCGTCCAAACAATGCGATCTAATCTCAAACAGTCTCCTAAACATTCATAATGATCTTTGTTTTGAGAAGTGTTACCTCAAATTAGATTCACTCAGCTTGTGTTTGCATGTGATGAAAAATTCACACAACCTTGCTCTGAAGGTGTTCAGGTGAGGCTGGAAAAAAAAAAAATCTGTTTAGATAGCAGGACAAATCCTAATCTAAATATTACCTTACAAGCAAAGTGCCCAACAGAGGGTAAGTTGAAGGTAATGCGATCAAAATCCCTGCACTTGGTGAAAAACGATAGAATCTGATCCTCTTGCAGATGACAGGAAAAGTTTTTCTATTTTTTTTGGTGGTTTTTTTTGGCAGGCTGCACTTTTTTCACAGGGTTTTCCAGTCAAACGGATAGGCGGCGTGACAGGCCAGTCAATAGAAGTCAGCAGTGATTATGCAAGTTGCTTATGCCTAATGAGAAAGGTCAGTGCATTGCCAAGAGAGTGGGACACATGCCCAGTCTCACACTGCGATGTACAGTACACCGTGTTGTAGAAAACTGCGCCGCGGAGACAGCGTCCTCATCTCTTGGGAAAGTTAAATTTGGAGGATTTCTACTTGTGGAAATAACAAAACACATGTATCGTTACAACGGATTTTTTAAGAGAACTACTTCAAGGGAAGTCACGTTTAGAATCTGCAATGTTGGAATCCTTCCCAGATAAAGCAGGGAGGGTTAAAATGCTCCATGGTGAATGTTAAGTTCTGGGTGACTCGATGCCAGGACTTCCTCGGCACATAATTTTAAAGAAACTATGTGCCATCGACTATTGGAAATAAGTACGGATGGACCAACATCTTAAAGCGATACTTCAACATTTTGGCAAATTGGCCCATTTAGCGCAATTCCTTAGTCATTTCGAACAGCATACTTACTTTTTTTCTGAGGGCGAGCTGTTGTTTATTCAGAGGCGAGTCGGGGAAGGTTTTCGGGACGGACACAATGGAAGTGGATGGTATTTTTGTTCCCCCTCGTCAAACTCATTAAATACAAAATCCAACAACCCCAAAACACTTTGGTGGACACGTTATAATCGGTACATTCACTACGCTGTGAATTATTAATGCAAAATTACAAGATTGAGTTGTTTATGCGAAGATTGCTAAGACGGAACTACTTACTAAACATGGCGTCTGGGCATAGTGATTTCAAAAGAAAAAGTAGTTCCCAGTATTTGCTTCAGTGTCGTAATGCTACAATATTATTTGTTGGTGTTCCACAACGTAGTGAATGTGCGGATTATAACGTGCCCACCAAAGTGTTTTGGGGTTGTTGGATTTTGTATTTGATGAGTTTGACAAGGTGGAACAAAAATACCATTCACTTCCATTGTGTCGGTCCCGAAAACCTTCCCCGACTCGCCTCTGAATAAACAACAGCTCGCCCTCACAAAAAAAGTAAGTGTGCTGTTCGAAATGACTAAGGAATTGCGCTAAATGGGCCAATTTGCCAAAATGTTGAAGTATCGCTTTAAAGGTGCATTAAGGAGTTTGCACGTTTTATGCGAAACAGCGCCCCCTGCAGGCCTTGGGCGTAACTGCAGCTTAGTGAAACACTCGTGACTGTGGCTTCCATCCATGTACGTGCACGGAAGAGGGGGACTCCTTCCTCGCTCTTTAAGTAGCGCTCGAGTAAAATTTGAGTTTCTTTTGCCTGCTGGGGTCTGTGCTGGAGTTGTGGCAGTGCTAGAAGCCGGTCTTTTCTTACTTTCTGGAACATCCATCCTCACACTGCTCAGTTGTTGCTCACTAAGCATCTGGCGGAGTAATGGCGGACAAAACGAAACTTAAGGAAATCAGGCCAGCGGGAGCGCGCGTTACGTCACATCATCTCAAATTCTCCCCCAAAAAATTCTGGTGCCAGACCGGCACTGCAACTTTCAAGTGACAATTTAGCGCTGTTAGAGGTACTTACAATGAATATGTCAGGGCACATTGTATACATTATTGAATATTTGTAACATATTTATGGTGGAAAATAAGTATTTTTAAAGCTGAAAAACTCCTTAATGCACCTTTAAAGTACGAGTCCGAATGTTAAGCTGCTTGGCAATACCAAGTACCGATTTGAGTCCTTATTAAATGCAACAAAGGCAAGTTTGCATTCCAGATGTTACAGAAAGGCTATGTATTGTTGTGAACCAGCTCCGCTCAGTCTCTATGTCGACGATACGCCCCCCTCCCAAGAGCCTTGACATATGACTGTCTGCAGTCCACATAAGACAATGTATAGCATCAAGTCTTTGTTCTGCCAAATGTATACTGTACAAGTAGTTAACAGTTTTGACGTGCAGACAGCTTACTGTTAATGAGTGTTTCAGTCATACTTTAGCATGTAGCATTGCTGGTGCATGATTCCTGAAACTCTTTAGCATGTAGCATGGAAAACTCTTCAGTGTCACGCATATAGCTGATGTGTGAGCTAGAAAAGTTCTTAGCATGTAGCATCTCTGAAGTGTGAGCTAGCAAAATTTTCAATATATAGCATCTCATATGTAGCATCTGAAACTCTTTAGCATGAAGCATGTAAAACCCTCCAGTGTGTAGCATATAGCATCACTGATGTATGAGCTAGCAATTTTCTTAGCATGTAGCATCCCTGAAGTGTGAGCTAGCAAAGTTTTCAGTATGTAGTATCTGAAACTCTTTAGCATTTAGCATGGAAAACTCTCCAGTGTGTAGCATATAGCATCACTGATGTGTGAGCTAGCAAAATTTGTTAGCATGTAGCATGTAGCATTGCTGGAGTGTGAACCCCGAGGCTCTTCAGCTGCTTTGGAGCTGCTCCTCCTCTCTTATCGATCTGCTGCCGAGGTTACTGACAGACAACGTCACATAAATGTGGTTTTGATTGCTAGCATAGCTCCATTGACCTGAGGAACGTGGGGGCCGTTGGTCATTTTTGGTTTTCTGGCTTAATGCGCTCAAATCAAGGTGAAAACCATCAACTTTTTACAATGAATCATCTCATTTTCAGTCCCTTTATGTGGAAAATATTGTATCTGACAATGTAATTTATCATACATGCTTGTGTGTTGGCATTGCGTTTCCATATGGCTGACCAATTTGTGTTATTTCCCTCCCAAAAAAAAAAAAAAAAAAAAGCACCCCCCCCCACCCTGCCCACCGGTCTGAGCTGGCTTGGGTTGACACACACCAGCGTCCTCTCCACACTTTATCTCCCTCGCTCATTGCTTTGATATGTTGTGATTGTGTTGGTGTGCGGGGTGGGAGGGGCTGCCGGCGGTGGGGGTGTAGCAGAGAAAAGCGTTCTGCAGTGAGAATGTGCCCCCACTGAAGCGTAGAGAGACTGCAGCAGAGTGAACGAGCCTGTGCACCACCTGCAGTCAAGTGTGTGTGTGTGTGTGTGTGTGTGTGAGGGAAATAATCACCCAAGACACAATGATTCAACACCCTTCTCTCTCATCCTCCATCCTTCTCTCCTCTCTCCTGCGCTTCCTCCGACCCAATTCTCCACAATCACCACCAGCCTCACCGTCTCCTCTTTCTTGCAACTTGCTGCTCTCCTTTTTTTTCCCTCCATCCATCCATCCATCCATCTGTCCATCCATCCGTCCATCCATCCTCTTCCCGCCTGCCATCCATCCATTTCGACTCCCCCATTCACTCCCGCAGCCACTACTTGATGCGCACTTTCCAAATACGCTCAATCCAATTCCCATCCTTTTTTTTTTTTTTTTAAACTCCCCCCAGCCGGTCTGCTCCCAGTCATTTCTTCTCTCTCTCTCTCCCCCCCCCCCCTTTCCTTACTCTTTTGCTCCCCTCCTCCCGCTCTGACTAAGTGCTGCAGCATCGGTGCATGTGTGTGTATGTGTGTGTGTGTGAGTGTGTGTGTGTGTGAGAAAGAGAGAGAGATGGACAAGTGTGCGTAAGCGGGGAGTGTGTGAGAGCGGAGCGCCGGGGATCCTGAGCCTGGAGGGGGAGCTGCGCGATGAGAGGGGGGCTCTTCTGCGCGGGGATGTACGTGCCCGGACGGCATTTTTCCCTTCTGATTTTTGCCTCCTTCGCAGTGCCAGAGACATGTGTACGCGTGCATGTGTAGCGGCGTCGTCGATCAGCGGCGGGTCTCTTCGCACGATGCAGCCGACGGCGCTCGTCACACACTTTGAGGACTGACTCATCTGGACCTGGATGGATGGAACGACAGGGAGACGGCTGTAGGCTCTCCATGCTCTGGGTCCCTCCGGACCATCTCGGGGTCTAGTCCATTTGTGGGACGCCGGCAGCCCCCCCCCACCCCCCCTCCCCCTGCCCCCCCTCCCTTGTTCCCAGCCACAAATTGGAATTGCAGACACCGAGCCAGACAGGTACCCCCAAAATTTCTAACACCTCGACTGACTTGAAGGTTTTCTTTCCACATCTGCTTCAAAGGAGGGAGGACGAGAGGGTCTCCTGTCTCTGCGTTTTTTTTTTTTCCTTTTCCCTTTTTTGCTTGACGTTCTGTTTCGGGGTGGGGGGGTTGCAGGATCCTATCCCGGAGATAAGAGGCTGGCAGACAAGACGTGACAGACGCAGGCATGGCTCGCCTCAACTGGTGCCTGGCTGCCGTCATCAGCTGGGGCAAGTTCCTCTTTGCCTGCTTCTTCCCTCTGCGGGGGGCCAAACGAGACAAGGTAAGACCTCGTGGAGGCGGGGGGGTGGGGGTGGGGGGGGGAGTGGGGGGTGGGGAAGGGAGACTTAGACCACCGGTTCCGCGCATGGTATCTGACATGTCTCACTCCAACCTCTGGAGGAGATTCTCTTCCATCAGCATCTGTCTCAGGGCATATCTCAGATTATCATTCTGCATGCGGTATCGGGCCGGGCCTCGGTCTCACTCGCACCACTCAACCGTGACACGCATACCGCCAGCTTCCACCTGAACCGCCAAATGACGTAGTCGTGGAATCGGTCATGGACCACGGGCCATGGAGGACTGGCTGGTGTCCCTCTAGGTGTTTATTCAAGGTCAGTGTTACACCTCCAACTGGTCCCCAGGAAGCTGCTCCAGATCAGCATGGTGGGAGGGGGGGGGCCGGGTTCAGATTTTTTGGATCTGCCCCCATGAACCAAGCATTCGCAGAAACCACCTGGAGCCAAACCATGCATTTGCTCCTGGTACTTAGGGTCACCTTGCTTCCACAGCTGCAGAATGGTAATGCACCATTATTGTGGGGGTTTGCGTATTCCAAGGGAAAGAGCTCTTGATTGTCCCCATTCATCTCTTCCCGCTGCACGTCGTCGTACATTTTGCCGAGGTACTCTCTCAATCCCTTGCGACATATTCCGACACACATGCAAAGGCCAACCGGAGTTCAGTGAATGATATCGGGCGAACGCACGCCCCCCCGGTTCCTTTGTCTTGCTTTATTGGAGCCGGCCTCACGTGCCGAAACTGACCACAATCCCTGCGTTCCTGCCTTTTTTCTTCGGCACGCAATCAATCATGTGGAACAACTCTTGGTGTGTCGAAATGGCACTATTTCCTCTTACGCACTGCACGAATAGGAGTACGCCAGAAAGAGTGCCTGAGGTGGTCTTCTGGTGAATAGTGAGGGGTGGGATCTTTTTGGAGGTGATTTTTCAAACGAGCTGTTTGAAAGGCTAGAAACGGTGACCAAATCAGTGCATCCTCAGCATTTTTCATAAAGATGATCTTTTAGGACGTCCACATGGTCCCATGTCTGACATAACCTCCTACATTTTTTTTTTTTTGTGCAATTTCTGGAATGCCGTAACTCTGTCAACCACGAATGGTCCTAGAGCCGTTCGGGTATCGCCGGTGCTTGTGGTGACGCCGTAGCGTGCAGTGCTGCAGCCGCCCGTCTCTTCAAGCCCCAACACCAGCAGCAGCCCCCCCCCCCCCCGCCTCCACCACCACCCTCCACTTCCATCCAACACACCCCCACCCGCCCCATTGCCGCAGCTCCTTATCTCAAACACCCGTGCTCAATTCCAGCACGCTTCCCCCTGTCGCACTCCCTCCCGTATACGTGTGTGTGGATGTGCGTGGGGCTTGTTAGAGCCTGTGCAGGGACGCACTCTCATTATACATCCCGTGCAAAGACTCCTCCGGCACGTTCTGTCTCCAGGTTTCACCGAACCCTCCTTCTGAGCTCTGGCCTCTTTTCCCTCTAGACTTTAATTGATCTGATTTGATGATTCGCACCGTTTTTTTTTTTTTTGTGAGTTGACCCCACTTTTTCTGCAAGTTATTGATAAAAATTGGAGCTTGTCAAGATGTGGTGTGGTGTTGGACCCTCTTGCATGATAACCAGGCTTACAAACGTGTCAACTCATTTTCCAGTATTCCATCAATGGGATTGTTTCCCGGCTGAGTCAGACATTTTTTGCTGGAACTGCAACTCAGATTTTGAGTTCTACCTTCATCCATCCATCATGCCATATTGTAAACAAATGAAAACAGTCTGGCTTCATCATCGACGTTGACGTACCTGTCAATGCTCTTGATCATATCTGTTAAGTTTTTAAAAGGAAGCTTTCAGGGATCGTTCTATTTTTTTTTTTTTTCTAATTTTTATATTGGCTGCTGCCACTGGCTGGCTCCGGCTTGCAGCACTCCCGGCTCGTCACGTGGGGCCTTCAGCTGGGAGGTGAAAGTGGAGAGGTAAAGGCTCTGTGTCTTCCCTCTGAGGACCGGCTGCGAGGTGTTCAGTTTCCATGGCAACATGGCTCACGCAGACCCCCACACGATAAGGGCCGGGTTACTACGGGAGGCGGTGGGCTGGGAGCGACGTTCGGGTTGCGCATTCGGTCGCGGATGTATGGCGGAGCTGGAGGAGAAGGAGAGACAGAACGGAGATGATGTGGAGGGGGAACACTTCTCTTTCCTCTGACAAAATCATTCATCCCTTCTTTCCTTCCTGTCCTCTCCGTTCCTTTTCTTTGTTCTCATGTAATTTGATTTCCTCTTGTCTTCGCCACCTTTTTATCTTCTTTGCGCTTTCATTTCTACATCACTATACATCAAATTTACTCCTTTACCGTGTTTTTTCCCTGTAAATCATCCCCCTTTACTCAAGTTTCCCTTCATATATTTCCCCTTGTCTGTGTTCAGTGTTTCTTATCATTCATTTAGTGCAGGGGTGTTCAACGTGTGGCTCTAGACCCTCGTGTGGCCCTTTAATGGCTTCATGAAGGCAAAACATTTGTTTTCCATTTTTATTTTACTGTCATTCCGTACTGATTTTCAAAACCGCTCTAATCTCCAGGTTGAGAACAATTTTAATGAAGTCAAACAGCTGAAGCAGCCAGGACTATGGAATGATGGGAAAAAAGGGTAAAATAGCTAAAGTGACTCAAAAATGAAATAATACAGGGGAGAAAAAAGATCACACTAACAATTAAACTTGAGTTTAAAAAAATGAGTATAGTTTGTTAGTATCATTATTTTTTGAGAAAATTTAAAAATAAAAGGTTGGGAAAAAGAAGAAACAGGAGAAAAGGGAGAAAAAAAGAGGAAACAAAAAAAATTGAAAAAATTAAAATAGAAAAAGTAAGAAAAATTGAAAAAGAAGGCTAGTGGCTGGAAATAGCTAAAATGCTAAAACAGCCCAGATGCATAAATTGGCTAAATTAGGAAAATACATGCAAAAAATATTCAACATGCTATTTTTTTTATTTATTTTTTTTCAGATAATTGACAAATGTTTGATTAGTGGAAAATCTTGAAAATGGCTGTTTTGGTCAAAAAGGTTGCAGGACCCCCCCCCCCCCCCCCCCCCCCCCCCCCCCCCCCCCCCCTCCCAACCTTTCAGGTCGTAAATTGTCTTCAGGCACCACCCCAGACAGCCAAAAGTGAAAGAGGGTGACGGGAAACCTGTCCACTTGAATGTGCTCCTTATTCCTCGGGCTGCAGATCACCTCTCCAAGCGGTGTGCATGAAAACCTCTTTCATTTGGATTCCCCCCCCCCCCCCCCCAAACTTAAACAGGAGAAAAACGCGGCCCAGGAAGGAGCTCTGCAGACTGGCTGCCCTGAATGGCTGGCTGTGTTCGGCGTGATGGATGCTTTGTTATTTTAGCATTAAAGCTTTAATGTGATGGATTCGAGGAGCAGACGGCGAAGTTAGTGTGGAAGATGAAATCCTGACTTCTGCTCGGCCCTGTTAATGTCATTACTCTCATTTGCTTCGTTTTTTTTTTTTTTTTTCCAGGGATTTCTTTCTGTATCTGTGTGTGTGTGTGTGTGAGAGAGAGAGAGAGAGAGAGAGAGAGAGAGAGAGCTTGTCCTCATCCATCTGCCTGTTTTTCAGCGAGCTCCGGCGTGTCGCGTCGGGAATAAGGGAATACAAACCTGACCTCACCGTGCAAAAACGTTGAGAAAATACAGACCCCTCAAAAATCAATGCAGGTAGTGAAGCACCATAAAAAAAAAAAAAAATACAAAAAAAACATTAACTGCATGCATGGACTACGTCCAGACATAATAAAGTGACACTTTTTTCTGCTGATACGGTTGGTTAGAGGCCACTAGAGGCTGCTAGCAACCCAGTTTAGACCCTGCAGGGAAACCAGCAAGTCTTTGTGCACCAAAAGTACCAGAACACCCAAAGTGGACGTTATGTTATGTAAAAACACACACACACGCACACACACACACACACACACACACACACACACACACATGCACGGATTATGTGTCAGGGCTGGCCTATGGATTGAGGTAACTGTTACAGTGGAGGTGATGGAGAGCAGCGGGGGATCAATAGAGGGTGTTTTCTCAAAATGAATTGGCTCTTAGCCCTTTATGGATCTGACTGTGGAGTGATGTAATGCGGCGGCCGCCACTGATATAGTGTTGATCCGGAGGCTGCGGCGTTACGTGTGCATGTTCGGCATGCACGGGGGAATCCGATAATTTAAGAAACGTCGCATGTGCCACGTGTGAAAATATGGAACGCCTGGACTCCCCGTATGAGTGATTGAGAACGACGGCGATGCCTTTCACGTGACGCGACCTTTTGACAGTCCTCCACCTGCTTCAGTTCTCCAAACGTCGCTGCTAGATTTTGATCTGTCTCCCAGCTTTTTGTGCAGGTTCCCCAGATAAAAAAGATAAAGGGAGCAATTGTTGCAGGCGTTTTGGTCGCTTTTATCAAGACTCAAAAACGACGCGACGGCGTATTTACTGCAGGAGGAGGAATGGAGAGAGGGATGCCGATGAAAAATTGAAGTGACATTAGCACAGACATGAGCGAGCATGCTTTGCAGGGCGGTGGAGTGAAGGAGAGGTGAGGAAGCTGGAGGGGTGGAGAGTGGTCAACCAGGATCATTTGAGGAGAGTTTTTGGGGAAAAAAGAGGAGGAGGAGGGGTGGAGGCTCCATGGAATAGAGTTACCACACTTCAAGAGAGAGGGAGAGAGAGAGAGAGAGAGAGCAAGAGAGGGCGGGAGCTGAGTAAGACCATCCAGAGAGGGAGAACCACAGCGGCGTTTTCCTCCCGTTGCACCACGCGCTTCTGGCATGGATCTGCGCCGCGGAGCCGCCGGGAGTCTCTGGGAATACCGTGGATTTGTGCCGTGATGCCCTCCGTGTCCCTGTCGATGCCCTCCGCCCTGGCAGGGAGGGCGAGGACCTGGGTCTGCCTCTCGTGCATGTTCTGGGTAAGGAGCCGCCGGCGCCGTCTCCACCGTAGAGCCGGCCGTCATCCGCAAACGGGTCGATCTGAGAGGAAGTGTGCTCGTAAGGGCCCGTGGAAAGGCGAAGCTTTTGTCGGGTTTTAGGTGGCACTTTTGAAAACGGCTCAACGGGTGGAACTTTTTGGAAACGCTCGGGGCCTGTCACTGTGTAAACGAGCGAAAACACAACTTTTCAGTAACACACCCGCTCCCTGGAAATGAAGGCTTTTTGGGGAACGCTCGGCTGCCGTCTCCTTGCTGAGCTCAAAAACGCTGCCACTGCTCAGGTGCACCATGGCAGCAGTCAGCAGTTCTTCTGTACGTGCCCAGTAGATTCCTGGAACTTGGTAGCTTTCAAGTCGAAAGTCGCCGTAACAGAAATGCAACTCGGTCTTCTGTCCGTACGGACGTCCGTGTACTCCCGTTGCTAATGTTCTTAGCATGTTGTTCACAGCATGTCGTGCACAGGTGTGCATGGTTTTATTACGCGTCACTGTGTAAAAACCAGCATCGTTTTCAAAACGTTGCCCTGTAAACACACTTGAAGCACTGTCGTGCCACCGCAGCTAGAGTGGTAGAGTTGGGTGTCATCTGCAAAAACATTAAACTAACAGGAAGTGTTAAAATCACCAGATATGTTGAGTTAGATTTAATTTTGCTTTGCTAGTTGAGTCAGTGAGGTCAAATATGACTAACAAGTTCTAGAATTCATTGGGTTTTGGTCCAAAACCTCAGGTTGATAAAGGTCATGTGTATTCTCCTTTATTCTTCTCATTTCTATCTCAGCGGCGGACAATTCGCCGGCAAGGCTCCGTGATCCGAGCGGCACTAATCCAGTTGACTGCTCGGTGGCGACTTCGTATCGGCGCTGTTCTTACGTCGGAGGGTCCGTGCGGCCTCGGCACTCCGAGCTATTTCTGGGTTTCTCCTGTATAATTTAATCTGCTGCTGCTCACTTCTCCTTTCTGACGGAGTGTGTCAGGACCGGGGGCTTTCCACCAAGAAAACAAAGACGACGTGGCCTGGCTTCAGTTAGAACTGTCACATTTTACTGATATTTTAAATGCAGCGTCACGCCATCTTTCTTGCTTTGCTTTTGTGTGTGTGTGTGTGTGTCGTATAATGTAAACACAGTGTGCGAAGTGTTAAATGAAGCATCTGCCCTACTTTTTCTGGAGCTTGCAGTGGAGGAAAGAAGCCATTTAGATGCAAGGGGAGGGAGGGGGGAAGAGGAAGAGGGGAGGGGGTTGGAGGGAGAACGCTCTCCCACGCAACTGCATATGCAAAAGCGAGCCATCGAGTCGTCCAGATGCTTCCCGATCCGACATTATCGACCGCTCGGCGAAGAAACGCGGGCAAACGTTTGTGGGGAAAGAGGAAGGGGCCTGAGTGACGTGCGAGGTTCTAAGAAAGCTCCTCAAATACACGCTATTAATAATTTATCAGCACAAGAGTGAGAGAATATTAGATTTGACATGCTGACAGGGGGAAAAGAAGGGGGGGAAAAAAAAGCTAGAAAAGCCATGTTAGTTCCTACAGGAACCCAAATACTTCCGTGTGCTCATTACTGCTCAACAATATGCTAAACAGCTCCGCTGCGTATAACAATTGTTATTTTGACACAGGATTTTCAAACATGGAGATTTAAAGTACTGACTGAGTTAAAGGTGCTTTCTTTTTCTAAATTTGGAGCATTTAAATCCAAAGTATTTTTAGTTTAAGATCTTTTCGAGGGTCATGAAGCACTGGAGATACTTCCATAAAGGTGGATACATCTTAGATATAATTTGCACCAAAACAAGTGAAATTTATTTTTGCTCGGAGGATATGAATCACACAAAAATTAATTCATTTGATGGCATTTATGGTATTTGACATTTATGATAGAAAAAAAGGTGAAAATTTTTTTATTTTCACCCAATTTCATATTGAGCGTAAAAACAGTTCCATATTAGCATTTAAATATAAAATGTCTCTTTATGCAGATGACCTTAATGTCTGTATTATTATAAAAAACAAAATAATACTCCATGAAATGGATACATCAATCTTAATGGTGCAGAATACAGTAGAATGTCACCAAAAAAACCTTCTCCTGTGGCATTATGGGTGTTTATTGGTCTTGAGGCTAGCTAGCTAGCAGTGATGTAGCTGACTTTCATGGCAACATTATATGTTATCTCAGCTCCGGTCTCAGTGTTGTGTTGTGTCCATTACTCTTGAGACCCTTGTTGCAAAAAAAGAAATCTTTGAAAGTTTTGAATTCTTCTTGGTGGCTGTTCGGGCCCAATTGGAACCTCTTACGAGCTGGTTTTGGACCATGGGCCTTATGTATGATACCAAGACAGTGTGTCTTTGATTAAAGCCACATTTATGCATGCATGAAAGGAAGCGCTGATTATTCTTTTTTTTTAATTTCTGGACAGTAACAGATAAAACGCCACACCAAGATGCAAGCTGAGACAGCCATGATGTTGCCTTAAAAGTTGCGCGGTCAGGGTGTAGAAACACCCACAATGCAGCTGCGTTTTGGATATTTCCCTGTATTTCGCACCATTGATATTCGTCCTAGTAATTGTTTTTTTGTGAAAATATAGACCTTGCCATCATCTGCATAAAGAAAAAGTTTTGAATCACTCCAGATGAACCTGAGCTGAAGTGAGTGTCACGTGTTGCTTTATCCAATGAAATCCCTTCTTTTCATCCCAGCCTGTCCTTGTAGTTTGCATGTTCTCCCTCCCGCGCGCGGGACTCGTCTCTCCCGTCGTCGCGCACATGCAGCTGGGATACCGTCGGGTGGGACGCGCGGCAGATCCATCATGTCGTCGGTTGTCTAACAGAGTCCCTTATTGACTGGGCAGAATCCCCCGAGAGCTCTGGAAATCAATCAGGCTTTGATTGGACCGTTTCTGCCCGCCACGCCTCCCAGTCCCCTCCGCATGAGACATGTGTTTTTGTGTGTGTATGTGTGTGAGAGAGAGAGAGGAATGCCATTTTCCCTTGTGGTATTAAAGGAGTGTATCTGCTAGCTCTTGCTAAGTGATTAGCTGGCGTTGAGTGAGGAGATTCTTGAGTAATGAACGCGTCCCGGGGATTTAAATCCCCCCCTGACCGCCCCTCCAGCGTCCCGGCAACGTCTTTATCTCCGCGCCTCGAGAGAGGCGGGGTGTTGGGTTGTAATTACAAGGTCAACCGAGAGTTTTGGAATTTCATTTACAGTAAATATGTTGGTCTGCAATGAACGAGGGAGGGAAGGTGGTGGTGGTGGGGGGGGGGGGGTCAAGTAGTCTCTGGTGGCGCCATCAGCTGCTGCTGTTCTGAGAGGTCGTGACCTCCCGGAGCCACCTCTGCCCAAACTGGACGTACGTCCAGTTAGCAGCCGGAGAGGAGAAAGTGCAGGGTTTTTTTTTTTTTTTTTTACATCCGGAGGGACCTCGTGTCCACATGCAGAAAACTGTCACTGCATCGTGTGTGTGTGTGCGTGTGTGTGTGTGGTACTGTATCTAAGACCTGGCCCGTCCTGGGAGACTTTCAGCTGTCACTCCGGCTAAACAACGCCCGGCGTATCCGTGACCAGGTGATTTATATCCGATGTGAGCGGAGGCCTCCCGCCGGGCAGCCAGCCCTTGACCCAGCTTCAGAGCGCTCCCCCCCCGTCACGTCCCGATCTGGATCCCTGAGTTTACTGGACACGGCTCGGAATGCACCGATAGCCAAAACCACCTCTGTCTATTTACATTTCAAAAGCTGTCCGTTGTGTTTTACCAGCCAACAAGTTCATTAGTTCATTAGCAAGTCGACTAATGATCATAAGCGGCTCGGACTTCATGACAGCGCCCCCCCCCCCCCCCAATCGATCCCCGCGTCTGCACCTGCCATCGATCCGCAAACAGCTGGAAGTCTCCGCAAACAGACGTGTAAAAAAACAACAGCAGACGTGAACCGTCGGGGGCGGCGCGTTTGGGATCTTTTTACCGTCTTTTTACCAGAATAAAACATGTCTGAGGTCTTCCTCTGCGTTGTTCCCATGACGGGAACCGAGAGATCTCTGGTGTTTGCTGCATTAATGTCGCTATATTAGCACTGATGTGGCTATAATCGCAGCCAATCGGCCCTCTGGGGTGTTACCACCAGAATAATGACAGAAGAATGGGTTTTTTTTCCCCCCCATTAACAGTAAAAACAAAGAGTGGAGGAATTTTAGGAGACATACCGGCGGAGGGAACACGATCTGGCAGGTGGACCGTCCGATCTTAGCGGATTTCGAGCGTTTGAAAAGCCATCTGTGTGCACGAGAGATCAGAGACCCGAGAGGACGGGGAGCGGCGGCCAACGGCAGGAAGTTATAAAACCGATCGGCACAGTCAGCAAGAAAAGTTAGAATGAAAATGCAAAACTTGCTTTCTGTTTGTTGTGTCTATATACATGTCAGTGATGCTCTGTTGGAAATGGTTCCCAAGGTGGAACTTTGTGAAAAAGTTGCCAATCCCTCTCCAAGGAAACGGCAGTGGTGGTGGTGGGGAGGGGTTCTAATTTCAAAACAAAAACTCAGACTGCTTTATGTGAAAAGTTGTAAACGCAACTTTTATAAAAACCCACCGACTCCGGGGAAACGTATGAAAGCATAACTTCAACTCAAAATGCTCTGACTCAGTTTCTGTGGAAACATGGAAAAACACAACTTTTTGAAAACGCTGTAACTCCATTTCCATGGAGACGGGGTAAAACACAACTTTTTGAAAATGCTTGAACTCTGTTTCCATGGGAACAACTGAAAATACAACTTTTTCTATTTTTGCCAACTGCGCCAACTCATGGCCTGCCGCACTCACTATGTACTTTTAAACACGTTTTTTTTCTAGTTTCTGTGTAAACGGACATAGTTTTCAAAACGTCGCTGCGTAAATGCCACATTTTTCTGAACAGATACATTTCCGCTTGAAAAGCTGCCACATCAACGGTGCCTTCAATTGACATGTCCTGCAAAAAGTTGGATTTGTTGTGATGCTTCCAGAGTACAATCCTCTCAAATGTACATGAAACACTTCCTGAGCAGTCTATTTTTAACAATCTGCTGAGTGACTCTTGTGAAAACTCCACGTTTCAGACCAGGCGGGTGCAGAGAACAGACAAGGTGCCGGTTCTGGTGGGGTTTTTTTTTTCCCCCATGTTCCCCGCTCTGGATTCCCCTCACAAAGGCGCCCATTGTTCCCAACAGAATTTCAATTCGCTGGGAAATTGAAAGCAGGTGTGGCCGTGCGGCGTTTTCATCCTCGGAGTCACGTCGTCTGTAGATTTCTCTGCTTTTCGCCTTTTCCTCGGTGACTCACTTCCTTCGTTAACTCCTGGGTATTGTGCATTACGCAATTTCATTTAAGAATTGGTTTTGATGATTCCACATCGACAAATCAACGATCGATTGACAAGTGATGCAAAATGATTTCTGCGCATCTTTGTGTTTTTAAACCTCCAGTCCATGCAGGAAGACTTTCCTCTAAGTGGAAACACGTGTTGGTTTGCATTACAGGAGGCTTACTGGTGTGTGTGTGTGTGTGTGTGTGTGTGTGTGTGTGAGGGTTTAATCCCAGATGTTGAAGCTCAAGAGGCACCTGGCGAAAAACAGGAGTTCCAGATTGCAAGCATTTCCTACTACAATGATATTTCCCCTTTTTTTCTTTCTTTTTTTTTTTTTAATCCAGTTCTCTGTCTCTTTTTGCACTTTTAAAAGTTTAAATTTAAGTCTAAAACAAAATGGAGTAACATAAAAAGAACCATGCTGATCAGATTATGGTGGTGATCCTGGAAAAAATGGGCACAAAACAGTCATTTCAAACCATAAAATGTTGCAGATTAAGCGCCTTGATTGATTTATTGTGTGAGTTATCAAGACCACAGGGATTTAGGAAACATTAGGAACAGAAATCATTTTTTTTTTAGAATTAATGTACTTCCTTTATTTTAACTTAAAACCTTCCTGATTTTCTCATTTTATGGTAGAAATCCGGGAAAAACAGGCACAAAAGAGTAACTTCACGGCATAAAATACTCCAGATTGAGCATTTTTATTGATTTATTGTTTCAGTTGTGAAAACCACAGCAGCTCAAATAAATTTGGGGGAAGAGATAATAATTTTTAGAATTAATCTACTTTGTGATTCTAACTTAGAACCTTAACAGAAAACCTAAAAAAAAAAACCATGACATTTCAGAAAAAAAGATGATAAATTAACATGAAAATAAGATGTGGTGTTTGATTAAAGTGTTGATCCTGGAAAAATGGGCACAAAACAGTAATTTCAAAGCATACAATTTTGCAGTTTAAGCATTTATTCATTGTGTGAGAATTGAAAACCACAGAATAATTACTAAAAATCTTATTTCTGTTCCTAAATTTTTCAATTTTTCATTCAAAATTCAAGTAGACAATCAGGAAAAAGTTCAAACTGGGGTAAATCTGTGTGCTGAGTGTGCAAACATGACAAAATTAATCATGAAAGCATGAAATTTTTCCTAAAAATCCTGAAAAAGTTGGAAAATATGTGTCTCAAACCACACAAACCTTACGTTGACTGTAAAAGTTGTCCCCTCTGTTCGACGTGAGCGATTTAAAACCCCGAAACCTGAGCGCAATCTGTATTTCTGACCATGAAATTCACTGAGAGTAATGAGAATTCCATTTCATAACGTGGAAACATTGAGCCTGACTCAGTTAAGCATCTTTCCCTGTGGTAGAACATGCAGCTTTCACTCATTCTAAAGCAGATTTGGTGTTATTTTCCTGGCATTTTTTTTTTTTTTTTGTTGTTTTTGTCAGCGCCGGGCCTTCGAAGGACAGGACGGTGCCTTTGAGAGAGAGTCCCTGCCCCCCCCTCCCCCCTCCCCCCCTCCTCCTCCTCAGTCTAAGTGGGGTCGCGGTTGAGCTAGCGCAGCGGTGCTTTTCATTAGCTAAGTGCAAACTGGGGGAGAAGAGCCTTGATTTACTGGCTCTTCTTGTCTATATGCCGGCACACACTGATGGAAACACCTCCTCTTCCTCTTCCTCTTCCTCCTCCATCCATTTTCCTCTCTCTCTTTCTCGACATACACACAACCTTTCCATTTTCTTTCCCGGGAGAATCCCCACACGACACAGGACAGGACAGGACAGGGCAGGGCTCGGGATATTTTGTCTCGTTTCTTTCAAACATTTATGAGCGAATCCACATGCAATCGGGGGGGATTTTATTAACATTTGCGGAACAAATGTTCAGACGGATTCCGCCACGGACGACGGGGAGAACCGCTGGCTTTCGTTAGCGGATTTGTATAGAAATCCCTGACTTGCTGCGTTACAGCACGTTACTCACGTGCATGATCAGATATGGTCTATAAAGTTTTATTGTTAACATCTCCAAGTTAAAAAAAAAAAACAAAAAAAACATCAGTTTTCATGGTGTACTGTGAAGATTTGTGCAGAACTCTCGTGCCATTCTTAATATTTATGCACTGGGTTTGCAAATTCTGCACATGCGGTTTAAAAATACTCACATGCATGGTCACATATGGAGTTATTACTATTTTTTTCTGCATATTCCCAAGAAAAAAAACCAACAGTTTAGATGGTGTAATGTGAAGATTTCTGCAAAACTGCTTTTCATTGGTGAATAATTCTGCACTGTTTTTACAAATTCTGCATATTAAGCTGAATAAAAGCTGAATTTAAACCACTTATGAGATGCAATTTGTGCTAAGTAATGAGTAATAAAGTTTTTTTCTCGCTATTTCCAAATAAAAGCCATCACTTTTCATGGTGTAATGTGAAGATTTGAGCAGAAATATTAAAATTCTGAATATTTCTGCATTGTTTTTGCACATATGGTTTAAAAATAGCTGATTTAAAGCTCCTTGGTGCCACTTATTAGATGCATTAGGCCTAAATACACTTAAATGCATGGTCAGATTTGTTTTTTTTCTGCAAATTGCAGCAGGTTTTTATGGTATAATTTGAAGATTTGTGCAGAATTGCAATGTAATTCTCAATATTTCTGCGCTGTGCTTGCAAATTCTGCACATGCGCTTTAAAGATTCTCACACGCAATCACATATGGAGTTATGCTTCTTTTTCTGCACATTTCTAAGTAAAAAACACCAGTTTCAACGGCGTGACATGAAGATTTGAGCAGAAGTGTCATGCACTGACGAACAGTTTTTTTTTTTTTTTTTTTTTTTTTTTATCCTGCAGATGCATCCCATTAATAGAATCCTCTCTTTTGTCCCTGTTGATGACCTGCCAGGCTTCTCGAGTCCCAGCTGCTCTGTGGCAGAAATCCAACAGCCATTTGCACTTGTGTTGTCCCGATATGTCTTCTTCTTCTTCTTCTTCTCTTCTTCTTCTTCTATCCCCTCCTCATCCATCACCGTTCGACAGGGACATGTTGACCCCGGTTGCCGTGGCAGCCAGGTAACCATGGCACCTGGCTGTGACGCAGCTGGCTGCGTCCGATTGGTTGAGCCGGGGTCATCTTTAACAGAGTGGCTTCAAATCAGCTTTTTTTTTTTTTTTTTTAAACCACGTGTGCATTAAAGTGCAAAAATATTCACAATTGCACATCTGACCATGCAAGTGATCAGATATGATGTGTACTTTTTTGCAGAATCGGCAAAAATATTCACAGATGCATGAGAAGTTCTGCACAAATCTGAACATCAGACCATCGGAACTGGCGTGTTCTACTTGGAAATGTGCAGAAAAACTTCAATCTGATCATGCATAAGAACATTTTTTTGCACTGCACGCCCAATGCATCTCACAAGTTAGGATTATTTTACTCAAAAATGCTACATTTTTAAAGCCTAGAGAAAAGTCCAGCAGAAAAAAACTATTTCTTATTCGAAAGGATGATGGAAATGTAACTTTAATGACCAAAATTGACCAAAAACCACATTTTAATGTCTTTTATCTTAAAAATATAACTTTTCTCTTTCTTTCCGCAACGTACATCTACTTATCACCATTAGTTTTTCAGGTTCTGGCAAGAAATTGGGACAAATTTGCTCTTTACAAGGTCAAAACATAAAGAATTGAAATTATTTCTTAATAAAATGGAAACAGTATTGAATCTTTGCTGACGTAATTGATTTATTTTCTGATTTTTTATGCCCAACGAATAGTTCCTTCCTGCAGTGGACGTGTGTGAAAATCCGCTTCGCGGAGGAACAATTAGTTGTTTGCTCTAATATCTCGGCGCAGCCAAGGTCAGCCATGATTCCTCTGCTCGCAGGCTTCTGGCGAAGTGTGTCACACTGTGACAAAAGCCATTAAGATTTAGGGAGATAGGGCGCCGAGGAAAACGCTGAGAAACACACTTCTGGAAAAAGCTTTGAGACAAATTGGTTGCGGCACATGGAGGGAAGAGAGGAAGAGCTCAGAGACGATGAAGGAGGGGTTACACCGAGTAAATAATTAGCCTTTGTCCTAAACGGTGCAACACGATACTGAAAATAATCATTTTTTTATTGAAATGAAGTCAGTTTTCTCTCCTTTGCAACGATCTTTTGATTCAAACCTCATTGAAAGTCTTGTTCTTATGAAAGAACTTGACTAAATCTCCATATATGTTGCAAAATCTATAAGATTTTTGATTTTCTAAGCCTGCATGTTGAATATATGGACATTTTCTAAACATTTTTCATTCATTCCAGATATGTTAAAATCAAGATATATATAATTTCACCTTCTTTGCAAGTTGCATAGACGTGGTAAAGTTGGAGAGTTCCCTGTAATCCATGACGTGTGTTTGAAATCACTGCAATACTTCAAAATATGACCAAGGTTGTTAAACTTGTTCTGAGTGAAAATTTCTCATTTTACTTGATTTACGATAAATTCACCTAAAAATATACATTTCATCAAGATAAAAAGACTTGATTTGAGAGAAGTTCTCTTTAATCAAGACAATTTTCACTTTGTATTTGTAGATTTTTTTTCTTCGGTTAAGATACTTTCACTTTGAAATTAGTAAGAACATCTGCCAATAGAACAAGTGAAAAATGTCTTGATTTCAGAGAAACTTCTATTAAATCAAAACTTCTTATCTTGAGGGAATATAATTTTTAAGTGAATTTATATTAAATCAAGTAAAATGAAATATTTTCATTAAAAAAAAGTTTAAAAAAACTTGGTCAGATTTAGATTTTTTGCAGTTATTTATACATAGAAACTACTGTATTTTATAGATGAAGGTGTCATCGGCGTAGAGGGGAAACGTTTTGACTAACTTCGGCTTTACTTAGGTATGATGCTGCATGGAATAGTTGTAAAACATCCCTGAGTGTGGAGATTATTTAAGATTTCTGAGAATCAATATGACGGATACACTGCAGTCAGAATGTGAGCAAGGTTTTTTTAAACTTCTTTTGCTTGAAAATGTCTCATTTTACTTGATTTAAGATAAATTTTCTTGAATTAAGATGTTTTTACTTTGAAATAAATAAAAAAAAATCCTCCTCAGTGGAAAATGCGAATCAGCTGTGTGCTGGTCAGGGGAGAGTGCACATGTTGTCTGCGCGGGGTCGGGTGGGAGAAGAGTGGTGGGGAGGAATTCAACTTTTGTGACGTACTTAGGTTTGAAGAGTTTCAAACGAGCTGTTTTCTACCCGAAGGGAGAGGCTGCTGTAAAGAGCAGCAGACTGAAAGAGATTACTCCGACATGCGTGGAAGAAGGCAAATAACCTTTGGGGGGTGGTTTTTAAGGGAATTCAACTTTGGGGCATGCTAAAAACCTTAAAAAAAAAAGTGGATTTTGCATGATATAGGTCCTTTAAATCAACTCTTTTTATCTTGATGAAACATAATTTTTAAGTGAATTTATCTTAAACCAAGCAAAATGAAACATTTTCATTCAAAACAAGTTTAAAAATACTTGCTCAGATTTAGATTTTTTTTTTTCAGTGATCTCCCTGCAGGAGTTCATTGACTCAAGGTGCTGAGCTCCAACACGGCGTCTGTCTCCAGTGAAGGACAGCGAGCTGAGACGCCCGGGCCCGGGCTGCGCAAACACACGTCACTGTTATGACTCAGACAAAAAGTTCCAGGGTGTTTCCCTTTGAAAATAATCCCGGGAATACATGAGATTAGTCATAAAATTAACCATGCAAAAGTCTCCAAAAAGCAGATTTGATGAAGTTACAGTACACAACGTCATTCCTCGAGGTTCTGAGCTGCTGCAAGGACTTTTTTCCCCCCTCTTTTCCTCATTAATAAGTCATTTAATTAGAGGACTTCAAAGTGAAAACATCGTCTCTGTGCGCAGCACGCGATCCTGGGATTAAACAATTTTTTTTTTTTTTTTTTTTTGCGCAATATCGCCACTTTATTCACGAACGATGTGTCTTCTTCCCGCAGCCCGACGAGCTGGAGGGCGTCCACACACACACCTTCAAGCTGAAGCCCTTCAAGAAGGCCAAGAGCTGCGATATATGCAAGCAGGCCATCACCAAGGAGGGCCTCATCTGCAAGGGTGAGAGTTTTAAAGCCGTCACTGTGTGTTTGATGCTTTTCTTGCTCTGAATTCGTAGATTTCTTGCGTTTTCCTGTGAGTTTTGTCCGGTAAAGGGAACCTAAAGTGTAATCTGGGGGCCCTCATTTATAAAACATGGCGTAGGAAACATACTAAGAGCCAAAAATTGTGTATGTGGAAAAAAAAAAGTCATTCTTCAGAAAACCAGTTTACGCTACTTTCAGGGCTCGTTTTGTGCGTAAGCAACATTAATAAATGAGGCCCCAGATTACTAAGATTCAAACGGTGGATTTTGTGCATCATGCATTCCAGATTTGTACTCGTTTGTTCTCCCGACTCCCAGATCTGATCTGTCATAGCGTCGGGGTTTGTTCACACGACAACAGTTTAAAGTGAAAATGCAAAACTTGCACGTTTTAGAGGTGGAACTTTTCAAAACGATACACTCCTTATCTATGAAAATGAGGGGGGAAAAAAAATTGCGAATTTATTAAAACACTCCAACTCCACCAATGTGAAAACAAGGCCGTCTCCACGGAAACGTGAGAAAAGTGCCTTTAACGCTGTGTTGCTAAGTGTGCGCGTGTGTGTGGAATCTTTATAAGCACCCTCAGCTCCGACTCGTGGCTCATGCATTTTCACTTGGCTTCAGCTTCTCGTATCGTCTGCTTTAAGTTGCTGTTCTGTGACCCTCCGAAGCACTCCGGTCATTGACCTTTGACCTCTGGTGTCAACAAGGCGTGTTTGCTGCCCGCTGGGTGTTTTCTCTGCCCTGACACAGACTTAACAGATTGCAGCGTTTTATTTTGACATTACTGATGTATTCCCAGCATTTAACCGAAAAGATGAGGGGAAAAAAATGATCGAATTGCTCAAAATTTTGCACGACTGAAGACAGAATCATCAATAAGGATGCAGAAAAAGGCTCCCGTCCTCTTTTTCCCATCTTTACTTGCTCTCTCTCTTGCCTTTAAGCCCCCTTTTTTTTGTTTCCTCTTCTAAATTTAGCAGTTTTATTGTCACTCCAAGAGAAGTCCCGGGGAAATTAACATTAGCAGACTTCCAGGCAGCCTCTCCGGTTCCTTTATGTCTTTCTTTCTTTATTTATTTCTCTTTTTCTACCCCTCCTCCCGGCTTGCACGGGGGCTTTGGCTGAGAATTGGGTGTTAAAATTAGCATGGCTGCCGCTGCTGCTGCTGCTGCTGCTGCATTAGCCTAGATAAGAGAGGGAGAGAGGGGGCAGAGCGAGGCAGCAGAAAGAGAAAGTGGGGTATGAAGGGGATTTTTGGAAAGAGGGTGCAAAGAAAAGCGTCATTATTCCTTTCATCCTCGACGTTAAAGCGCAGTTTTCTGTCGAAATCGAATAAACGGCAGCAGTTTCTGCCGCGTGTGAAGACAATAAACCTTCACTTTTCTGCATGCATTTGAGTCAATCCTGCAAATTAATGCATGCTTAAGTTGGATTTCAACATTTAAAGAGTGTGCTTTCGAGTTGCTCGTCCCAAAACGAAGGCAGACGAGAAAAAAAAAAAAAAAGACCAAAAATGTCCCAGGGGATCAATAGCTGCTTCTCGTACGTTGATAATCCACACATTGGAGTGGTTTTAAGACCGCCCGGAGAAATCTTCCCGCACATCAGGAGCACATTTACCACCTGGAGACCACCCAGGTCGGCGAGCGGCCAGGCGGCAGGTGTTGAGGGGTCAGAGGTCGTACCTGCTCATGACATTAAAACATGGCAGCACATGCAGGATCAGGCTCTCCGAACAGGCCGAATTTATTCCGTCCCACACCCCTTATTGTTGCTTTATCTGAATAGAAATGCTGAAATGCAGGTTTTTTTTTTCCTTTGGAGTGCATGCTTCTTCTTCATGGATCCGCTAGGTGGCAGCACTGCAGCATGCAAACACCAGGGACTGACCTTGTTTCAGTCTCCTTTCCAGCCTGTTCAGCACTAAACTCTTTACTCCCTTCATTTTACAGGAATGATCATGTTTTTATGTGCATAATGATTTATTTCCCTACACATGTAAATAAGCCAGAAAAATCTCTAATTCTGCCTGTTTGTTTTTTTTTCCAGCTTGTCGGTTATCCTGCCATAAGAAATGTGAAGTTAAGGTAAGAATTGTAACATTTTTTTCACTCTTTCATGCAAGATTTTATTGAAACGGATGCACTTTTTTTTTTTTTTGCAAAACTTTACATGGAAAAACTCCATTGGTTTGCAGGGTTTTTGGGATTTTTCTTGATGTGGCCTTCTTCATTAACTTTAATTAAAAAATATCATACTATTGAGGCTTAATGTGACCTGATGAACTCAGCTGAATGATTTTTTTTTTTTTTTGTGGATGAAGTTGATTCAGGGTCCCATCAACAGCGATCACTTGATACGTGTGTTGAAGAATTAAAGTATCTCCATTTTTAAAAAGAAAATGCTGACAACAGCAGTTGTACCAAGTTTTTATTGAATGAAAAGTGAAAAAAAGAGAAGAAAAGAAGGTTCTCTTAGTGGTTTTCGTTGTATATTGAGTCCCAAAAAACATCCTGGAGTTCATCCGTTTAGCAAAATACTGCTCCAGGAACAAAAGTTGTGTGTTCCCAAAAACATCCTGGGAAGTTTCACCAGATACTCTGAAAACCAGGCGAGGCCATTAGTGGTGGCGATTTTGTGGGAGGGCGATAATCAAGAAGAGGCTCCGAGTCATTGATTCTGGTGGTGGATGCCGGGACGCGGCAGTAAATCTGTGTGAAAACGAGAGTTTTTGGCAGGACTTCCCGAAGGCTCATTTGCTCTTCAGCTAATCCCCCAATCTGGTTTACTTGCGGCCAAACATTTATGTTGGAATAATGCAGTGGAAATGATGAAAACAAACCATTTCGGGCAGTAAAAAGTGCGGGAAAAGTCAAGTCTCTGTGCAGACTGTGACCTTGAACAGTAAATATGAGGAAAACCGCCACGCCGTTTTATGTGTTTGTTTCAAGCTGCCGCTTGCTTCCCGTTTTAATGCTGTACAGTAACCAGAATATCGTTTGAACGCCTTAATGGTGCTTTCATGTGCTTTTACGGCGTGTTAATAAAGGTTACGGTGGTTTTAATGAAATGCTCCGGGTTGGTTTAAGGATCCGCATCATGACTTCATCAAAATGTTTGGAGTTCGGCAAATGCAGCAGATGGAGAAAAGTCATGAATAATGGCTAATAATCAAGTAGCTAGGGCTAATCACAGCTAAAATTAGAGCTGACAGAACAGAATATCATCCGCATACACTTGTATCATTTACAGCGATTTTTTATTCACCAATTTATCTTGTTTTATGTTTATTGGAGGTTGAACTTACAAACTCTGAATAGAAAACCTGATAATGTTTTGCAGTTTTAATAATGAATTCCTTCGGTGCATAAAATATGATGTATTGCTATTTTAAATTCCATAAACACTCCTGCAGAGTCACTGGAATCTTATCAAAGCCTCATGATCACTCATGAAATGATTTTGAGTCATGCAAATGCATTGCATAGAGAAAAATGATTAAAAAGGTAAAAAGAAATTCTATTGCTCTCATAAATTTAAAGAAAACAATCAGATTGTCTCAATACAGAGAAATACACTTTAAAAGTAGACTAAAACACATGAGATCATTGGATAAATGAGAAAATCAAGTTCAAAATAAATAAAATATGAGGACAGGATTTTAAAAATCAAAAAAACTCTTGATTAAAAACATTTTAAGATACCTTTTAAAACTGGTAAATGATGGCATCTGGCTAATAAATAATGGTTAAAAAAAATCCACATTTTCAATCAACTTCTATTATTATAGGGTTATCATGTACAACACATTATCATCCACATATACTCATATTACCTACAGCCAGTTAAAAGTTGCCAATTCGTCTAACAAGTTTGATTTAGGATTATAGGTATTAAAACTTGCAAACTCTTCACAGGAAATCCTATAAATCTTCTGCAGCTTCAGTAAAGAATGGTTCGGACATTTAAAATGTGACATATTGCTACTTTAAACTCCATAAATACTTGCGCGGAGTCCCTGTAATCTTGCTGTCAGTGAAACAATCAACTCGTGCTGCTGAGCTTTGAAAACTGGCCCAGCCATGAACTTTTAAAAGCGCATGAAAATGTCAGGAAAAAGACAGACGTCCGGTAATGATGAGGAGTAGCTAATGGCTCTGGGTTCCGCTTCACTCATTGGTCCGACCGCAGCCGCCTTTGTGCAGATGTCTGTTGAAGGATTCGCACATGAAGACCTTGGAGACCTCCTTTTCCTTGTTTTGCTTGTCTGCTTCTACTTTGGAAACGTCCCAAAATCTTTGTGGAAAGTCAAAGTAGGAGCTCCTTATTGCGCATTACCAGGTTCTTCTCGGTCACCTGTGCCACTGCTACGTCTTTCCTGAAGCTACTTCCAGATTGGGGACTTTCTGTACATCTGTCGGCGGGTCCTGGAGGTACTTGCCGCTATGATTTGGTCTCTACCGTCACCCAGGAAGACGTTTGTGGCTCTCTAGCTCCGATCGTGTTCACCAGAGAGTCGTTGAATCCGTCAGACTGCTGTCTGGTTGCACAAAGGTTTATGTCGGCCAGCTTGACGGCAGTTGCTTTGTGGGTTTTAAATTTGTTGGCTCAGTGAAGAGTTGTCGGCCTTGCTGGCACTTTTTCTTGAGTTTTTCAAGGTACCCTTCCAGACACTAGGGTTCGGGTTCAGGTCTTTACGTCAAACCCAGGGATACCACGTTCAGTCTTATCTCTGTTGGGTAAATATTTTTTTGTATTTGCATTCCGGCTGCAGGTTTGGCATCACTAGATATGGAAGAGATCCGCCCGGTAACGTGTGTTGACTGGATTGCAGAGTGTCTGTAAACTCTGCGCGGAAACAAGCCCTCGTTATTCCCCGTGATTTATCCCCGCGGCGTCTGGAAGCAGCTTCCTACCAGCGTTTTTTTTTTTTTTTTTTTTTTTTTTTTGCTCTGTTCGAGGTTTGGCACGGGCTGGACAGGAATGAGGGGGAAGGAGTTACAGAATACTTCTCATGGAAAACAGCTTGTCGACTTGTGTGTGTGTGTGTGTGTGTGTGTGTGTGTGTGTGTGTGTGTGTGTGTGTGTGTGTGTGTGTGTGTCTGTGTTGCTGATGTTGCTTTATTATGGGGCGCTTGAGCAAGACAAGTGACTTTCTGAGTTTAGAGGTCATCGCAAACTGCTTCTCTGAGTATGATTGAAGATTGCGCGGCTTGTTTACTGCTGGCTGTTAACAGCTGGGGCTGAACAAAGAGCTCTCGTAATCAGGACCTCGCCGCTTCCTGCGCTTGTACATGTTCGCAGTTTTTTTTTTTTTTTTTTTTTTAAGGAAAACGATAAGGAAGTGAGTCACAATCAGAGTCCGGGAATAAAATGAAAGAGGGTGTAAGAGAACCATAGTGGCAAACTCATTTATGCATTTCTTGCCATTTATGGAAATAAATCTGAGCATTTCTGAAGTTTGGAGGCAGATCTGAAAAGGTCCTCTTTCTATTTTTGGGAGGATCTAGTAGCTTTTTTTTGTCATGCAAAGGGAAATCCAGGGGATATCATCGCTGTGAGAGGACTCAGTTGTCCCTTTTCATCTCCCGTGGCCCAAAATCCCCCGTCAGTCATACAGAGCTCACTTCGCTTGCTTACATAACGCGAGCACTGATGTGGAAGAAACAGCATTTTAGGGTGAGCTGTCAGACTTTGTGCTGATATGAGTAAAACTCCCAGGATCTTTATCTGGGACTTTAAAGAAAGGGTGTTGTTTTTTTTTTTTGCTCTATTCTCGCACATTCCTAACTCGGCCAAGCCTCATTTAAAGTGTGACGGTCCTCCGCTTGGTGCATAACGTTGAGGTCAAGATGCTTAAATCTCAACATCCTTGCATGTGTAAAAACTGGGAGAAACCTTTAATTTGAAGCTTGAACGCAAGAATTAAGTTCTTTAATATTACAGCGAGTAGGTTGGAGTCATCACATACTGTACAAAACAGGATTTTTACAGTTTTATAACTGTTGAGATTCACAGTGATTCAAGACTCTGATTCTGAAACACTTCTGTTTTTTTGACGATCTCCTGAAGTTGTGAAATTTATTTTAGGTGCATATTTTTTTAGATTTTATTTATTTAATTTTACGTAAGTAATTTGATTCAAGGTCAAGCTTTATTTTTTTGTAAATCATTATATATTTTGTAATTAATTTATTTCATGAATTTAAATTATTCTATCAATAATTTGACTTAACTGAATTGATATTTTTTTTAATAATTTAATGTATTCAACTAAATTAATTAATTGAGGAAATGTATTCATTTTACTTAGCTGAAGATATATATATATATATATATATATATATATATATATATATATATATATATATATATATATGTATGTATATATATATATATTCATTCATTATATTTGAAAAAAAGTTATGTCATTGTTGCTACAGTGCATATTTGTAATAATCGGACACCGTTGGATACCTGAATCACTTCCTTAAATGTGGTGCAACGTTAGTAATTAACATGCATGTGTTTATTGCAACCATGAAAAACTTCACATTAGTCTCTTACGTTCTTAAATATTTTTCTCTCGCTCCTCCTTTTTCCAATACTGTTGATATATGTGGTCTTTTTTTGAACGCATTACTTTATATTCTGTTGCAAAAAGTTGAAGAAGTACTGCTGGACTGGTAAAGTTGCCATCTCAGCCTGAAACCCGCAGCGGCGGAGCAGGTTGCCCGTGCTAGTTTGTTTACATTGAATCCCGGGCCGCTGTTGGCTCAGCTGTCACTCAGCCCGCTCGGTCCGAGGTCAAAAAGGCAAGACGCATGCCTCTCCTCAAAACCAGGACTCGCTCGCAGGGCTGAGACGGCGATGAGGAGCGCTGAAGAATGTTGGCATGGGAAAGAGAGAAGCCATCCAAGCATGAAAGTGAAAAGGTAGAGAGAGAGAGACAGAGAGAGAGAGAGAGAGACATGCGCACAGAAGATCGTCCGAGCCAAGCTCGTCTCATTCCTCAGCAGCTCCTCACAGAAGCAGGTCTGTTTCCCCGGTTGCGAGCACGTCACATCAAAGGGCCGTCCACCGCCCGTCTCCATGGCAACACCCTTCGGCGCGCTGCTCCGGGAGATAGCGCTGGCAGACGAACGTTACGGGCGCTCTAATAACCGGGTGCTAGCAGATGACTGATGGCCACAATTTTACCCGAAGTCCTCGTCTGGAGGTCAAGAGCTAAGTTCAACCCGGAGAAACACAGCAGGGGGGGAGGGAGGAGGGAGGGAGGGAGGGAGGGAGGGAGGGGGGCAAACACTTCCCTATAGGTCTGTCAGAGAAAGTGGGATCTCGGGGTGGTCTTTAGCAGGTAAATGTACAGCAAACTGAAGGGATAATGGAAGATCTATATACTAGCTACAAATTTGAGTTTTCTACTGCATAGCTATTCTCTCTCTCTTCCAGTTCCAGTCTCTCTATCATGTATGTGTCAACAGCTACACTGAAGGGAAAGGAGGGAGGAGAAAGAAAGAAGGGAGGGATACAGTTACTGTCTTTCCCTGGACATTTTTTTTTTTTTTTGCTAGCTCATTTTTTTTTTTTGGGTACCGGAATCAGAAGCCGCTCTCTCGGCCTTATATAGCGCGCTTTCCAAATTTCTTGGCAGTTGAGGGGACGGGCCGAAGGAGAGTGTATCCTGGTTGGGGAGAGACATCCACATGTTGTGCAGTTCAGTAGCTCCTCTGGCACGCGTTTGGGATTACTGCCGTTGTTTTGAGCAGGAGGAGGAGGAGGAGGAGGAGGAGGATCAGGAGGAGGAGGAGGAAAGTATTTGGTGCTCCTTCAGTTCTCTCCTCGAGGGGGGTCCGCTGAAGTCAGGGAGACTCGCAGAGGGCTGAGACAAGACAGACAGAGCGTGAGAAAAAGTGGCAGCCCCGTTTTCAGGTAAGAGCTCGTTTCCCCGCCAACCTGTGGTTCGGCTTGTTTTCCATGCGAGGAAGGCGTTACTTTAATGGGCCAGAACGTGAAGCTCCACAGCGCCAAGAAAGAGTATATCCTTTTGGATATTTTTGGCTTTCCCCTGCAAACATGCTCATGGGAAAGTCTCCCCCACATGGGAACTGGAGTTCATCTCAGTCGCCGTCCCGGGGCTCGAGAACCTTTCCAGCAGTGATTTGTGGGGAGAGAGACCAACTGGTCGGCACAGCAGGTGACCACGTGTTCTCTCTCTCTCTCTCTCTCTCTCTCTCTCTCTCTCTCTCTCTCTCTCTCTCTCTCTCTCTCTCTCGCACAACATTAACCTGCAAGTCTGTGCTGCTGCAGTCTGGTTTTTCAGCCCCTCTTGTTTTTCCTCTTCTTTGACACTCCTTTGAGAAGAGGATGCGGAGTGACAACGGCAGTCTTTCACCCCCGACCTTGAGCTAACACGCGGACGGCAGTTAAACACGGGAGGTCAGGAGGTCGCCGGGCTCGTACGCGACGTTTCTTCAAAACAACAGGGAGGAATGCAGCTTTGAGATGTTTTTTTTTTCTAGATTACTTCTGAACTTTCTCCCAAATTCTCCAAGCTAACAATAAATGGCGGCTTTCATATGCGTGATTGCAGCGAGGAAGTGTCATTTTTCAGAAAACCAATGTTGCATTGCGCTTTCCTGCATGTTGCACCATTGATTTTGGCTTGGCGCTGGTTCTGTATTCACGCTTAAGTGTGCAATTAGTGGTCAGAGCGAGGAGGAAAAAAACAAAAGCACCCTGCAGTCACCCCTAATTAAACAGGAACTGATAGGCCGACGCCGTCCAGAGTCGGGACCCATCAGCACCGTTCGCCCAGTCCAGTAATGACCAAAACATGCGTCTTTCCAACCGTTCCTTAAAAGCCCAAGCTCTTTGAAGTGTTGCACATTTTCCGGCTCGCTGTTTCACATGAGGAGGAAACCAAAGATCTCGCGAATCAGGTGAGTTTTGGTTTTAAGCCCCGTGCCAGACGTTCGACCCCTTCCTCCATGTGAGCCCACATTAAATGACTGAACGCGTATGTGCGGTCGTGCATTTCAAGGCAGGCTTTTTGGAATTGGAGGTTTTCGACCTGCGTCCAACGCGGAGCCGCAATTGCACATCTGATATTCATCATTTCCTGGTTTAATGGGGTATTTTAGCCGGCTGCGGCCTGACCGTGGCCATTCGTCAGTGATCCGCGGGGCTTTGGCCTCCTGCACTTCCACTTTATGAAGCCCCAGAGGATCTCAAACGCAACATGCTGATGTTCGACACTCAGGCTCCGTTTACATGCCGTTTTAAGTCAAAAGGCTTTTTCTTTTTTTTTTTTTTGTTTCAGAAAAGATTCATGTATATATGATAACATTTTCACAATGATCAATTTCCATGGAAATGGCAGAAAAGCAAAAACAATTCATTTTCATCTAGGTCTGCTACTGAATGCTATTGACTTGTTTTTGTAATGAAACTCCATAGACAACATGCTGTAAACATTAACATTATTTACAATGGCTGCTCCCTCCATGTGCAATTTTGCACTGTTTCTACAGAGTCTGAGCGTTTTCTAAAACTTGCCTTCCTCCATCACCACGGAGAAAAAGTCAATGCATTGTCAAAAAGTTGCAATTTTCCTCCTTTTCCACCAATGTAGAGCATTCTCAATAAGTTCTGTTCCTCCCTTTTTCCACTGAGACAGAGTCGGAGGATTTTTAAAAAGTTCCACCTTGTTAGCCATTTTCAAAAAGTTTCGTCTTCAATGTCTCAGAGCACCATTGTGGCATCAGCGGACTCCCAGAAACCTACGAGTTTTCTATTTTCTTTTGAAAATGTTTTCCCTACCAAGATGAACTTTGATGATGTTGCTAAATGCCTGAAATAAGAAGGTAATCCTGTCAATAACGGTAATATGTGGGATTTTTATCCACAAGATTTAGCCGATAGATTAGTCACGAAAGGACCTGGAGCTTGCAGTTCGGCGGATTCCGTTTCTCTGAAGAGCTTTGAATCGTGTTTTCTCTATCCGGTCACGGTCCAGTCATTTATTTAACAACCATCAAGCGCTTCTCGAGACCCCGCTTGTGTTTGTCCGGCACTGGGCATTTTTTGACAGATGCCAGTGGAAACAGCCTGGTTCTGTTCCGCTTTAAGGAAAACAGTGATTTCGGCCTTGTGTACACAACGATCCCCCTTCCATCCTGTTTGGGTTCGCTCGGAAGAAGCAGCTCGTGGTCAGACTGAACGGCATGTTTCTGTTCCAAACTTAGCCCGGACAAAATAGCATGTCCACCGAGCGGATCTTTTTTTTTTTTTTAAAGGATATTGAGTCATTAGCTTGATGCAATGATCCGTTTTTGTTTTTTTGTTTTTTTTTTAAGTGACAGATAGTATTTAAGTGGTGAAACGTTCCCACACAGGATACTCCTCTGGCAGCTCTGACCATGAGTCATTTATTTTGCTATTATTTTAGTACGGCTTGATTTAGCCGTCCGTTTAAGCGGCGCTCGACACTGCCAAGTGCGCTCCTGCCAGCGACACGCCGCCACCCCGGTCGAACATGGCGCTTTACACACTTGACATTATGTCAAAATGTCAGAGCGGGGAAGGAACATGCTCTCCACCGTTGGTGGATTTATTAAGCAGCTCCAAGTACAACAGAAACCCAGCCTTGATGTATAAATCCCTTTCCAAAGGAGCCGTTTGAGCTCCGGTCCTTATTTGGCCCCCATTTGGAAAGAGAAGAATTTACTTTTTCAGGCAGGGTGCCATCACCGTCCGCCGTCTGTGTGTGTATGTGTGTGTGTGTGTGTGTGTGTGTGTGTGTGTGTGTGTGTGTGTGTCGAGGAATTCTCAGCGCGGTCGGACCAGTGGTGGCCTTCGCTTATCCGATGATTTATGCACAGCGGCGAACGCACGCTTTGTGTCATTAGACCGAGATCAGAGTAATGACTCCTGTTGAAACACAGCAGCTCTCTCATGTCTCTCGGGTTTAAGCAAAAAAAAAACGCTGAGTCAGGATTATCAGAGGACGCTTTTTGAAGTTTGTGCGAGCGTTTCAAGCGCTTCTTCGGCTCATGTTGGAATTTATTATTTCTGTGTCGGATGTGTCGAGAGAGTCGGATATTTCTGAAGGTACCTGGAACAACGTTGGGATTCTCTGAATACCAATATGAGAAAAGTCCACTATTACTTTTCCATTTTTTTCAATGCCCTGTTTAATTTCTGTGTTTTTAATGTAATTTTATGTATTTCTTTGCCTGTTGTGCATCACTTGAATGGTACCTATACAAATCAACTCGCCTCGCCCTGATATCTCTTGGTACAATGGCCCCACTGAGTGGCCCGGTCTCATCCTTTGATATCCCGCGCTCTCCATTTCCATATAAACCCACTCCAGCGCTCCGGCGACACTTTTCCCCGAAATCGTTAAAGCCCCCATTGATCCCCGCTCTCAGCGTGAGGAGGAGGAGGGGGATCAAGGCAGGAGGAGGGGCGGCTCCGCCGAGCCTCACCTGAGACGTTTGACCTTTTCGCGGTTCCACAATGACTGCTCTTAACGCGCCTCCGTCTGCCCCCCTTAATGAGGCCCGTCGACCAGACCCCCCCCCCCCCCCCCCCCCCTTACTTGTTGACTCCTTGTTCGAGTTCAGTTGCTTCCCAGACGCCCCTCGTGACTGACTGGGATTATAATCCACCCCCTAAACACCCTCAAGTTTTAAGAGACTAAAGCCACTCTGAGTCTGTTGGACAGTTTTCTTTGTGGTGTTCCGGTCTGTCTGCTCTGGGAGACAAATCAAGGAGGCCAAAAAGGGAGTCGGGGTCGAGTTTTATTTGATTTGGAATCTACTCCAGCAGCCATTAGTGAACAGAAGCACTGCAGTGGACAGAGGTATGAAATGACTGTAATCATGGTCAAAGATTTGAATGTTTTGGGGACCATGCAGCGATTAGCACTCCCGTTTCATGGCAAGAAGGTCCCGGGTTTAAAGACCAGTCTTTCTATGTGGAGTTTGCATGTTCTCCCCCATGGTAGTCCATGAGGAGAAAATGCCCTGCAGGTAGTCCAGCTTCCTCCAACGGCCCAAAAACATGCATATAAGTTTAACTGTTGACTCTAATTTGCCCTAAATTGTGAGTATGTGTGGTACTTTTTGAAAAAAGTTGGGCTTGGTTGCTATGGAGACGAGCAAAAACAAGACTACTACTGGTTGTGGCAGATATTTCTTCTGCATATGTATGAGAAGACGGACAATAACAAACATGGCGGCCTTCGGAGTGGCACAACTCCCAGTTTATACTCTAGTTTGATTATCTACATTGGTAGCTTTAGAAACGAGACCCTTTTTCTGCAGTTGCTGTATAAGAGGACTTTTTTTTTCAGAACACTACTTTGTAAGAGCGAAACTTTTCAAAAACAGAAACAGAGTAACTTGAAACATCAGTCCTGGGGTCGTGTGGCCTCTGAGATTCCTGTGCTCTTATCCGTCTGAGCTGGTAAAAACTCCGCGAAGCCCCGTATTAGTCCGGCTTTCGGCTGCTCCGGCCATATATGGATGACGCCTTGCTTTGCTGCTCGATTGGATCTAGTACTGAGATTTTCTCTCCATCAGCGGGCGCCGCATGATGGGTGCACGGTGGCGTTTGTTTCCCTTCAGATAGTTCAAGTGTTGGTGGCCGGACGCCGAGACTCAAAGTGATATCATTACCCTCCCGACTCTCAGATCGATGCCGGACGGAGTCGTCTTCGGGACATTCGCAGGTGTTTTCTAGAAAAGAACAGCACCCCCTGTCAGCTGTAAATAAAGGCAGATGCTCCTGCTACGGCACCCTGGGGCCAGTGGGACGCCAGACACTGATATGACTGTTGGTATCCAGAGCAAGCATGGACCGACTTGCTTGGAGCGTCCAAACTTTCTCTGGTTTATTGGCTGCCTTGCTAAAACACGTCCATGCTGGACACGTTCTCATGTTTCCAGTGTTGCGTTGGAGGAATCAGCACGCTGATCAGTCACCGACAGAAAGCGCCGGGTTATCCCACCGCTGTATCCCGATACGTTTGATGATAGCGTCGCGAACTCAAAGAGTCTTTTGTTTTCCCGGGGCAACCTCATTACGGCGGCTTCCTTCCTGCCCGCGTCTGCCGTCCACAGATAGCGTGCTCTTCACTTCACCGTTCGTAAACATCCGTCAGCTTCGCGGCACGTCGGCCCACGGATTTCATTTGACATGCTGTTTACCTGCACGCAGTCGAGTAAATGCAATCAGATTGCGGTCGCAGGAGTCTGTTTATGCATCGTAATCAGTGATTGGGCAACACAGACGATTAGGAGCCACGCTCGCCTCCCGCCGACGCTTTGTGCAGACGGTCCAGGCAGCTGAATTACCTCTTGATGCCCCTAACTGCTATTTAAAGATTCCTCACGCGTAGCATCGCAATATCAGGAAATCAATACCTGTCTAAGTTTGAGCTGACAGTATAATTAGGGGCAGGAGGGACACTGTTGCTGGGAAGAATGGTAGCAGGTACTGGTCCTGGATCTCACTCCTCTGGACCCATGTGTTTTTGTCCACTGATCACCTTTTGGCCTTGAATCTTGACAACAGCTGAGTGGAAGATGTGAACACCTTTGGTCCCTCGTCCATTTTTTCCCCTCTATCAGCTGATTTAATGTGTTTTCTTTTCTTCATCTCCAGGTCACCACGTCATGTCAAACAACTACCAACTATGAGCTGGTGAGTAAACCGTGTTCACGCTAATGTTTGCCTTATATTTGCAAGCGTCTCGCAGGTCTTTAATCATGCAAATAGCAGCTCTTGTTGGATGAAGATTCAAAGGTTTTCTAGTCTTGGACTCAACTGGAGGTGGAAGTCGTGAAGGTGGCGTTGGTTCTTCAGCTGGCGGAGTTTTGGGTTGCTTGTTGTTGTTTTATCTCGTGGTCAAATTCGGACTAAATGCTGTGGGTCTTCTTCTCATACAAAAAAAATCTGCTGTGTGAAAGCCTAGATCAGGCCAGTTTCTGTGGATTTTCTCTCTGAAGTTTTCAGAAAATTATATGTTAAACACTGTTTAGCGTGTTGTTATCTTTGAAATTATTTTTGTTTCAAAAGACTCTTGAGTAAAATGATTAAAATGGATACAGGATAAGATAGATAGATAGATAAAAAATAAATAAATAAATAAATAAATAAATAAATAATGAAATGAATGAATGAATGAGAAAAAGTACAAATATTGTTAGGAGGAAGATTGGCTAAAATAAAAAGCTGGATTGCCAAAACAAGTGAAATTGTCAAGAATGGAACAAAAACTAGTTGAGAAGTTAAAATGGCTGAAATTGCAAACATGACGACAGTTTTTCCATTTTAAATTTTAATATTTTGTCATAGAAAATAATCAAAAAAGGTTAAAACGGCTAAAAAAATGGTTAGAAAAGCTAAAACAGCAAAATTAATTCTATTTTATAGTCATGAATCGTCATGAATTTACGTTTTGTGAATCTCAATAAGTATCTTTATAACCATGTGATCTTCTATGATTGGATGTGTTTTGTGGCTCTAGAAGAGTTTTATTTAGTGGAAAACGACAACAAACATCTCTTTTGATGTGAAAGGCCTGCTCTCTTGACTCAAGACGCCACCTTGTGGTGCAATCATGTATTTCACGATCGAGCAGGAAGATGCAAAGACCCGGGATTGTTGTTTTTTTTTCTTGTTTGGCACATTATTGGCTTGTCACTTAGTTGTAATCTGTATTTTCGCTATGATTTTTCCTCATTCTGTTGCGTTTCGAACAATGTACAAGTCACTGTTTTGATCCGTTCGTCATTGTTTTTCTTTTTTCTTTTTTTTTTTGGCGCTAGCTTCAATCTGCAGGCGCGCTGTTGTATTTCTTGGCCTGCGATCACAACCTGCAGATAAGTGGGAACATGTAGTGCTGCTGGCCGGCGTGCGAGGCGGCGGAGGAAGCCGCAGTCGGAGTGATTATTCCGCTTCCCTCTCGGTGCTTTTTTTTTTTTTTCTGCTTTGTGGGACAGAATGTGATTTATGCGCTGCGACACCGAGACTTGAGTCATTTTCATTTTAATGAGCTTGAAATTGGAGTTTTTATTCACTCCCATAAAGAACGCCGGCTCAGCAAATGTTGGGTCATGATTAGAAAACTGGCGGGAGCAGCAATTTGATCGTCCTCCCGATTCCCGTCTGCGTTCTTATAGAGCGGAATGAAGAGCGGCTCGTCCCGTTTTTACATTTTTTTAAGATTAACTACCAGTGATATGACCAAATTAGGGACATTCCCAGCTACAGTAACTACTCTCCACTTATTTACTTTGGGCTCAGACTCCTTAAATCACCGCTGCAGCTTGTTAAACAGTCCCCGGGATTTGTTTACAGAGCTCACATCGGCCCGAGACGCCGCACTTAAACTCAGTCAGGAGATTTTCCTCGCCGCATGGATCGCCGCCAGGATCCGTCGACACACATTCACACATCCACCGCCCCCCTACGTCTCAATGGAGGCCGCTCTGCGTGGGAAATTTTGAGTGAATGGAGCGAAACTGTAGCTCAAAATTGGTTATTGAGACAGGTGAAGGTCATGGACGATACATGGGGGATAAAAACTTCACCTAACTCATCTTTTTTTTTTTATCTCACCAGCGTTGTTTCTTCCTCCATAAGTGGGAGAAACAACGTCTAACCCGCTGACTCTCTCTCACTTCTCTCTCCAGCCTCCCACTCCTCAGCTGCCATTAAAGCATGTAGATACACCGGTAAGTGGCGCCTCTTCTCTTCCGTGTTCATCGCCAGGAAGACATGCTTTAGGCTCCATTCGCAAAAAAACCGTGCGGCAGACAGTATGGTGATTTCCTCTGGTCGCATACTTCTCTGCACGTTTCTTTGTTCCGTCAACTGCATAACAAGGTTGGGTTGATTACTTGACAAAAAAAGATTTGGTTTTCCCAGTCCGGTGTGGAAGAATCTCGCCCCGATTCTGAACCCTGCTGCCGATATCAGCGTCTCGGACCCCGTTGAAGTGAAACTTCGAGTGAATCCGCGATCGAACTCGCCTCAAAGCCACTCTGTCAGGGTGCAGAGATACCCATAATGCAACAGCTATAATGTTTTTAGGTAATTTCACTGAATTTGTGCCAATAGAATAGGTTTCATGTAGCCATTTCCGGATAGTAATTTTCCAGTTTTTTTGCGAAAATATTAGTTTTAATCGCATTAATCGCGATGAATTCATTGAGGGCTGTCGACGATTAATGTTTAAAATTGCGATTAATTGCAGAATTAAGGTTAGAGTTGGCTCAAAGAAAAGAAATAGTAGGTAAAACTCCTTTTAGTGTCAATGAGACATTGTTTTTTTGTCACTGTGCAGCACAGGTGCATTATGGGACATTGTTTTTTTGTCACTGTGCAGCACAGGTGCATTATGGGACATTGTTTTTTTTCACAGGTGCATTATGGGACATTGTTTTTTTCATCCCTGTGCAGTACAGGTCCATTATGGGAAATTGTTTTTTCATCCAGTAGAGGTGCATTATGGGACATTGTTCTTTCATCCAGTACAGGTGCATTATGGGACATTGTTTTTTCATCCCTGTACAGTACAGGTGCATTTTGGGACATTTTTTCATCCAGTACAGGTGCATTATGTCACATTATTTTTTCATCCAGTACTACAGTACAGGTGCATTATGGGACATTGTTTCTTCAGGCGCATTATGAGGATTAGATTCTTCATTTGAAGCTTGAAAATGTTCCAAATCTCCTCCTGCGGCCGTTGATGTTCTCAACTGTTCAACGCCAAAAGAGAAAACGGGACTGACCTGCCCTTGAGCATCTCACGTGTTTGATGGTTTGAGGATTTTTTTGAGCGTTTCCTGATGTGAAACTGATAAAACCATATTTGTGCTTTAAAGTGGTGATTTTGTGTTCATGAAAAGTTCAGATATGATGCAATTATTCATGATTAAATGTGATCAGATTTGCAATTAATCAGTTTAATCTTTGTTAATCAATTGACAGCTCTAGAAAATCTAGATTTCTAGTTTTTCATGATGACACTGCAGTGAGCCGACCTTTCCCACTGGGCTGCAGAAGGTGGCAGCACCACACTGCACCGAGCAAGGACCTGTTCCAACTGAATACGTTTCCATGGATTTCATTAAAGACGATCTTATTGTTTGCACATCCAGGTGCACTCAAAAGAAAAGATTCACTGGATGAACACAATCAAATGTGTGCAGGATTTCTATCCAATATATATATATATATATATATATATATATATATATATATATATATATATATATATATATATATATATATATGTGGCCCCAATTCCAATCAAATACATCTATACATGACAATATATTTGAGGTTGTCCAACTTGTTTTATTCCTTTAGATCCAACCATAACTGAATTATTCTGTGTAAACCAATATAACTGAGTTAGTCTACTCATTTTATGTCAAATAAATTGGCCGCCCTCTTGTAAGTAGCTAAAATAGTTCGTTTTTGTTGAACTTTAATATTGTGATTTTTGGGAAATACAGTACTGCCATTACCCATGTAGACTGATAAACCACAAAAACAATGTTTACATCTTGAATATCTCATCCCAAACTCCCATGATGCATTGCAGCATTACCACCACTGCAGAACGCCCATTCAAACATATTCATTTTGAGTTGAAGAGCGGTTACAGGGGCCACATTCCTGAAACATATTTAGGTTTCGTTGGATATAATCTGCTTTACTTAGGAAAAATAAATGTTAATGCGTCAACTTTAAGAGGGGCTTGAATCTGTTTTTTGAGTCGAGACCTGTTTTCTCTAATATTTTTGCTGCGTACCTCTGAAGAGCTGCAGAGACGCTCGCAGATGGTCCCGGCGATCGGTGCCAGGGCCTGGCCCGAGCACAGACGCGCATGTTCTGCTCTGAGATCGCGGGAGCGTGTAGTGTGTGTGTGTGTGTGTGTGTGTGTGTGTGTGTGTGTGTGTGTGTGTGTGTGTGTGTGTGTGTGGGGGGGGGGGGGGGGGGGGGGGGGGGGGTCTCCAAGAAGGCAGGCTTCCAGACAAATGAGAGCAGGAAGGGGGGGATGAAAGCTGCCGCTAATGTAAAAGGAAAACAGTTTACTCGAGCCGTCGTGCTCTAAAAGCAGCTCGTTTTCCCCAGAAAGTGACACCGATGTGTTTTTGTTTTTTTTCTTCCCTCTGTTTGCGTCGGAGTGTTTAGAAAGGCGGTGACTCAGAGCGGGATTATAAACACAGATCAGTGTGTGTGTATGTGTGTATGTGTGTGTGTGTGTGTGTGTGTGTGTGTGTGTACACACACCGGCTCCAAAAAGAGATTAATGTGCAAACTGTGCCGTCACACCGAGGGAAGGAAACGAGGATCGACTCTGATTTCTATCAATTCCTGCAATATTCTGCTTTATTTCAAAGGAAACCTTCACTGTAATGCAGTGGATGTATTCAGTTTATGGCAGATAATTCAATCTGATATTAGCTAAAGAGTCTTAAAGGGAAATTCACAACACTATCGATGCATATTTTGTGTATTTAGAGCCTTTTGAAGCTGTAATTACAGTTTGTATGGCTGAATAAATTCAATTAATTTCCTTAAATAAGTGAAATGGAGGCTGATCTGGAAGTTGTGTGTTGGGATTGCAGCAAATCTGAATAAATTAAGTACTGGAATGTTTAAATTCACACATAAACAGGAGTTTTGAACACATTAAAAACACACGGTCATGTTAGAGCAGTGCCAAACATAAGGCCCGTGGACCAAAACCGGCCTCCAAACTAATTTAAATGAGTTTCAGGTGGATTGTTTCATTTTAAAATTCACTGTATTATCCTTAATCAAAGCTTGAGCCATCTGTTTGGATCACAGCGTCTCTGGGTGAATGACGTCGGGGGCGTTTCGCGTTCGTTTCACTGGAAATTCACACATAAACACCAGTGTTTTGAACATGTTAGTCATCGGACTAAACTCAGAGCAGGGCAGAGGGTTGAATCTCACAGCTGCTGCAGTCGTGACGCCCCTCATGAACATCGTTATACCATCCCTGATCCAGATCTCTCATTTATAGCCTTTTGTCAAAGCATTGATGGTCCATCGCGGCCATTTTTTTTTTTGGATTTCTAATCACTTCTTGGCTCTCAGAAGCATGGAGGAAATATGTGGACAATCATCCCGAAGCCACAGAAGGCATGGGAAAAAAAAGAAAGGGAGTGGAGAAGGGGAAGTCAGGAATAATGAGAGATAATGAGAGCGAGGGAGGAGTGGATGTGGAGAACAGGGAGGGAGGAGGGAGGGAAAGAAAGGGAGGGAAGACGCATCGTGATCATCAGTTCGGAGCATCGTTCCTTTCTGCGAGCATGGAGATTCGTCTCGTCTCGACTCTGTCGGAATAGCGGGGATTCTCCCATCATGCCTCTGGGCAGCTCCGTGCGGAGGCACCTCGCCCACCTGCGCTCGTCCTGGAGGTGGAGCGCAGGTTACCTGCTGGGCAAGGTAGGCCACGCCCACCAGCTCCAGCCAATCAACACCGCGTACCGACCGGATGAAAGTCACTGTCCTGTGATTTGCAGTCTCAATTCTTCTGCTAATATTACATTCATTGAAGTTTTTCAGTTCAAGGTAATGACAGAAACTGAAAAATAAGGTTTGATTCTGATCATTTTCGCAATCCAAAATCTCTTTTTTTTTAAAGAAATAACTTTTTTTAATCAATTAAAAACATTTAAAAAAAACACAAATATTTAAATATTTTATTTTTTATATTTTATCTGCCTTTGACACAAGCATGCTCTTCATATTTCCAAATGGATAAGATCATTTAATGTGCTTTTCACATATTAAGCAACATAAATATGTTGTCAAACATGCAATTCTTTACACATATTGACATAAATATGTATGTAAATACAGTATATATGCTTAAATACATCCACATACATATGCATATATATATAGATATGCTAGATATGTTGCTTTTATATGCTTCAGCATGTTGTTTTTTCAAGAAATACACAATATTTCACGTCGGAATCGACCAGTTTGAGTAGTTTTCTCAAAAATTGGTGTCTGATAAACAAAAGTGAGGGTCTGAATTGACATGAATACAATCAGGAATTGACTCAATTTACATATTTAATGGACATAAACAGAGATGGATTGCTCAAATTCACTGCTTTCGTCTGTTTTTATGTTCCTACAAAAGCTAATTATTGGAAATTATTGGATTTTTTCATTACTAGTTTTTACCTTTACCTTAAATCTTAAATAGCTAAAAAGACAAAACTGAGAGCTATACATAGAGAACTTCATATTTTTTGTCTCCTGTTCACAGAAGTGAAGAGTCGACCGCTGCGTCCGGTTGTATATATTTCTCTGTAAATGAACCTCGGCGCTGGGATACCCGCCTGTTCACCTGCTGATTGACTTTCATTTATGCGTCGGCGGCGCTACGGGCCGGCAGATTGCCACCGCGATGCGAAACATAGCGGCGCAACGCCCTCCGAACCGCGAACATGCTGTTTCACTTTGCTAACACCGCCGTCCGCTGGCCGCCTGGCATCTGCTTCCTGTCAGGCTCTCGGTTTCTGTTTTTTTTTTTCAGGAGGGGGGTGGGGGATTAGCCTCATCTGCTAGAGATGTGCGTTTAACCTTGATTACAGACGAGCCTTGCCAACATTACCAGTGACGATACGCTGTTGTACCGTCGTTTCGTCGGATGCCTCCATCTTTCCTGACATCTTCTCGCTGTGGCCAACTGACTGTAGCATGTACTATTATGCAGCGATTCCTCAACGTTCCCTCTCGTGCTAGAAATAATCCAAGTCAAAGCCTTGACGGAACAAAGTCAAGACTCTCTCTTTGTCTCATCTCTCTCGTCCTCTCTTCCTCTTCACTTCATTGACATTCTCTTCAGATCAGCTCCGTCAAAATTGCAATCCAGTAACATCATCAGGCTTTGACCTTTGCTTATGAGTTATTTTCTCTCCCACCCTTGTGTGTGTGTGTGTGTGTGTGTGTGTGTGTGTGTGTGTGTGTGTGTTCGCCAGGGATCGACAAGATCCTGCAAGAGCGTGGAGATAAGGCGAAAGCAGTCCCGGTAAGTCGCCTGAAAAATCCACCGATTCCACCAGGAGAAAGATTCAGTAATAATTCATTTCTTCAAACTGCGACTGGAGAGTCGTTTTTTTTCAAAGTTTAATCACTCGACAAAAGCCGACTGCCCTGCCGGATTTACTGTATGCCGAACACTCAATAAACCCGAACGCTGTTTGGCAGGAGGAGCGAGTTGCGTAATTTCCGAAGGGGTCAAGTCAACAAAGTGGAGAAGCGCTGTAAATCTGCTCCTTTCCACGAAATACCAGCGGCACGAGTTTATATTTCCATCAAGTGGATGTTTTCGATGAACTTTTGCTGTTAGTCCTTGGAATAAATCAGAAAGCTCCACTTGTGTTTGGAGCCTGGACCTCACATGTCGGTGTCCGGAATCCACCGATGAGTGCCTGACAAGATCTAAGATACTAGAGACTGTACGTCTTCTGCTTTGGGCCAGCGGCAGGAAAATATCGTAGACGTTCCGATGGTCCAAAGTTCTCTATGTTCTTTTGCCAGACTACAGTCTTCCCCTTTGTGCCCCTCCAGGAGTCAGAGCGTGGTCCCGGCCATGGAGGAGAGCTACGAGGTGGACCTGGTCTACATCACGGAGAGGATCATCTCCGTCTCGTTCCCTGCCGGCGCCGAGGAGCGCAGCTACAACGCCAACCTCAAGGAGGTGGCGACCATGCTGCGCTCCAAACACGGCGAGCACTACCTGGTGAGGGACGGACCCTGACGGGCTGCCAGACCCGGCAGGTCCTCTCAGAGCAGTCACGCTTCGATCGGTTTGTCTTCTCAGGTGCTGAACTTGAGCGAACAGAGGAACGACTTATCGAAACTGAATCACAAGGTAAAAATTTTGACATAAATCTGTGTTCTTGATGGGTTTCAAAGACTCAAAGCGAGGCTTGAATAAATGTTCCCAGGTCTTCGAGTTCGGCTGGCCGGACCACCACGCTCCAGCGCTGGACAAGATCTGCAGCATGTGCAAGGCCATCGACACCTGGCTCAACGGAGACCCCCGCAACGTGGTGGTGCTGCATAACAAGGTCATTCAAAGAATGAAGAAAGAAACAGAATGCAGGAAACTTACCTTATTTCTATTAAATGTTTTAAATTGTGTGTATTATTCTTATTCTCATTCTGATTAGAAGTAGCAGTAATATTGAATAAATATGATTCTTTCCTATTTTTACCAGGATTATTTTTACTTTTTTATCCAGGTTTGTATTTATTTTAGTGGTGAATTACAGTTAAATTAAATGGATTTCTTTTTTCTGGCTATTGTTTTGTTTTTCCCCCCCAAATATTTAATTTGTGAGAAATATTTGTTTATTTATTTATTTTTTATTTATTTTTCTTATATTAAGATTATTTATGTTTTTACAAAAAATTTCTGCAAATTAACAATGTACATTAATTTTCTGGTGAATCACAGGTAAATTAAATGGATATTTATTTACATTTTTTTGTTTATTTGTTTTGCTAATTTGCCATGGCTATGCTGCTTAAGAACAATCAAAATTGTTTATTTATTTATTTATTTATTTATTTATTTATTTATTTATTTATTTATTTATTATGTTTGTGTTTGTTGGTAGGCTCGGTAGGCTATTTTTTTTAATCATTGTTTTATTTCTGCACAGTTGCAATAAAAAAAATGTTTTCTTTTTTTTTTTTTGAGTGCAAGCCATGGTATTTGTGTCCAGACACTTCTTCATCCAAGGTCGTGGGATGCTCATCCCACAAGTTACGCATTCATCTAAATTCACAGTTGCATCAACAATTAGCCTCAAATGCATATTTTTCCACTGTGGGAGGAAACATGATGAGCCGTTTCATGATCACGGCCACAAATATCTGTCATTGCTTCTGTGTTGCAGGGGAACCGAGGTCGAACCGGGGTGGTGGTGGCTGCGTACATGCACTACAGCAACATATCGGCAAGGTATCGATCATGTTTCCATCAACAAAAAGTCTGTCAGTGTTGAGAAACTGCAGTGAGAGTGCTTTTTTTTCTGTCAAATATTCCTCCCCTGGAGGTTTTCTGAGGACAGGAGCAACAATCCATCAAAGCCTTGAAAATTAAACACGGGCTTGTTTTTTCTGGCTTGGTGGGAAGTAACTGTTTTTTCAATGCAACCAGATGTTAATAGGAGGGATGAAGCCAAGATGACTTGCGAGTCCTTTCAAAAAAGCTCTCACGCTGCAGGGTTTTCCAAAACAAAGGCTTCTGTTGTTGATCTTTTTTAATCTGCTGAACACTCACAAAACAAATGACAACCGTGTGATTTTGTGTTAAGCAGTGCTGATCAGGCGCTGGACCGGTTCGCCATGAGACGCTTCTACGAGGACAAAGCACTTCCAGTGGGACAGCCGTCACAGACCAGGTGAGGGCTCACCTGGGATGGTTCATCACATCAACACAAAATGTCTCAGAACCTCATTTAGCCATCTGAATTCCATCAAACGTCTTCAAGACTTATGACTCTGGGCAGGCATTATGAACACTTTTCCTGAAAGGTTACATGCAGCTGTGTGATCGACCAATTGTCTATCCATCCATACAACCGGCCATCTGACTGACCGACCAATCATGCAACAAACTAATCAACCAACAAGCAACCAACAACTGTCCATTCAGCCATCCAGTCATCAAAATAACTGACCGTCCAAACAGCTGACATTACAACCGATCAGCTGACCAACCGACTATGCAACCAAGAGATCAACAAACGAGCAACCAATCAACTGTCCATCGACTGACCATCTGACTGACTATCTGACTAACCGACCCACCAACCACCAACAAGCCAATCAACAAACAAGCAACCAGCCAAATGTCCATACATCCATCTGACAGGCCAACAGACCAACCAACGGATCATCTGACGGACTGACCATTTGACAGATCAACCATTAAACCAACCAACAAGCAACCAACCAACTGTCCATCTGGCCATGAATCCAGCTGACCAATCAGTGAACCATCCAACTGATAGACCATCTGACTGACCATGCAACAAACCAGTCAATCAACAAGCAACCAAATGACTGTCCTTCCAGCCATTTATCCAAACAACCGATCGACCAGCCATTCAACCAACTGACTGACAGACCAGCCGGCCCACCATCCCAGCAACTGACGATTTGAATGACCATCCGACAGACTGACCATCCCACCGACCACCCAACCAATTGACCAACCAACCAGTCAACCAACAAGCAACCAACCAACCGTCTATCTATCCATCCATCCAAGATAACGTTGACACTTTCCTTTTTGAAATGACACCACCAATGCATCACACAGCCTTTATTAATGCTCCAGATCATGTAAAAATACGATCAAATTAAAAAAACTTCAAATACTGAAGGATAGAAGCTATTTCTCTTTGGACGATGTCATGAAAACATGATGATGCTGGAGAGTATTGAGAGTATTTCTGTCCTTTGACCACCAGGTATGAAACAATTCAGGCTCTCAATCCATTAGAATCCCTGATTTCTGATGTGATGTTTTTTTATTGCTTTAAACTCATTAGTTTGTCAGATTTGATATGTTTACATGTTGTTCAAGTAGTTTCCAGACATTCTGTTGAACAAGAGTCTTGTTTTAATGGTTTTTTTTTATTACATTTAACATGGAGTTTTTCTCCAGTTTACTCAAAAAAATGGGTTTTCTTTGGGTATACATGCAGAAACACAAAGCTACGTTGGGAAAAGGAATCTATTTTATGTGATACTATACTCATCTTTATACTCTGAAGTTCTCTTGTTGAGTTTAGGAACTAATCTACACAGGAAATACTTCTCTTTCTATCACCAGTAGTAGCAATTTGAACATGGAGAAGCGATCTATTTTGTCTGTCTGAAGGTTTCCACTGGGCTCTCATGGGAGGCTTCATTCTTGTCTTTTCGGCATATCAGAGCATATTTTCCTCTAATTTGTCTCCATTTTTAGCCCGAAGCTTTAGATAACGTCCCCACGATTGGACAGAAAGCAAAACAGTGAAGTAGATTCCAAGCCAGAAGCTGGTCTAACAGATCCAGGAGGTATTTAAGCAATTCATTACTTCGGGTCATAAATCTCCTCACACCGTATTATTAGACGGTGTACTGCTAAAAGGCCTGACCCGTCACTGTCTGCACCTGAGGAGAGGATGGAGGGGGGGCGGGTCCTGATCTGAACTTCCCAGAAAGGATGAGGAGGGAAAAGGTTACAGGGAATAAACCACAGGAACATCAGGGGACTTAACACCACTTCATTTCAGCGGGTGAATTAGGAAGCCGACCATTCTTTAACAGGTCTATAGGCTTGCCCTCTGCCACCGCTGCTATTTCCTGCTTCGGATATAATTATCTCTGCCCCTGGAGTCCGCCGGTATTATGGTCTGGAATGTGTGACATTAACATCAGGAGGAGATGAGTCTTTGTCTGCCGCCGTCGTGAAAACCGAGGAATCAAATTCTGCTAATTTGTTTGGGAGACCCTGTTTATACAACAATGTTTTTAAGTCCAAATGGAAAACTTTCATCGCGTTTTGGGGGCCTGTTTACACGACAATGGTGCTGGGAGAAACTCAACGCACAACTTTTTGAAATGCTGCTACTGTGCACCTTGACCCTAATAAATAGTTCTTCTCATGCTCAGTCGTGGCTCCATCTACTGGCTACATCGTTTCCAACGTTTCTGCCATTTCAGTGTAAACTAACGTCAAAACGTTGCCATGTAAATGCGAAACTTTTCTGAAACAGGAATACAAAATCAATACATTTTCACTTGAAATGTGCAACACTGCTTTGAGACTGCTGAAGTGTGACACATTAAAGTTTAAGTACCTTTCAGTAATTCGTTTTCCGACCGTTCTATCAGAGAAACATTGACATTTACAAGAAAAACACAAACAGCAACTTTTTAAGGGCATCTATACATCATAAACATCGACTTTAAATTCAACTGTTTGCATTGTTTTGGAGATTTAATCCAGTTTTTTTGGCCAATTAAGACAAAATCTGATGATTTTTTTCTGTCAGCAGTGAAATTTCTGTTTTCAAGATACATGAACTCAATATCTGACTGTATTTATTAACAACCTCATTTCTTCGGCATCTTTAAAAAACATCTTTTTGGGGCAAAACATGCAACAATGCAATTGTTGTATAGGATTTTAGTTGTCTTGCAACAGGATTAAAACAGAAAAACCTCACCGAGAATGTCGAATTAACAAGACAGTCACAAGAAGCAAGGCATCAGCAGGCCACAGAGATTAAAAGGCCGCATGGTGACACCTCCTTATCCGGAGCCTTTAACGTTGGATAATGTTTTAATAAATGTATATCACACGCACGCAACTGCTCCTACAGGGCCCCACCTCCCCTCTGCTGCTGCTAACACGGCACCCCCGGCTCCGTCTAATTGAATTTCACAAAGTGCAAAACCATCTGGCCACTGACAGCAGAGCGAAGGGGGGGGGGGTGTCCGTGCGCTGTGTGCGAGCCCGCTGCGATCGCACAGTCAAGGTCACGTTTGGCACCATCATCATTATCATCGTTAACAACTACACCACGCTGGCTCGGCAAGCCCCCACCCCACCCCACCCCCACCTGCCCGCTGGCCTCTGTACACAACCAATTCACTCTGACATTTCAAGACTGTTTTATTGTCACGGTCGGGGGGGGGGGTTTGGCGGTGTGAACCTCGCAGGCTGGAGAGGATTTTGGTGTCTGATCCAGACGGAAGGTGTCGGCGCTCTGGCTTCCCGTTGAGTTTTCACCGAGGATACGACCGAACGCCAGGGATGTTTCCTGACCTTTTTTCTGGTGCCAGAGATGCTTCAATCGGAGCAAAACTGTGAAACAAACACACACAGGATTGTGGTCAAACTGTCGTTCATTTCGTCTTTTTCTTCGTCTGCAGATACGTCAGATACTTCAACGGCCTTCTGTCCGGACACATAAAGATCAACAACAAGCCCCTCTTCCTGCACCACGTCATCATGCACGGCATACCCAATTTCGAATCCAAAGGAGGTGAGCGGCGTCCAAAAACACTAGACTCCCAGCCGTCTTACATTCAAGTTCCTCATATCACCCCTTGTCTTTTTCCAGGCTGCCGGCCTTTCCTGAAGATCTACCAGGCAATGCAACCAGTCTACACATCTGGAATATAGTATGAGCAGTTTGATTCCAAGTTCAGTGTGTTTGAATGCTAATCCCCTCTTGGATTTTCACGACTGTCTTCTTCTACAACAGCAATGTGCAAGGCGACAGCAACACCAGTATCTGCATCACCATCGAACCCGGGCTGCTCCTCAAAGGAGACATCTTGGTGAGGATGTTTCCCGTTTGCCTTTTAATTTAAACCAAATGTATCCAGCTGTTGCTGCTTCTCACTCCTTTCCCTGCTCGCCATGTAGCTGAAGTGTTACCACAAGCGGTACAGGAACCCGACCAGAGACCAAATCTTCAGGGTACAGTTCCACACGTGTGCCATCCACGACCTCGGGGTGGTTTTCGGGAAGAGTGAGCTGGACGAGACCTTTAAAGGTGACTGATTTTCTCAATAACACACATAGTTAATGTTGTATGTCCAGTTCAATAAGGTGGTGAAAGTTCACCAGTCCTCATGAACGCAGAGATTCATCAACTTGTGCTGTTCTTCTCTATAGTTTTATAGCAAACAGGGTCCTCTGGTGGCGAGCAGAGCACATTCACACTGTTATATCAGCCCATTCAAACAACAGGATACACCAGTGGGAGTATAAAAACCAGGACTTTGATGTGGAAATGTCAAATCTGGGCTCAAATGGAAAGATTAGATACTGTTTCTGGACTCAGTATAGTGTGGAATAGAAACTCTACAGTTCTTCAACCAGATTCAGATATAGGATATTGTGTGTCTTTGTACAGATGACAGATTCCCAGAATATGGAAAGGTGGAGTTTGTCTTCTCGTACGGACCAGAAAAAATTAAAGGTAACATCTTTTCTTCTTCTTCTTCTTCTTCTTAACTGTGTTTAAACCTGGTTACATGTCGGAACCTGTGCTCCACAGGTCTGGGCCACCTGGAGAACGGACCCAGCGTCTCTGTGGACTACAACACCCAGGACCCTCTGATTCGCTGGGACTCCTACGAGAACTTTATCCAGCGCTGGGAGGAAACCACCAACGGGGAGCACGGTACGTCCGCACGTTCACAGGAAAAGCGTTCTGAGCGTCTCTCTGCTTTTCAGTTCCTGCCTGAGCGGGTTGTAAAGCCCCAACCCTCCTCTTCCTCCTCCTCCTCCTCCTCCTTAGACCTTTAAATAGCTGCTGCAGAAATAGGGGGGCGTCAGTCGCCCTGTTACCGGCCGACCCTCCCCTCTTCAGGGGGAGCTGTAACATGAAACACAAACAGCCCCGACTTTCACGAGCGCCCGAACCCACCATCCTTCACCGCCTGCGCCAGAACGTTGAGGAATTTGAAGTTTGGGCACCCTGTACAATTCCTAAACGCCCATAATTACTTTTCAAGCTCAACAAACACTAAAAGGTCTAATTTGTATCGTGTTCTCGGCACTGCTTTAAAACACATTTCAACAAAGAGCTGAAACTTTTACAGCTGTGGTGCACTGAAAACAGAAAAACTTCTGGAAACATTAAACAGGACTTTTTGGTAGAGAAGAGACGAGAACTCAAAGAGTCAAGAATTCTTTGAAGGTTCCAGAACCATGAAACATTTAAGAACTCTGAAATATTGTAGAACCCTGAAGGCTTCTAGAATACCTCAAACGTTCTCAAATTGAGGCATTCTAGAACTCAGGAACACTCTAGAACTCTGAGACATTCCAGAAACCTTTTTAACCGTTTCAGAATAATAAAAAAATCCAGAACTGTGACTCATTTTACAACTCTAGTAGCTAAAAGATCAAATATACCAAATAAATGATGCCAAATCATTAAACCTGAATTTTTTTCCTTCAAGTTTCATAGTACTAATACATTACGTTCCCATTGTCTTTATCAAGAACACTGAGGAGTCTGAAAAGAGGATAATCTGGTCAATCCTATTACTCTGGCAGAGCGAAACACATCAGATTGTCTCAGCGACGACAGGGCTCATGATCATCACTCTTAATCGTGGATGTTTGTGCAAACAGAGGGAGCGATTGGCCCTCGCTTGAGTCGGTCCTTGGCAGACATTGTCGTGCTGCATCCACTTTATATATGGGATTTTTCTTTATGGCTTCGCAAAGACCCATTTCATTTTTATGAACATCCCCAGAGAAGAGTTGCAGTAATTGCTGTGTTGAAAAAAAAAAAAAAAAAAAAAGAAAAAGGTCAGTGTGAATCGCCAGGATAGCAAGTTTGATCCTAATTGAATGGGTGGCAGAGTTCTCAGCACTCAGCAGAAAAACCTCTCTGCCAGTTTGTTCATTTCTCTAATTGCGGCGCTCCGATTCGAGGATTTGGATTTGGACATGGGGCTCTTGCAGGGACACGGTGTCTTTTTAGGGAAAAAAAACTAACTTTTGGACGTAACAGGAATGCAGCTAGTCGTGTTTTCTTCAGAGAATGCTACAATGAAGAGTGTGGAAATGGAAAAATGCTGGAATTTTCTTGCCAAAAAAGATTGACAGCTTTTGAATCGAGTCAAAAATATTTGTGGATTTGGTTTTGCTGAAACTGTCAATCACAAGAGAGAATAGATAATAGATAAATTCACATTTGGGGTTGAAGCACGGTTAGGGTTAGGGTTAGGGTTATGGGGTTTTGAGTGTGGATTAGGGATTAGGGTTATAGGGTTACAATAAAGGAGATTGTGGTTGGGGTTATAGGGTTATGGTAAAGGGGATTAGGGTTGTGGGGTTAGAGTTACGGTAAAGGGGTTTAGGTTATGGGGTTGGGGTTATGGTCAAGGGATTTAGGTTACATGTTTAGGGTTCTGGGGTTAGGGTTGTAGGGTACCGGTAGAGTTGAATGGGGTTAGGGTTATGGGGTAATAGTAAAGGGGTTTATGTTATGGGGTCAGCGTTATGGGGTTACAGTAAAGGGTAACTGGAGTTAGGGTTATAGGGGTACGGTAAAGGAGGTTGGGGTTGGGGTTGTAGGGTTATGGTTAACGGGATGGGGTTAGGGTTATGGGGTTATGGTAAAGTGGTTTAGGTTCAGGGGTTAGGGTTGTAGGGTTATTGTAAGGGGGGTTGGGGGTTATGGGATTAGGGTTATTGGAGATGGTTAGGAGGTCACTCTCCAGGTTTTAGGGTTAGGGTTTGGAGTTATGAGTGAGCATGCAGGGTCATTGGGTAGGATCTAGGGTCAGAACTTTCAGAAACAAATAATACCACCAAAATACATAATAATTTCAAATTAAAACACGTCAAATCCACTGCAATTCACATTCAGTTTTTCTCTTCTAATATAATGTGTTGGACTGCGACGTGGTCACGTTCAGTCATGTAGTAGTCATCGACGATTAAACTAGCTTAGCTTCACCGTCATGAGCGTGCAGAGGTGAAACGAGAGGTCCGAAAACTCTACAAATGTGGCTCCAAACAGGAGCTATTAGGAAAAGAAGTGCAGAACAGGAGGAGAATACAACTAGCAGCCCTGCTGAAACTGAAGTTGACGACACTGAAGCGAACACGAGGGCTATCAGGTGGCTAATTAAGCAGCGTAGCCGAAGCGTCACCGGCATTACTAGCGTTAGCAACAAACAACGCTGCATGAGTGCGCGCGTGTGCGAGAGAGAGAGAGAAAGAGAGAGAGAGAGAGAGAGAGAGAGAGAGAGAGAGAGTGAGAGAGTGAGGATGTAAGTGAGAGGGAGAGTTGCCCCTTTGTGTGTGACAGTTCGAGTGTTCTGCCTTTGCTAACTGTGGCTGACTGAATTAAACAAAAACAAAAAGACCAAGACTATTAGAAATATACCTGCTTCCTGTGGGTGTTTTTTTTTTTTTTTTTTTTTTTTTTTTTACTTTTGTCATAATGGTGGTACTTGGAAAGCCTAATTTTTTCAGAGGTGGTACTCAGTTTAAAAAGTTTGAGAAACACTGGTCTAGACTATAAAGTCAGGGTTAGGGGACAAGGAATTATGGTTAGCAAATTAGGATTTAGGATTACTGTTCAGGTTTAGGACTAAAGTTAGTGGTCACATTATGTGTAAAACCGTGTTGTCACATTTCATCCAAGTTTTATGACACTGCAATAAGACAGGTCTCAAGAATACAAAAAGGTCCTCATTCATGCTTTGTGTTCTTAATCTTATTCCATTTTTTTTTTTTTTTTTTTTTTTTTTGGGTGGAAGTTCATCTCCGACTACAAATTCCAGAACTGGAAGCACACTGACATGTGTAGCATCCCTGTCTAATTCCGCTGGGTGTAAAATTCCCATTGCTTTGTGTCCATACACCAAAATGAGCCGGATGACAGAAGGGCCTATTTTTACTCCCTTCAGCTCTGTGGACATTATTCAGTCATCAGGTATCATTTGAAGAATCCAGAGTTGTTTATCTGTCCGGGCGTTAAACGAATGTTTCATCCTCGGGTGTTGATGTCTGAATGCACTCGGGGCTCCACTGACTCATCCCCACACCATTTTTAACGGGGATCCGCCGACCTTGGAAATCCAGTCGAAGGGGGGGGGGGGACTGAATGAAAGATTTGTGTCTTTGGGCATCCCTCGCTTTTTGTGCTGAAGCCGCCGCGTTCGCCGGTATTTTTAGCCCGGCGTAAGCGCGGTCGGTGATCTGCGCCCGCCTGTAAAATTGTGTTTGTTTGTGCAGGTTTTTTTAATGTGGCATGCGGTCCTGTGTGCACCTTGTGTCTGTCGGCTTGCCTTTGCTCCACTAATAGCCCCGCGGTCTGAACACAGCTGTCGACCAGCAGGGTCAGATCAGTCGGAGAGGCCGCCGGTCGGGCAAAAAGTGTGCGTACGGCTGCGAGGAAAGCTACCTTTTAAAAAAAAAAAAACAGCAAGCGTGACATTGGGTGAGTGGGTTTAGGTTAGGGAACCTGGCAGAAACAAGTATTGCAGAAAGCTGTAAATGTCACTTCTAAGACTTTTGGAAAAACTTTGGTGTGTTTGTAGTTCTATAATGCATCAATCATTGAAAACACTTGTGTGTGTGTGTGTGTGTGTGTGTGTGTGTGTGTGTGTGTGTGTGTGGGTGGTGTGTGTGGCATACAGTAAGGCAGCGGGCCCAGTAGCAGCGCAGGCTGTCTTCCTTGTTTACCGCCCTCCTCCCATATTTGGCTGGGGCTGAGCGTTGAAACATGTCTGGAATAGCTGGATAGAGACAGACGGAGAGACGGAGATAGAGAGACGGGCACAGAGAGGTTCAGGAGTAACGGGGGAGACGCTCTCCGTTTGAGTTTTACCTTTTTTTTTTTCCAATATAAAACTGCTGATTATTGAAAGCATTAAACAGGGAGAATGAAGTGAACAAGAAGATCAGCCGACTGGTGAGTCCTTCCTTTCAAATTATTCAACTCGGCTCAAGTGCTGTCAGATCCCGATTATCATTTTAGCTTTTTTCCCCTCGAAAAACTCTCCTCTTCAGATTGTTCCGTCCGGAGATGAATGGGTGTGTTTATCTGTTTATTGCGTCTCCATGTCAACGCGGTTGCATCCTGTGCGCTTGGCGCCCATATGGTAGAAAGTGAGTCATGGAAGCCGAGCGATTTGTGTGCGGAACATTTTACGAGCGGGCTGCAATTTGGGTACACCAAAACTATGAGGGACCTCGGGGCTGGTCGAGCTTCACGGCCGCTCCGGAGAGCTCGGCTCGGATGAAGTTCCTCTCCGAGAAGACCGGTTTGTCCAGGGATGAGGTTCAAGTGCGAGTTATTGAATAGGAGACGTTTGAATGGTAAAGACAAGTGCAGACGGAACGTAGTCCTGCGTGATCACATAATGCTTCTGGTTAGACCTCTTGCTGACAGCGCTGTGAGCTGCAGCAGCAGGTTCAAATCCCAGCCCTGGGAACCCCGCTGAGTCCCTCCTCATCCCTTAATGCCGCTTTTCTCCTACTGTCTGCGGAGATGTCTCCATGCGGCCTTACTTACCGTCTCCGTGTCTGTCCTACTGTCATTTCGTAAGCCGGCGTCTTTATTCGGTGTCTTCTAAAACAAAAAACATAACTGGTCTTTGTCAAAACTCAGAAGCATTCGCAAGGAGTCTGTGTTGAAATACCTGCTATCAGGTTTCGAATACGTTGCGTGAAAGCTGTCAAAGATCCGTTGACGACAGATTGACACGCGCGATCCTGACAGCTATGCATCCTCATGAGTAAAGCAGATGGATAGAGAGAGGGAAGAAGAGACGCCACCTGCCCCGATGTGAACCTGCTGCCGTTCGTTTCTCTAAAATACCACAGAAAAAGTTTGCATCAGAACTGAGCTGAGATTTTAGTTCAGGAGCCACAAGCAGCCCAGTTTGGTCTTGAATGAGCCACACAGGTAAAATTGTACCATAATAACCTTTGAATTTTTTGACTTTACCAGGATACTTGATTAAACCGAACAATTCCGAACCAAAAATGGTGCAAAAATACAATGAAATGTCAAAAAAGGAACCTGGCTTTAGATCCGCAGAGTTTTCTTTAGAGCTGACACGAATCAGACGGTTGACGGACAGACGGACGGACGGGTGGGTGACATCATCATGAAAAGCAATCTCGGAGACGGACACCGATACGGTCGCGTCACCGCCAGCTCTGGCAGCCGGACGCCGACAGACAGACAGACGAGGCCAATATAAAACCGCCGCCACTTCCCTTTCACACGCCGGCGCTTTATCAGCGATCGTCAGTCATGACTGAAACTCATGTGACGGCGGTCTTAAAGACAAACCAAGCAGTTGTCAGTCAAACCCCCACTGGCATGCAGACTGCCCGTCGTCCCGATTCGGAGAAAGCCGTAAAAGCCAATGCCGTATCCCGACATCGTCGCATGTCTGTTTCTGCATGCTTGTGCGTGTGCAGACCTGCGCGTCTAATGCATAATGAGGATTCTGTGACACGGCGTCTAAGATTAGAAGTTAAAAAGCGTGTTTAGATAAAGAGGAAGGCTGGTCTGGGAGTCGGAGCGGCGCGTTGGATGTCGTCATTTATAAATAAAGGTGAATTATTTACAACTCGGGGCGAAACCACAAAGCAGGTCAGCTTTGGTGTGAGATACGTGAGTCTAAATGCAGTCACGGTTTTGTGGCGTCAGGACTGGATAAATTCAGTTCATGGGTGTTTCTCTGCGGCCGCCATCTTGGATGGGTCTCTGCTTCTGCTTCTATTGATGAAAATTAACTCAGTGGATTATTAAGTAATTTTCCTGCAGTCTGGTTAAAACTGCACTAATCATGTATGCCCCCTGGAGGATCAGACCATTATTACACCCAATTAAAGCAAAAACTATTGTTCTCCAAAACAAAGCCAATCAATCTCACATGCATGTTTTTGGACTGTGGGATGCTAACATGCAGAATTCCTCCCCTTCCTCCACGATGAGCTACTTTGTGGTACACCACTCTGATTTTCCTCCTTGTAGATTTAGCATTATTTCGCTTCCCACAAACGAACTCTTGGTCCGCCACATTGTTCTTCTCTGGTTTGCCTCCCAGGTCTGAACTCATCTTCCTCTCATTGGTGACCCTCCTTTCCTTTAAGAGCGATACCCGCCATATGGTCCCTTTAAATCCCGCGTGCGGGAGTTAGGTGTGTTTAAAATGGGTTTGGCCTCTTTTATAAGTTCAGAGAGTCGCCCTCACCCTAAAGTTTCCACCATTTAACAGGTTTTAAAAGTAGGCGTTTCCGATGGAAAAAGCCAGCTATACGTTCGCATCACGCCGTCGGCGTGTTGACAGTTGGGTCACCCCAATCGCCCCGCCGCCCCGTCTTAATCCGAAATGTACCAACTATGTATATAATCCACATCCCAGCTGGACCATTCGGTCCGACGAGTAGATGGGTTTTTAGCACATTGTCTATTTATAATAAAGTGTCGGCCACAGGTGTTTAAATGGCTTTTTAATTGCTTACGGTGTCGCAACGAGACACTTTAGTGAACACTTTAGAGGATACAGGCAAGATGCAGATGTGTGTGTGTGTGTGTGTGTGTGTGTGTGTGTGTGTGAGCAATGCCTTTGGCACTTTCACAAGAAAGGAAAGCACCTGTCACACAAGAGAATACACAGCACGCACATTTATATCTGCGTTTGTGAGACTTGGACTAAGTTTATCTACAAACCTGACGTACCTTTTGACTAAACACCCAGGGAGGAATGATGCCACGTTACTCAAGTCGTTACCTACTTAATGTGAGCCGGGCGTCGGTGACTCAACCGGTCTAATTTGAGTCCCGCTGCAGCTATTCACTGACACCAGGAGACAGCTATTTCTTCTATTCGGTTGGGAGGCTGCCTGTTTGTGTCATTCCTAATTGGGATCTTTGGCTGGCAATTTTTTTTTTTTTTTTTTTCAGGTATGTTGATGTAGATGGAGGAGTTAAAAAGCAGGTCATTTCTTATCTGCATGTCAGAACACTGCGGTCATGCATGCTTGAAGGTTATTTTGTACCCATTTACTACAGTTAGAATTACTCTTACCGTCATTGACAGATTGCTTTCTTTCCTTAATAGCCGCAATTACCTCATTATAGCATAATCGTCTTGGGGTTTTTTTTGTTTGTTTTTTTAGTTTTGTCCAAGATGGCTCAACATTTAATTTGGTTTTGTCTTTTTTGGGAATGTTCCAACTGGGACTGTGCAGCACGAGACGCTGATCCCAGCTTCAAGGTCAGAGAGTTTCTCACATGACGTTCAAGTGAAAACCGATAACTTTTGTTTACACAACAACGGCGCTGGAAATGCAAGATTTTGAAAACTGCTCCAAGGATGGAATTTTCCAGATGGGGGGAAAACGCAACTTTTTGAACAAACTCCAACTCCATCTCCTAAATGGAGAGAAACGCTGCAACTGAGCCTGTAAAAAAATTGGCAAGGCATATATTTTTGAAAATGCACCGACTCCATCTCCGTGTAATAGTAGGAAAACACGACTTTTCGAACATCAAAAACCAAAAGTACATTTTTCAACATACTATCACTCTATCTCTGTGAAAACGGGAAAATGCAACTTTTTGAACACATTCTGACTCCATGTCCATCATTATTTTTATTAGCATACATGTAAAAGGGGGAAACAGGAGCTTTTTGAACACAGTCTGATTGCGTCATTGTGCAAATAGCAGAAAACACAACTTTTTGAAAATAGCCCCTAAAGTGGAACTTTTTGAAATGCCTCATCTCTACGTAAACAGAGGAAAATATAACTTTTTGAATGCGCTTCAGCTCCATTGCTGTGAAAAAGGGGGGGGGGGGGGGGGGGGGGGGGGGGAATACAGCTTTTTGAAAACAGCTCCTAAAGTGGAACTTTTTGAAAATGCCTCAACTCCATTTCTGTGTAAACAGAGGAAAATGCAACTTTTTGAAAACGCTCCAATCCCATTTTGTGCTGTTGGCAGAAATGCTGCTGAAAGGTCATTTAAACGGAACTTTAAACACTCACTGTGGTGGGAGCAGATGTTCTGAATTACTGTACCAGTTTACAAAAAAACTGGTGACAGTGTTTACAAAGACATTTTCATTTCAAGTGTTGCTCATCACTTCTTTTATAAATTCAGACCCCCTTCACTCAAGTAGTGATGTTGCTTCTTCCTGGGAATATTTCATGCTTTACTTATGAGTCAGTCATTTTGATTTCTGTATAATTTTGGTTAAATGAATCATTTTCTCTCTCACAGAAAGAGCAGATTACTTCGGGTTATTGGATGATCCAGCGGGACGTTTTCCAAAACCAACAGAGACACTGTGCACGAAATAGACTCGTTTTGTTTGTAAAAGAACACTTACGATACCACAGCCACACATTGCACGCTGTTGTCCGGAGTTCCATTCTAGTTGTGTTTGTGGGTTTCTGCCTTGGCCATGAAATGCCATATGAAAGTGTCAGCCCCCCCCCCAGTTTAACCTCAGGATGGGGGTTAACCGGCAGCTGGAAAAAGAGTCACTCTGGCAAAGCTGAGTGGTTTTTTTGCCACGGAGAGCTGAAAGATCGTCTTTTATGAACACGAACAAGGGCAGGCTCTCTTCTGGAAAAGGTCAACGGGAGTTGGCCGAGGGAGAATGATGGGAACCATGGTTCTTTGTCAATTTTAAAACGGAAAATAGTTTGTTAAAAAGTTGCGTCGGGGATGGGATCCCCCTTAAAGACGCCTCTGCCCAGGCTGTTGGGCGGGGGCGGGAGGAGCTTGGGTCCCTCCCCTGCTGCCGGGAACAGTTCGGGGATCGTCCCAGACTTCCAGCTCACCCCCTTCCAGCAGCCTCGGTGGTACGGCCCCGCCTCGCTCCGGCGGAGCACATGTCGGGTTGATAGGAGGACATGAATCAGAGAGGGCAGGGAGAGGAGAAGCCCAGAGGCAAAAACTTCAGAGACTCTACCAAAGTGGGTCCTGATGGATGGACTGTAATCTGGAGGATTTTTGGTCTGGATGTAGGTGAAAGAAGGAAAACTTCTATTTGAAAAGGTAAGGGGGGGGGGGGGGGTTCTATTTGGTTTAGGATAAAAGTACACCAATTAGTCTGTATTTAATTGTTGGTTTGATTTATATTGTTGCTGTCAAGACATACACCTCTTGACTCCTCTCTTAATCTGTGTCAGCATTAAAATAATCCAGAGGAACAGCCTGTGTTCCCGGCTTCCCTCCCATTCCTCAGTTGTTGACATGGGTTTTGAAATAACTCCGCTCCGAGTGATCCGCCATCTGTCTCCAGGGGCCGCTCAATTTGGAACATCCTCACACATGAGCCAGTCCAGGTCGTGTGTACGTAGTCGTATCGCTTTGCAAAATGTATACCGGCTATGGGAAGCCAGTGCGGATACGATGCTCTCGTCAACTAAGTGTTATTACAGAATGGGCTGCTGCACGTGTGATTGTTTCTTTCTTGACTGTGAGAGTGTTTTACAGTTTGACACAAGGCCTGGAGTTGCAGTCTGTGTGCAAGTACAGTAAAGAAATACCGAAATATGTCGAAATGAAGATCGTGAATACAACAAAGCGACAGAATAATTCAAATTGAAAAACAATAAAATGTGAATTAGTCTCTCAAATGCATCCAGGAAAGAAAAATGAAGTCCAGACAAACTGTTTGGCTCAAGTGAAACATTATACTGATAAAAAGTGTAGGCATTTGTTGCATTGCGCAACATGTTTGTAATCACTTTGCTAGCATGATTCAGCAGCCGGAAATCAAGCGGAAGTCGACGGCTCGTTCTCTTCAAGTCCAGCTCTGAGCTTTCAAACTGGCACTGCCTGCTCTTCTCCTTGGCTCGCACGGACCAGCTGTTTCAGAGCCCACCCCGGTTCATGTCCGACCACGTGGGTCTGCTCTGACGCAACGTGACGAGGGGGTGGCTTCAGACCTGCAAACTAGCTATTAATAGAGCCAAAGGGGGCTGTGTTGCTGGTGACTAAAAGAGTTGGCTGTAGAGGTTGGATCGTTGTTTGTAGTGGGGAATGATCATCAAAACAAAAGCGACAACATCAAGTCATTTTGTTTTCTTAATGTGTTTTTTTTATATCTGTTTCAGATGTTGGTCACACTCAAGGTCCACTTGATGGAAGTCTTTATGCAAGGATCCGCAAGAAAGACTCCCTGGAGGGAGTTGTCACCATCAACGGCCTCCCAGTCCATGAAAATCCTTTGACCAGCACCGAGAACCCGTTACAGCACGCCAGCCATCCCCTGCAGACCGCCGAGCAGACTCTTCCCGTCACGGGACACACCTCCCTCCCGGCTGTTGATCACACCCTGTCCGTCAGCAGCGACTCGGGAAACTCCACCGCGTCCATCAAGACCGATCGCACAGATGAGCACAGCCAGTCTCTGCAGAGCGCCGCGAGTCACAACAACCCGGCGGTGACGCACCCGCCCATCAGCCCGCAGGAGAAGCGAGAGCTCGACCAGCTCCTGACCGGCCTCGAGGCCCCAAATCAGAGGCAAGCTTACTTATCCACGTCCACCAGTCCGGGAGGAGGAGTTCGACATCTGGTCCCGGCGCAGGTGCACGTCAACGGGGGCCACGCCAGACTGATTGGCGCCCCTTCGACAGAGGAGCGGGAAACGGATATCCTTGACGACGAGCTGCCTAATAGCCAGGAAGGCAACAGTGTAGACAGCTTGGGCACCATCTCGTCTTTAGAGGGCCAGGCGACACCCGCAGATCACTACTACCAATCGCAGACACCTGTCAGTGGCCAGAACGACGGGCCATACCTGGAGAGGAGTGTCCTTGGAGAAAAGCTGAGCGAGATGCCCGTGCATGGAGTACAAGCCACTGCAGCAATGCAGGAGAGGCCCGCGGACCCGCCGTTAACACAGGGGGGTTACAACAATTACCAGAACGGAGGGGGGATGTACCGCTCACAGTCCTTTGGGAACCCGGCCGTCGGCAGCCCCGAGAGCAACCCAAAGTCGATGCCCAGGGCCCCTGAGAGGAGCACCAGCAGCAGGGAGGCTGTTCAAAGGGGTCTGAATACGTGGCACCAGCACAGCCTTCCAGATGACCCGTTCGGACCCCCTCTCCAGTCAACGCACAGCTTACCGCACTTCCCCACCTCTGCCTCGCAGAGGGACATCGAGCAGTCGATTGAGGCGCTAAACATGCTCATGCTTGACCTGGACCCAATCAACTCCCACATGTCCAAGTCTCACAGTGCGCCCCCTGGGGAGAATAGCCTTAATTCCACCCAGGTGCCCTTCTCCCAGACCCTGGCCAGACCCTCATACCAAGCAGACTCTGCCATCCATGGCTATAATAACTCAGTTGGCAACAGCTTTCATCAGCCGGCACGATCGACTGGGAGGGTGACAACACTGCCCAACCAGAGCCCAGTTATGGAGTCTCCTACGTATTCTCCCCAGAGACCCAACGCTGGCTACCAACACCAAAACACCACTCCGACGCACACCCCCGAACCCTACCTCCACACGCGGCAGGCACCCCATCACCATGCCATCGACCCCTCATCGAATTTCACCCAAAAGCCTATGAACTCACACCCAGGTGGCGGGGTTTCACACTCCCCAGATCTGCAAGGCTCCTCTCCATACCCGGGCTACAGCGCCTCCTCCTCCCCCCTCCCCGCGCTCACCCCCCAGCCCAAGGACACGTCTTCTACATCCTTGGCGAGAGAGCAAGACCCAGAGGAGGAGCTGAACCTGGAAGGCCTGGTGGCTCACCGCATTGCTGGTGAGATTTCATGATGTTGTGCGGAGTGAATGAAGTGTCTCCCAGTTTGGAGCATCAATTGTTTGTAGTTTGACACCAGCCTCTTTGTTTCAGTCGATCGACTTGTGTTGAAACCTCTTTTGAGTGTCCAAAACAGTTTGAAACTTGTATATTTCAGCAGGGACATAAAGATTTGTGATCCATCCCTGTAGTTGAGAGCGTTCTGGCAGTGGTGGAAAGATGTTTGGCAGGCTTGGCGCATCAGGCCGAACGTGAGCTTGTGCAGCTTTCAGCAGTTTCTGTTACAGAGTCATAATAGGGGGTGGGGGGGATGCCGCACCAGAGGAATGACTGAGCTCATAAAATTAGCTCCGCGGCCAGAGAGAGGCAGAGCCGATGAGAGTGCAGAAGGAATGAGAGTAAGAATAGCCAAAGCATTCAGAGGCACCGGCTTCCACACATTGTCCGCATTCATAATGTAGAGATGTGATGCTCACAGGTGCCTCCCAGTGGAACAAAGATGTAAATTCCAGTTTCTAACAGGTCAAGGTGATCTTGAATTGATGATAGCCACTTCATTTCTGTTCTGATTTTTCCCTCTCTTTTCTGTTTAAACCATCCCCCCCCCACTGTATGGGAAACCCTTCCAACCATTGCTTCTTCTTCGTCTTCCTCCGCACTTCCCTCATCCTCCTCCTGCACACTTCTTCATCCTCCTCCACCCGCCACTTCCCCTCCACCACCTTGACCTCCCTCCCCTGGAAACAGAGTACAACGCTCGTATCCGGGGCATCAGTGAAAGCATAACACCGCAACAATCTGACCGCCACCGCTCCTATTCCTTCTCTGGTTTGTTCACTTTCCCACAACATTTTTTTTGTTTTTCCTACATTCGTAGATTTTTTTTCACTGCTTCTTAACCATTTCTCCTTTATTTGTCCAATTCTAAACATCTGTCACTCTCTCACTATCTGTCTGGAGGGTTCATATCAATGAGATTGCGGTGGGTTTTTTTTTTCCCCCCCAAAGTGTTTGTGACACACAGTGAATGTTTTTCGGGGGCGTTTCAGGGGTGCGCTCCAGAGGAATGACCCCTGAAGTGACGCAGGAGACGGGCAGGCGCCGCACCACGAGCGAGGGCCATTACCAGAGCGGCCATGATTCGACGTCGGCTGTGCACTCAGCAGACTTTGCCAACAATCTGGCGATGAATCCAGGAGGACGACCCAGAGAGGTAGAGAAGACCGGGGATGACTGGAGCAGTTTTTTTGGTTTGAGCAACTGTAGCTCAGTAGGTGTTGGTTCATAAAATCTCAAATTCTGACATCTGTCGGCTGTCAATCACTTGGACTTCTTCTACACCAGCGATCTGCAACTTTTAGACCAAAAGCACCTTATTTGTGATTTTCCACCAAGTCAGATTTACAAGGATCCACAAAACACAGTTAACCTTTAAAATGAAGCTAACACAGTGCCTAAAGCTTCATATATGCAGTATTACATATCATAAAACTCTTATGCTGTATTTATGACATTTCAGCTTTAATTTCAGATGTTGAGCATTTCATTACATTGTCATCTGTTTTTAATAATAACAATGCATTGGTTTTATATAGCGCTGTTCTGGACACTCAAAGACGCTTTACATTGCATTATGCATTCATTCCATACTGGGTGGTGGTAAGCTACTCTTGTAGCCACAGCTGCCCTGGGGCGGACTGGACCTCCGACCACCACCAACCATTCACTCTCGCACTACTTTCACACTGAAGCAAGGTGGGTGAAGTGTCTTGCCCAAGGACACAATGACAGTTTTATGCCTGCGGGACCGGGGATCGAACCGCCAAACTTCCGGTTATAAGACGACCCACTCTACCAACTGAGCAACTGTCGGTTTCATCTTCCTTTTACAGCTTTTATTAGACAATTTTGACATTTTAGAGTAGAATAAATGCTTTCTTAATCACAAAAGGAAATTTCCTTCAAGTATTGCTCCACAAAAATTAAATAGAAATTTGAATATCAAATAAGACAGAATAGAAATTAAATTTTTATCTGTTTATTGCTTCATGAAATTCAATTTTTTTACATATTATTGTCTCCCTCATTCATTCATTGACAGAAACACAAATTGTCATTTTGTTGTTATTCATCTGTCAGTATTTGCTGAAATCAGGAAGAGTAAAAAAACAAAACAAAAGGAATTTACAAGCAGTTGGGACAAATTTAGTTAAACCTCATAAACTGGCACTGTTCCTCTTCATCGAGATCGTACCTCCTCACCATGTAAATGATCCCACAAAAAATTTCCATTTCTTTGCAAATGATCCAGTAACTTGACCTTCGGGATCCCGCCATCAGCCTGAAGCCTTTTTGGGGGAAAAAAAGTGGAATGTGATACAGAGTGATTTTTACAACACATTTATTGCTGGAAACCTTCAACTACAGAAAGCGTGGCACAATTTCATATCTTTCAGACCGTTGAAACTCTGTCATTTTATATGTTGTGTTTTGGAAGATTATGTCTAAAATCACACTTGAAAGTAGTTTAAAAGCAAATCTGAAGCTAGTCTGAAATCAAGCACAAACGTTTTGTATTAAGTTTGAATTATACTCAACTATTTTCAGAAATCTCTCCACTAAACACAAATGGAAATGGAAACAATATTTTAAGTACAAAATTTTGCCAAATCGGACTGTATGTCTGCTGTATCTGTAAATATTCAGTCCTTGGTTTCTTCCCCAGGGTACGGTGCACAGCTACCGGGAGGCATTCGAGGACAGCGAGGCAGACCGACTCGCCAGCAGCCCCAACTTTGCTGGCGGTGGTGAGAGTTCCCCGCCGACCCCCGGCTTCCCCGTATCTCCACAGACTCCTTACTTCAACATGCGTAGGTTCACACTGTCTGCAGATCGGGCGGGGGGATGGGGGGGCTCACAAGTGAAAATTACAGGAAAAGACATTATCATTTACAGAAAATAATTTCTAATTGAGCTCAGTAGCAGATGAAGTGCAGTCTCTCTCTGCAGTTCAGAGGTACCCAGTTAGCGAGTGGTTCAGGGTTCGGTGGAACGTTTGAACAGTTACTGAAGGCTTCCCCTGATTGCGTCTTGCCCATTGGCAGCTGTATGGCTGCGCAGCGGCCCGCTGGGCACGCCTCCGTGCCCTCGCCACCCCAGGCCCGGTAGCCCAGAGGCTGCTGGTCCACCCACAGCCACCTGTCGGGGAGGAAATGCAGACCAATCCAGACCCGTTCGGTGGTGCAGGATTTCCTCAGCTCCCCCTGCATGAGCAGCATCTCGGTGTCAGACGCCACGCTGGCCAGGTCGCGGTGGTGCTTCCTGCAGTGGTCCAGAGCTTCCTCCCAGGTCTTCTTCTCCCTCACCACAAGGGCGCGGTAGCAGAAGAAAGGCAAGACATAGTTTTCTTGAAGATCGTACCACGATTGTCCATAGATAGCACCGCCTTTTTTTTAAAGTCATTGTCTGGTTCATTGTCTGCCCAGAAACGTTCTGTCAGGTTTCCTCCTCCTGACCACATCCAGACTCTCAAGTTCTTAGGCGATTGCATCAGACCGATCCATGCGAAATTCCCCTTGTAGTCAGGGTTGTCCTGACGCAGTTTGTTCATCTCGTGTTTGTCGCCGGCGGCAGCCAGGTCAGTGTAGAAGAGCCGGCAGTGCTGCTGAGCTTTGGGCCAGGTCTTCTGTTCGTCGACAAAAACGTACTTGCCAAATATCTGAGACAAGTTCAGCAGGAGCAGCATGTACCAGAAGGTTCCCTCCATCGCTGTCGAAGAGAGAACCGTGAACCGTTTGGAGTTTTTGACCTGTTTGTTCTGTCACATAAAGTAGTATCAAAGCATTTGAGAGATTTGCATGGGGCGGGCCATTTTAAGAAGTGATCCTCTCTGAATCCAGGAGCTTACACAGTCACCAAAGCAAAGCAGAGAAGTGACGCGTATCTGGAAAATAAGTCCCGAATGGCGCCAGGGTTAAGATGTAATGTGTGTCGTCAAGATCTGAATGCAAATTTGCTCACTTTAGGATTTTTTTTTTTACCTTTTTAAGTGACTGAGAGAGAATTTTCCTTGGAAAAATATGGCTTTAATACAGGTTCAATTCCCCCAAAAAAGCAACACGTTCCCCATGGTCAGCTCAAAAAAGACAAGCGCCAAATACAACGCAGTACTTTCAAGACACTTTAAGAGAGGAAAAACTCAACAATTAGACATAATCAAGCAGAGGAGTCGGTGGAAAGGAAAAATTCCCTTTGAATAGGAAGAATCCTGCAGAGCCAGACTCAATAGTGGAGACTTTCGAAAGAATCCAGTCTTTCTGTCACCAATTGTCGTCACTCTTGCCTGAGCTTCGGTTTGCACACCACCGTGTGGCACATCTTTGGAAAAGCAGCCTTTTGTCTCCCTCCCATCTCCCTGCAGTCAGTCCTGAACCGTTGCAGTAAGAAGCTGTTCTGTCACACAGAACTTCATTTTCACCCTCCAGTCGTCACTGCATGCCCATTGGAGGAAGCATCCAAATCCACGTCATCCGTCTCTTTTTCAGCTGAAACCCCAAAAAACCCATCATTTTTAACTCGAATGGCATGTGTTCATCCGTCACATCACTGGCCAGCGCAGTCCCATCGTCCGACTCTCACCAGTTGTTCTGCAGCTTGAATTTAACCCAGTGAGGAATGCAAATACCCGATGTGTTTCACCATTAAATACATCAGCGGTGTAAAATTGAGGGTACATCTTGGCCCAAAAATGGACTTCATGAACACATTTGGAATAAATAAGATTGAAAATGTTTGCATCAGTCATCTTTGGCACATTGCATGTTGTCATGCCTCAGTGTTCGTCCTCCACTGGCTCTCTTATCGGTGTCATCAATTCTTTCTTTGCAGCTCGCTCCCCTCTGGGTTTGGCCAAGACTCCCCTGTCGGCGCTGGGCCTGAAGCCTCATCAGCAGGGAGGATCAGGTCAGATTCTGGAAAGTTCAAGTCCCTGTCATGTACAGAGCATGTATTCCTTGCAGATAGATTAACATTTTTAGTCTCTGCTGCCCTCTAGTGCTCAAAAGCCAGTCCTGCTTTAGAGCTCACCCATCTGCTCCAATTCATGCTTTGCGCTCAAGTGTGTCTCCCCATTTTCCTCCCCCCTCTTTCCTCCTCGCTTCAGACTCTTCTGATTCTAATGATGGAGACCAAGGTAAATCACTCCTAATATCTCCTGTTTCAAGGCAGAAAAAGCAAAAAAGGGAGTGAATTTGAGTGAAAGCTAATCTGATTTTGTGATGTCTTTGTGTTTCTTAGATAATCGTGGTTTTGGAGCTCAGCAGTTCAATACTCCTCTGTCTTCCAGCAGTCCCATCCACAGTGCTGATGGGTAAGATTTTAGAAGACGTTGACTTTCTTGAACGTTCTCAGAACGAGTCGAGGTCGAGGTCAAACATGCTTTGGAGCCATGGTCAACCATTTTCTTCTACAATTTTTCTTCTGCAGTCGAGGGACTGGTTCTCCCATGAACGCCAACCGGCCCGCCTCCCCCGAGGGCTCCCAGGTCAACATCATGGGCATCCACACGGTCCCAGGCAGCCCCAACACGCTCCACCGCACGGTGGCCACCAACACGCCGCCAAGCCCCGCCCTCCAGAGACGCCTGGGTCAGGCCAGCCCCTCGCTGGCGAGACACCCGCCCCCGGGCGGCGTCCCGTCCAGCCCCCTGATCGGGCGGAGCCCCAAAATGGCGTCAGCCGGTGTGCCGCCCAGCCCCCTGATGGGGCGCCGCGCGATGGCGAGCACGCCCGATGAGCTGGGTGCCGCGTCCCGCCAGGGCAGCTCCCAGCCGCCCGCCACGCCCGCCTTCCCCGTCTCCCCCCAGCTGCCTGAGAAGAGACACCTGTCCAGCGGAGACGCCGAGAACAAGAACCTGACGCTGACGCCGGTCAGCGGCGGAAGCACGCCCAACCTGTCCGGCGCGCTACCGGACGTCTCCAAGTCCATATACGGTGAGGATCTGGAAGACGAGACCCGCGTTTGGACTTGCTGGAGGTAACTTGTTGGTTTCCGTCCCGACAGATGGGTATCCGGACATCAAGATGAATGTGAAGTTTGTGCAGGACACCTCCAGGTTCTGGTACAAACCGGATATCTCCAGAGAACAAGGTGAGATGAGGACGCCTCAAATAACTTTCACGAGAGTCTTACCCATCCCTCATCGTCTCATACTCTTTTCAGCCATCAACCTGTTGAAGGACCGGGAGCCCGGCGCCTTCATCATCAGAGACAGCCACTCGTTCCGCGGCGCCTACGGCCTGGCCATGAAGGTGGCGTGCCCGCCGCCGACGGTCCAGCAGAACAAGAAAGGTTCCCTCAGATCCCACGCTCTCTTGCGTCCTGTGATTTACACGACAGTGTTTTCAAGTGAAAGAGTTTCGTTAAGTTTTGAGGATCAGAAAGTGCAACTTTTTGAAAATGTAGAACTTTTTAAGGAGGTTTCAACTCTGTCTTCCTGGAAATGGGGTAAGTTTTTTGGGATGAGGTTTGGGGTAAGGTTTTTGAAAGTCTTTTATTCCTTCTCCATGTAACCAAGTGAAAACGCAGCTTTTTGAAAGTGCTCTAACTCAGTCTTCATGTAAATGATAAAAATGCAACTTTTGGGAAAATTCTTTAATACTGTCTCCATGGAATCATGTTAAAATGTAACTTTTTTAAATATGCTCTGAATCCATCTCCATAGAAATGGGGGAAGTGCAACTTTTTGAAAGCCCTCTGACTTGGTCTCCATGGAACCAAGCTGAAATGCGTCTTTCCGAAAATGCTTTGATTCCATCTCCATGGAAACAGACAAACATACAACTTTTTTTTGAAAAAGCTCTGATTCCGTCTCCAAGGAAATGGGGGAAATGTAACCTTTTGAAAATGCTCTGGTTCTCTCTCAGTGTAAACAGATGAAAAATGCAACTTTTTGGAAATGCTGCTGTTGCGCACCATGGCCGTAGTAAACAGTTTTTCTGCACATAAGAACAGTGTTTGCCTCCAGAGCGTCATGACTTCCAGTCAGACAGCACTCACCTCAACAAGCAAACTAGTGTTCCTGCTGTTTTCATATAAACAGACGTCATTTTCAAAACATTGCCGTGTAAACGCAAACATTCCGGAAACAAGAACAGAAAAATGGTGCACTTTTTACTTGAAGCATCATATAAAGCCTAACTCTCTTTCCTCGTCACCCAGTCGGAGACATGACGAACGAGCTGGTGAGACACTTCCTGATTGAAACGAGCGCCAAAGGCGTCCGCCTGAAGGGCTGCCCCAACGAACCCTACTTCGGTGAGCGCCGCTTTGGACGCCGGCGTCGCGGATTCGGATTTGATCCCCGCTTAACGGAGGCGTCTCTGTGTTTGCAGGGTGCCTCTCGGCTCTGGTGTACCAACACTCCATGACCCCGCTGGCCCTGCCCTGCAAGCTGATGATCCCCACCAAAGGTCGGCCCCGCCCCCCCCGGCGACTCGCTCTCATGAAACAAAACCGTGTTCTGACTCTGTTCTCTCAACCAAAGACCCAAACGAAGAAGCACTGGAGCTGGCCACGCCCACTGATCCCGTCCTGGAGCTTCTCAAGCAGGGAGCAGGTGAGCGTCTGGAAAGGAATTGAATTGAAAGTCCTTTATTTTGAAATTGCAGTGTTCCAGCAGCACAGAGAAAAGAAATATTAATAGAAAAAAAATGTGAAGTGTGAAAAATTTACAAAGCACCACCAAGCATAAAAAAATTAAATATAATTTAAATGAAAATGTAGGACAAATATATTTAAATGATAGATATAAACTGACAGACATAATATAAATATTTGAATATAAATTTAAGGTAGATATAATTAAGTAACAGATATAAATTAACAGACATAAATTAAATATAATTTAAATAAAAATTTAAGACAGATATAATTAAATATAATTTAAATAAAAATTCAAGACAGATACATATGTACAATATGATAATAGTAATTGCAGATATATTTTAAATATAATTTAAATATACATTTAATACAGACACATATGTACAGTATAATTAAAAAAAAATGTGAGAATCTCAAAAAGATATATACACAGGAGTTTCACAGAACTGTGAATGAATGATGGATTATTGCACGAGATAAATGATTGTCTTGACATTTAGGAGAGTGTGTGTGGTGTGTGTGTTTGGTCTCGTCGGAGCAGTGGTCTTTTACTTTATCATCCCGTTTTGGAGAAAACCTTGGCCATTGAATAATCATCACATTGTCACCTTTTTACCTTACAGTTCAGAAGGCTCCAGAAGAAGCTCATGGTAAAGGCCTCTTTGCGACATTTTGTTAAAAAGCAAGAGGAACGTCTCATTTGATCTAAACAGTGGTTTTTCTTTATTTTTTTTGCAGCGTGCAACGTCCTCTACATCAACTCGGTGGACATGGAGTCTCTGACGGGGCCTCAGGCCGTGGCCAAGGCCATCAGCCAGACGCTGGCCAGCAACCCGCTGCCCGCCGCCACCACTGTGCACTTCAGAGTGTCGGCACAGGGCATCACGCTCACCGACAGCCAGAGGAAGTGAGTGCCTGCCATTTTTACTCTTTCTTTTAGATGTTTTCCTTCAATCAAATCGTCGTTCAGTTGTGCTGGTCGAAAAAGTTTTAGTAACTCTTCACTATTATTTGAAAAATAAACAGTATGCCATGAATAAAATCAACGCGAGCTGTAAATACAGGACGTTTTTAATATCTGTTTGCTCTCTTTTGTCCTTTTCCTGCAGGATTTTCTTCAGACGGCATTATCCCATCAGCACGGTCACTTTCTGCGACGTTGATCCCCAGGACAGGAAGTAAGAACTCATTCCACTATTCACAAAAAAGCCCTCAAAAAAAACCTTTTGAGTGTCTAAATTTGGGAAGAAAAAACTTGCAACAACCAAAAATGTAATGATCTTCATAATTTTAAATGAAACAAACCCAGAAATGTCATATTTTTAGTCATTTTATGTTCTATAAAGCCAACAATGTCATAATTTTGTCATTTTTCCACAAAATAAACCCAGTAATGTAGGATTTTTTTTTGTCATTTTTTGATTTGATAAACAAAATATTGTACAATTATGTCCCTTTTCAATGTAATGTCATTTTCTTCATATAGTAAAGCCAATATTGTCATAATTTTCCCATTTTCCCATAAAATAAACACAGTAATGTAATTGTTTAGGTGATTTGTCTACATAATAAACTCAATAATGTATCATTTAGACCCTTTTCAATGTAATAACTACAAATAATCTTATTTTGAGATTTTCTTGATATAATTGAGCAAATAATCTCATAATTTTGTAATTTCTCCCGAAGAAAAACCCAGTAATGCAATAATTTTATCGTTTTTCATATAATAAATCATTCCTATAATAGTTCTGTCATTTTTTAAACACAATAAATCCAATAATGTGTAATTTTTCATATACTCCAAATTCTCTAATTATTTTCTGATGTTCTTAATATAATAAAGCCAATCATGTCATTTTTTGCCATTTTATTTGTAATAAAGCCAACAATGCAACAAATGTTTCCTTTTTTATTGTAATAATAAATCCAATTAAAGCCGCAAGCGGCATTGGTCGGGACCGAGCCTCCCCGCCGGCCCACGACTGAGACGTCCACCCACTGACATGGAGTAGTTAGCATCTCCCATCCACTAACATGGAGCTGTTAGCATGTCCCATCCACTAACATGGAGCTGTTAGCATCTGTCATCCATTAAAATGGAGTAGTTAGCATGTCCCGTCCACTAACATGTAGCTGTTAGCTTATCCCATCCACTAACATGGAGTTGTTAGCATGTCCCATCCACTAACATGTAGTTGTTAGCATCTGGCATCCACTAACATGGAGTTGTTAGCTTCTCCTATCAGCTTTTAAGAGTCACTGAATGAAGACAACTGCGTTTACATGCAGTCAATATTCGGGTTAAGGTCAATATTCCAGTTTCTGAATCATTTGGAATAACCCGTTTACATGCTTAAACAGACACAGTTACTCCTGTTTACATGATCAGGGATATCCCCATTCAAACCGCGGAGCACAGACGACGCCATGACTGCATTTGCACTTTATGCCACGAGGTGTGCTATTTGCATGTTCAACCTTATTTTACACAGACACCACAGAAAAACGATGGGCGCTGCAGGCTCTCTCTGCATGTTGTTAGAAAAAGAGTAAGCCAGCAAAACGTGGTAATATGTTTAATGATGCGATGCACCGTTTTTTTTCAGTAAAAGAGAAGAACTGAACGATCGTTTTGGCACATTTTATTTACTTAGTAGCAGTTAAACTGTGCCACAAGTAGTTCCTGGACTCAAATGACCGAGACTCCTTGCGGGTAGAACATGCGCAGAGCAGTATGTCAAGTCCCTTTCGACCGGTATATTCCGATCAGAAATTCAGGTTAGAAAAGGAGTAACCCAGGGGTAATATTCAGGTTTTTAAAAACCGGAAACAACTTTTGTCGAGAAATTTGTCCTTTTTCATGTCGCGTGACTCTTATGTCTGTACGATAAACGGTCTCAGAGGAGATAATTTTTTCAGGAGGACTGATTTTGAGCAAAATTCAAAGGGAAGCAAAGGGAAATTGTGGACTTCCTGTTGGATTTAGGTCAGCGGTGTCAGCGCGTGAAATGTAGATCTTGATGAGACGAACACGTGACTGTTGGTTTGATACAACATTCCTGCGGGCCGTCGCGACTGTTTTAGTCATTTTTTTGGGATATAGGTGGCACTAGAGAGCCGATGGTGTTCGTTTTTGGATTTTATAAAATTTTTCGCCGGTCATGATGTGCATGCCAAGTTTGGTGAGTGTTCGTGCATGTTTAGGGGGTGAAATTGGCGTTTATTTGGGCGTAAGGAGAATAAAAAGAAACAAACGGACGAATAACAATAGAGACCTTGCCCTCCGGGCTCGGTCCCTAATAATATCATAACTCACCTGTAGCGTAATAAGATAAATGAATAAGAAACAGCAAATAAATCAACAACATTTTTGAAAATATATTTTTTTGGAGGTTTTTATGCCATTTTCCTTTTTGAAAAATCGATATAATTGATGGGAATATCCATTCAGAAGGATCAATATCGTCAACATTAAATTATTTTGTCTTCTTCATGACTCTTTTTTTGTTTCCAATGATCAGACTGATTAGATTGTAATTTCTCCACAGATGGGGTAAAGAAGGAGGCGGCTCAGTGAGGTAAGTTTGAGACGGGGTTATTTATCGGGACGAGCTCATGCCGATACTTTATTGATTTTTGATTTGTCGTGTCCTCCTCCTCCTCTTTTTCCCCTCAGGCTTTTCGGATTCGTGGCCCGGAAACAAGGAAGCACAACAGACAACGTGAGCCACCTGTTCGCCGAGCTGGACCCCGACCAGCCCGCCTCCGCCATCGTCAGCTTCGTCTCCAAGGTGATGAAGCGATGAGACCTCTCCGGCATCATGGCGACGGCGATGTCGTTGGGAAACCCCTCTTTTTCGCCGGGACCGGACGGCGTCGATCGATTCTTTCTGTCTCTCTCTCTCTCTCTCTCTCTCTCTCTCTCTTGCTCTCTCTCTCTCTTTTGTCCTCTCCGCCTTGCCCGGTTTGTCTTTTTTTGAAGGCATCAGTGTGGATCCAGAGTGGAGCTGTGCACGTGACAAACATGGAGGAGAAACGGCGTCCGCCGGGGTCGCCGGCCCTCCCGCTGGGAGGAGATCAGATGCAAAGGGGGACTTTGTACGTTTCAGGGTTTTCTCTGTTCTTTGTTTTTTTTTTTTTTTTTTGTTGATTTACCAAAGGTAGTTGCAATACAAATGTGCAAGAATGATGTAGCTACTTAAGCCATTGTTACTATTATTTTATTTTGAAAAGACGAAGAAGTGGAGGGAAAAAAAGAAAAGGAAAAAAACGTTTTTTTCTTCTCGAACTTCAGGAAAAAAGTTGAGCCTTAACGGCTTTGAAGACTTTATGCATGTTAGCTTGATCTTTAAGCTCGATTCTTCTAACTTCTTCCTCAAAGACACAAAGAAAAAAAAAAAAGAAGTGGCGAAAGCGTTGGAGCGGCCGATTTCTGGGTCTGTTGTGTGTTTTGGAAAGGGCTCTTGCAGTGATTAAAAACTGCGCATGGCAGACCAGATTTTAAAATATATATGAATATATAGATACAACAAGAAGAGGAAGATTAAAAAAAAAAAGAATAAGCAGAAGAACAAAAGAAAAAGCCACTCGCATCACCTCAAGACTGTTCGTCCACCAGATGGCGCCGCCGCTCATTCGGGCTCCTCTCGCTGCTTTTTGCAAGTTTGAAAAAAACACACTGGAAAAAAAAAACAAAAAACAAAACCCAGAGGAGCTGGACCTATGCACTGTTCTCTAAAAAGCATGCTGTTGTTTCCCAGAATGCACCGCCATCCCCCTCATCACTGAAGTCATTCTTATTGCTGTGTACTTTATGAAAAAAAAAATGACAAGAAAAAAATATAAAAGACCTTCAAGACTGCATGAACTTAGATTTTTTCCGCTCCTCTCGGAGTCCTTTAGACATTGTTGAAGTAGCCACATGACGGTGAGATGCTCTATTTTTACCTTTCGGTTTTAGATCCACATGAGCCAGGGTTATCTTTTTTCTTTTCTTTTTCCCTTTTCTTTTTTTTTAAACTTGTTGTTGATTACAATTAAAAAAAAAGACAGATTTTCACACTGTGTGCAAACGCCTGCTTGCTCAACCGTTCACGATAAGCTAAAAAAAAGAAAAAGTTGATATAAATGTACATAGATATAACTTTGAAAAAGGTGACATAGCGAAAAAGTATTTATTTTTGTTGCTTTGGTCCCCTCATGATTACCCATATATACATATATTGTACAGTCTAGATAAAGAAGATTACCTTAAAATGGGTTGAGAGAAAAAAACAAAAAAACAAAACAAAACTTATTTTGGCTAATGATTTCAAAATCTGAAGGATTTTGAAATGTGTTTGAATATATGGTGTACATTACTTTGTACATGTTTGTTTTTCATGTTTGAGTTAAGTTTATTTTTTTGTTCATTTGTTTATTTTTGAGCGAGGCGAAGGCATGGATGAGATAGAAACTGCATGGACAGAAGCATCCCGAGTGTTTTTTCTCCCTCCCCTGTCCGAAACATCGTAGCTGGGTAGACTTTTTAAAAGTTAAGAATTAAAGGAGGAATTAAAAAATAAAATAAACGGAAGTTCAGGAGCAATATGAAAAAACAGCACCCATGATTTTTTTTTTTTTTTTGCCAAAGATTCAAACATCTATGCTAAACAGGCTGCATGTTGCTTTTTTTTTTCATTTTTATTTTATTGTTAATCAAAAAATATAGCATCAAGAGAGAACATGCCCAAAGGACGGCTTGAGAAATGCTCGGTTTCAAAATAAGAGCCTCCAAGTCTTTATTTATTCTTATTTATTGTTTTAAGTTCTCCATTGTCGGAATGTATGGTGGCGCTTTCTCGAAAGCTGACGGCCCCGTTTTTTTTTACGCGGCGGCGATTTGGAGTTGAAAACACTTTTGGAAAAAAATAAAAAATTGTGAGGGGGTGCGAGTTTTTCCCCGACTCCGTCACCATGGAAACGGGCGAAAACAGGAAATGCTGCTACTGCACCGCAGGGACGTCGGACGATAACAAAGATGGCGGCAGTGATCTAGTTTTTTAAATCCATATTGGTAGTTTTGTAGTTGAGACTCATCCCATCCGTCGTTTGTCCGTGGAACTTTTCGAAAATGCGCCGTCTCCGTGGAAATGGTGGGGAAAGTTTCGGCTGCGCTTGCATGAAGTTTTCGTTCCTTTTTTTATAATCAAGAGCCACTGTTAAAGGATCCAACTGTCTGCGATCTTGGTTTCATCGCAAAAAAAAGTCGTCTTTCTAAACGCCCGAATGCGTTTTCGCCTGAAACGTTGTGTAAACGGGGCCGGAGAGATACAGTGCACTGAAAAACGGACTGCTTCCATTCAGAGAGAGAAAAACAAACAAAAAAACCCGAAATGCGTTGTACCCGTCAGCTTTGAGGCGAGCGTCACCCTGTCGCAGTGAGAGAAAGCGGAAAAGACGGACCGACTCTCTGTTGGGGTGGGATCTGAATGTCGTGTGAATGTTGCTACTCATGGATGTACTGAAAAAAGGGTCTCGGATTTCTGTTTGCGCTTCTCATTTACATTATATTGTCATGGCTTACCTGTTCTTAAGGAGAGAAGAAGAAGAAGAAAAAAAAAAAAAACAAGACATTAAAGCAATACAGATCATTCATTGTGGTGAAAGTCCTTCCGTCTCCGACGTGGAGCAGCAGCTTGAGGGAGTTACTTTAAAGAGCGTTGGGCGATAAAAGCAGGTGTTTGGTAGGAGGGGAATGAGGAAAAGCTGGCTGGAAAACCAAACCCTCTTCACCTCCACGTGTGACCGCGGGTTCACCTGGAGAACATCTGAACCACCACGGCGGGCTACCATCACAGTCTGGATCCGTCTTCCCCTCCTCACAGTTTCAGATAATGCTAAAAGTAGGAATCATGCCAGTTTGTTGTTCCCTTTAAAGCCCTCTGCCCAGTCCAAGGCATGAAGACTGATGGGAAAACTTGATTTTGTGTATTGGATGGTGAAGTTTCTCACGACGTCACTCCAGACTGTTTAAAGCCGCGTCAGGAAAACTTTGCAGATCAGAAATGTTATCGATCTTATTGACAGTAACTTTGGAGAGAATGATAGAGGGACAGAGCGTTCTCGATAGTTATAGATCAATAGAGAGCTCCAGATAGATATCGTGCTATAGATACTGTAGCACACAAGTGCCACTGCGGGTCGGCCAGACACAGGTGGAACCACAGCCAGTGAGTTTGAACTTCCTTTATTGTCCATCAGTGGGCCCAATCCCCACCCCTCAATTCGACAGGCTTCTCTAGCTGCCGCCGCCACACCGTGCAGACCTCGATCCTGGTCATCCCAGTCTTCAGCCTTTTCAGGCTTGTGTCTGCTGGCCTCTCCAGTCTGCTGCTGTCAGTTCAGCTCTGCTCCTCTCTCTCTCTCCTCCGCCCGGTCCAGCACACTGCTTCAAGCAGGAGAGAGTTATCAAATCAATTGCCAGCACCTGCTGCACCTTGGACACTGGCTCCCTGAGACGCTTCCCCGCCTCCCTCTCTCCTGCAGCCGAGAGCAAACCATGCCCCTCCTCCACATACCCCCACCGCCCGACTGAGGTCGGGGGGACACCCGGCCGACTCTACTCCCCCCACCTCCCCCCTGGAGGGCGAGAAAGGAAATCGGGCACCGCCATTTGTGTCCCCGGTCTGTGGACCACCCTGAACTTAAAGGGCTGCAACGCCAGATACCACCGCATGATCCGGGCATTGGTGGAGCCATTGGAGCGGGGCGTGGTCTGAACAGAGGGTGAAGGCCCGTCCCAGCAGGTAGTAGCGAAGCGCCCAGACCGCCCACCGGATGGCCAGACACTCCTTTTCTATGGTGCTGTACCGCGATTCCCTCTCAGAGAGCTTCCGGCTGATGTAAAGGATGGGGCGGTCGAAGCCCCGCACCCGCTGGGACAGCACCGCCCCCACACCCCTGTCGGAAGCATCGGTCTGCAGGATGAAGTGGAGAGAAAAGTTAGGCGTGTTGAGCAGCGGCTTCCAACAGAGGGCCTGTTTCACCTGCTCAAATGCCATCTGCCACTGCTCCGTCCACCGGACCGGATCTGAGGCACCCTTTCGGGTCAGGTCAGTCAGGGGGCTGGCCAGGTCTGCGAAGCCAGGGACGAACCGCCGATAGTACCCAACCAGCCCCAAGAACTGCCTCACCTCCTTCTTGGACTTGGGCCGCGGGCAGGCTGCAATCGCAGCTGTCTTGTCTATCTGTGGACGTACCTGTCCGCTGCCCAAGAGGTGCCCCAGGTACCGTACCTCCGTCCGTCCAACTGCACACTTCTTCGGGTTGGCCGTGAGCCCCGCCTGTCTCAGCGACCGGAGTACCGCAGACACCTGCCGCACATGCTCCGCCCAGCTATCACTGTGGATGATAACGTCATCCAAGTAGGCTGCAGCATATGCAGCATGCGGGCGCAGGACCTGGTCCATGAGACGTTACAACGTGGCTGGGGCCCCGAACAACCCGAACTAAAGTCTGCCGAATTGGTGCAAACCGTACGGGGTGGAGAAAGCCAATTTTTCCCGTGACTCTGGTAACAAGGGAATCTGCCAGTAGCCCTTAGTCAAATCCAGTGTCGTGAAAAAGTGAGCAGTGCCTTGCCGGTCCAGGAGTTCGTCGACCCGGGGCATTGGGTAGGCATCAAATCGTGACACATCATTCACCTTGCGGTAGTCCACACAGAAGCGTACAGTCCCATCCTTCTTCATCACCAGAACAATGGGACTACACCAGGCACTGGACTCTTCTATTACTCCCATCTCCAACATGGCCTCTAATTGTTGCCGAACAATTTTTCTTTTATGTTCAGGCAGTCGGTACGGATGGGAACATACAGTCGCACTGGGGAGAGTCTCGATGTGGTGTTCTATGAGGTTTGTACATCCTGGTAGGGGAGAGAACACATCAGCAAACTGCTGTTGCAACGCGCCAACATCAGCCCTCTGGGACGGCGAGAGATGGTCATCACAAGGGAGCGAGGCTGGAACAGTGGAATTTGGAACCTCAGGCCCCAGCTCATCTCTCTCATGAACCGCCGTCACCAGAGCTACGGACTCCGCCTCTCTCCATGTTTTAAGGAGGTTGAGGTGGTAAATCTGCGTTGCTCCTCCCCTATCAGCATGCTCCACCTCATAGTCAACCTCCCCCACTCGTCGTGTGGCCACAAACGACCCTTGCCACCTGGCGAGTAACTTCGAGTTGGACGAGGGGAGTAACACAAGCACTTTGTCTCCCGGTGAAAATTGTCTCAGCTTAGCCCCTCTGTTGTACAGCGGTTGTTGACGCTCCTGGGCCTTGAGCAAATTCTCCCGTGACAACCGACCCAGTGTGTGGAGTTTCGCTCTCAGGTCCAGGACGTACTGAACCTCGCTCTAGCTGGGGCTCGGACCCTCCTCCCAGTTTTCCTTAACCATGTCCAAGACGCCCCAGGGTTTTCTGCCGAACAACAGCTCGAAGGGAGAAAATCCCGTGGAGGCCTAGGGCACCTCCCGCACTGCAAACAACAGAGGGTCAAGCCATTTATCCCAATTATGACAGTCATCGTGGATGAACTTATGGATCATGGACTTCAGAGTCCTATTCAGACGCTCGACGAGGCCGTCGGTTTGCGGGTGGTACAGGCTTGTCCGAACAGACTTGATGCCCAGTAATCCATACAGCTCCCTCAGTGTCCGTGACATGAAAGAAGTGCCCTGGTCAGTTAGAATCTCTTTTGTGATTCCAACTCGGGAGATGACCTGAAACAGGGCCTGCGCCACACTCTTTGCAGAGATGGTGCGCAGTGGCACTACCTCAGGATACCGCGTTGTGTAGTCCACCAGAACCAGCACAAAGCGATATCCCCGAGTGCTCCGGGGAAATGACCCGATGAGGTCCATGACAATCCGTTCGAATAGGACCTCAATTAATGGCAAAGGGCACAAAGGGGCCTTTGGGATGGCTGGATGGTTAACCAACTGACATTCAGGGCAAGAGGCACACCACTGCCGCACATCACCCCGAATGCCAGGCCAGTAGAAGCGGGCCATTATCCGGTTGAGTGTTTTGTCATACCCCATGTGACCAGCCATCGGATTGTAATGCGCCGCCTGGAAAAGGCTTTCCCGATGGCTCCCCGGCACCAACAACTGGGTGGTATCCTCACCTGTGCGAGTGTCACGACTCACTTTGTACAACCTATCTCTAATCAATGAGAAATAGTGATACGTTTGTGCCACGTCAGGGCGCACCATGTGGCCATCCATCTTTATCACTTGGTCAAAGTCAGAGCGTAGAGTATCATCACGAGACTGTTCCAGTGGAAAATCTTCCATGGACTGCAGCTCGGGAACCTGCGTGGCCGTGGGGGGAGGCTCTACTGATTCCCCCTCCCTGTCAACAGCGTTGGACGACCTCGCGTCACCACTGAACACGGCACACATATGACCCGCCCTATCCTGTCGCAAGCACACCCCTATTAACCCATGAAACCCCTGCCAATCAGTACCCACAATCATGGGGTGTGCGAGGCGGGAGCTAACCGCGGTCTTTACTCTATGCGTTTCACCCCTATGTCTGATTTGCACTGGCACAACGGGGTATCTGTCAACATCCCCATGCACACACTGTATATCCACCCCCAACGCCCCTGCCAGGTTCTGGTGAATCATTGACTGCTGACAGCCAGAATCCACAATCGCCTGGTGTATACCCACCTGAATCCTCACCGGAATGCTGTATGTCCCTCCTTGACAGGGGGAGGGTGTCGGAGAACCAGCGACCCGGATCACTTGACCGACCTCCATGAGCGGACACTCATTACGGAAGTGTCCGGGTCGTCCACACCTCCAACACTCCTGCCCTGGCGTCTGAGCAGCCCCCTGCGGGAGGGAGCCTGCGTCCGTAGCGGCCGGGACCTGTGGAGCCTCCACAGCAGGCGCTTTAATGCGGTGGTGAGCCAGCGGGGGGTTTTTCCGGGGCGCCGGGGTTGGATGAGGGGGGGCTGGGGTCCGCTCCTCGGCCGCAGGGACCCCAGAGTAGACAGCCAGATGATCCTCAGCCAGGGCGACGGCTGCATCGATGTTCCTCGGGCAGTGACACTGCACCCACTTGGACGTCCTGGCGGGGAGCCCCTCCATGAACTGCTCCACCACGACCTGCTCCAGCATGCGGTTCTCCTCGGCGGACCCGCCTGGCTGCAGCCATCGAGCAGCCGCATCCTTCAGCTGCTGGGCATACACGAAGGGCCGGCCCCCCGGACCCAGCTTGAGGCTTCGGAACCTGCACCGGTGGTCCTCAGGAGAATGGCCCATCCTGTACAGGATGGCCCTCCGCACCTCCGGATAGCCTCTCGTGGATGCCGGTAGGCTGAGTGCTGCAGTCTGGGCTTCTCCCGACAGCAGGGGGAGCAGTCGCACAGCCCACTCCCCCACCGGCCAGCCCCATGCCCCCGCCGTCCTTTCGAACATATCCAAAAAAGTTTGTGGGTCATATTCTGGGCCCATCTTATGCAGGGACAGGCTGGTGAGGGGGAGCGGCGCCGACGGAGCTGGTGCCGGGCCGGGCTGAGCCAGTAGCTTCTCCAGCACCTGCATCTGCTTGCCGGCTTGGTCATGGAGGGCCCCCAGCTGCTGCCGGTTGGCGTTCGCCTGCTCCTGGTGCATCCTCGCCAATTCCTCCACCATCTGAGCCAGGAGGGCCACCGGCTGGACGGGCTGTGGTTCGGACATCTCCCCTGGGTCTATCTAGGCCCCACGTTGGGCGCCAATGTAGCACACAAGTGAAACCACGGGTTGGCCAGACACAGGTGGAACCACAGCCAGTGAGTTTGAACTTCCTTTATTGTCCATCAGTGGGCCCAATCCCCACACCTCAATTTGGCAGGCTTCTCTAGCCGCCACCGCCACACCGTGCAGACCTCGATCCTGGTCGTCCCAGTCTTCAGCCTTTTCAGGCTTGCGTCCGCTGGCCTCTCCAGTCTGCTGCTGTCAGTTCAGCTCTGCTCCTCTCTCTCTCTTCCGCCCGGTCCAGCACACGACTTCAAGCAGGAGAGAGTAATCAAATCAATTGCCAGCACCTGCTGCACCTTGGACACTGGCTCCCTGAGCCGCTTCCCCGCCTCCCTCGCTCCTGCACCCGAAAACAAACCACACCCCTCCTCCACAGATAGGTCGATAGAGAGCTCTCGATAGATATAGTGCTATAGATAGGTCTATAGATAGCTCTAGATAGATATCGTGCTATAGATAGGTCTATCGAGAGCTCTAGATAGATATAGTGCTATAGAAAGGTCTATATATAATGTTTAATAGATATAGTGGTATAGACAGATTGCTCTAGTTAAATATAGTGCTATAAATAGGTCTATTTAGAGGTCTAGATAGATATAGTGCTATTAATAGGTCTATATCGAGCTCCAGATAGATATAGTGCTACAGATAGGTCTATAGAGAGCTCTCGATAGATATAGTTCTATAAATAGGTCTATATAGAGCTCTAGATAGATATAGTGGTACAGATAGATTGCTCAAGATAGATATAGTGCTATAGATAGGTCTATATAGAGCTCTAGATAGATATAGTGCTATAGATAGGTCTATAAAGAGCTCTCGGTAGATATAGTGCCATAGATAGGTCTCTATAGAGGTCTTGATAGATATAGTGCCATAGATAGATCGATATAGAGCTCTAGATAGATATAGTGCCATAGATAGGTCTATAGAGAGCTCTGGATAGATATAGTGCCATGGATAGGTCTATAGAGCTCTAGATAGATATAGTGCCATAGATTTCTATAGAGAGCTCTTGATATAGTGACAGAGATAGTTCTATATAGAGCTCGAGATAGATATAGTGCTATAGATAGGTGTATATAGAAATCTAGATAGATATAGTGGGATAGATAGGTCTATATAGAGCTCTAGATAGATATAGTGGTATAGAGCCCTGTTCTAGATAGATTTAGTGCTATCTAGATTGCTCTAGATAGATATAGTGGTATAGATAGATTGATGGAGAGCCCTAGATAGATATAGTGCTTTAGATTGATAGATTGCCCTAGTCAAGATAGATATCGTGCTATAGATAGATCTATAGAGAGCTCTCGATGTAGTACTTTGGATGGATGGATAGAGCTCTTGGTAGATGTAGTGCGATAGAGATGACATCTTTAGACATTGGTATAGCGCTATAGATGGAGATACAGAGCTAGAGAGAGAGGGATTGATAGATAGATGCAATCTCCAGAAGCATCAATAGCATAATTTCTGCAATAACAGACACAAAATACGTACAAAATATATGTAAAATTTAAAATTTCAACGTAATAAAAGTAACTGTTCATTCCAGGTTTATGTTTTAGGCAAACTGTGATTCCATTAAAGTCACATTCTGTATTTTCTATCAGCTTCACCCAATCAGTGTAAATCATCATATGAAGAAGTCATATGAATTGGCACGATGAGGTGAAGTGTGAGGTTCTCATGGCTGCAGATGGTGTTCAAATGCACAAATATGCACGACACATCAGATTACCTTCACACTGTCGTCCTCTGTTTCCGTGGCACATTTAGCGAGGGAAAACACAAACATCACCTTGCCGTAAGGTAACCAGCGGTTTGATCTGATTCAATCCAACTCCTTCTGGCACTTTTACCCACGGACATGTTTCCTATAACTTCAGCTCAGAGGGGATTTTTCAATCAAAGCGAGATGGGCAGGAAAGTGAAACCGACTCAAAACATGAACCAGAAGCTGTCAGAGCAACGAAAATACGACTGGAGATCAGCGACACGGCGATCTATCGTCCTGACCGGGGCCCGGTCCACCGCCAAGTTGCTGGATGAACAGATCGGCAACCGGATGCCCGTCTGCTTTGGAAAAACCGGCATCGGGAGTTGAGTTCGGGGAGCTCACGACCACGGGTCAAAAAAGTGGATGCAGTGGTGGCGTCCTACACCCGGGATCAAACGGGTGCTTTGTGAAAGTACTTTGTGAAGGAAAATATCGAAATATATGATGAAAAAGAAATGACAAATCAATTTTGTGAATACTTTGCTAATGTGGGACCAAATCTCACAGCGAATTTTTCAAAAAATTCTAATATAGATGAAAATTTAATAAATAATCACATGAACAGTATTTTTCTTGAAAAGGTGGGAAAGGAGGAAATCTGAAAGATTGTACAAAACTTTGGAAATAAGAGGTCGACTGATGGTAAGGGGTTGGATATGATCATTGTGAAAAGTATAATTGAATTTCTAATTGAGCCACTTACATTTGTAGTCTATCATTAACCATGGGAGTTTTCCCTGATAAAATGAAATTGGCCAAAGTCATACCCTTGTATAAAAGTGGCGATAAACACAACTTCTCTAACTATCGTCCAATCTCAGTACTTCCACAGTTTTCAAAAATATTGGAGGAGGTATTTTCAACAAGACTTGACAAGTTCTTACAGAAACAAAGTATTTTGGATAATACTCAATATGGTTTTCGGGCGAATCATTCCACAGCACTGGCAATAATGGAATTCACAGAAAAAATTGCAACAGAGATCGATAACAATAATTATTTTTTAAGTATTTTCATTGATTTACAAAAAGCTTTTGACGTCATCAATCATTCAAAATTACTAAAAAAAGCTAGTAGTAGCTCACCATTGGCTCTCAAGTTATTTGGAAAACAGAAACCAATATGTACATATAAATGACACTAAATCTGAATGATGGCAAATTAAATGTGGTGTGCCCCAAGGTTCGATACTTGGGCCAAAGTTATTCATTTTGTACATGAATGATTTTGCTAAAGTGTCAACCTTGGGAAAATTCTATTCGCAGATGATACCACATTATTTCATTCAAGTAAAAGCGTACAAGAAATCACAAAAGTAGTGACTGAAGAATTGAAAGTAATAAAACACTGGTTTGATTTAAACGGATTGATCCTAAATGCCAAAAAAACAAATTTTATGTTGTTTAATAATAAAAAGGAAAAAGTGAAAGTAAAACTCGAAATAGATGGAGTTGAAATTCATCGTGTAACAGAAACAAAATTCTTAGGAGTGATGATTGATGACGATCTCAAGTGGAAATCTCACATTAATTACACCAAAGGGAAAATTGGGAAAGCCATTTCTGTGTTACATGGAGTCAAGTTTTTTTCTGAACAGTTGTGCTTTATTAACATTGACACTATGATTTTACCTTATCTCATGTATTGTGTTGAAGTGTGGGGTACGACATGTAAAACTTACTTACAGACAATATTCATACTACAAAAAAGGGCTATAAGGATGATTACAAATAGTCATTATGGAGAGCCGTCTAATCCATTATTTATTAAACTGAAAGTTTTGAAATTTCCTGATATTATTGATTTAAGCATCCTAAAAATAATGTATAATGCAAAGTGGAATTTATGGCTTGTAAACCTTCAGAATATATTCGAAATAAGAACCAGTATATACAATCTTAAAGGAATAGACGTGTTCAAAAAACCCAGATTCAGAACCAAAATCAAAGAAAGAAGCATTGTGGTAAAAGGAGTGAACTTGTGGAATGCTCTGAAACAGGAAATCAAAGAGTGTAAAACAATTATGACATTTAAGGAACACATAAAAAGTCCACATTGGAAAAATATGAAAATGAAAACTAAGTTGTTGCGGGTGAAAAACATTTTTTGATTTAATGAATATGAGTTTTTGAGTATTGTTAATTTGTATTAGTTCAAATACTGTATGTAAAGGGGCAGATATAATAAGATTGTTCTTCTTTCTGCTTCTTTTCTTTCGTTTGTTTGATGTCTAGACTGACATTGATGTATTTTCATCTTTTTTTGTTTTTTGTCTTTGTGTTGTTTCAAACGAAAGAAACAAATAAACTAAACAAAACAAACAAAACAAAACGGAGTAGATGTTTTCTGGCCTGAAAGTGCCTGACATGGCATTTCTTTTCTGAGTCAAGGACAAGACCGAATATCTGGTTTTCAGTCTGTCTGGAACAAGCTTTGAGGGATTATGAGAGCAACCAGTGTGTTTAACACTCAAGAAAAGACAGTAAAATCAGCTCGATGTCGATATATTCATATAGGGGCCTGCCAAAAATTGGCCCGCAAGAGGCTCCAATCTGATACCAAGCAGAAAAGTTTCAAAGGAAACTGTTTTTTTCTCATTTCCAGACCTGAAACATGAAAAATATCCACCTTGTTGTTAGAAAACCCGCATCAAAGTCAGGCTGTTTGTAAAATACCCAAAATGCAACAGCTGTCACACTCATGACTTTGCCTTTATGTTGAGATCACAGCCATTTTATTACAATAACTGTTTGATTTTGCAAAAATATACATTTTCATCAGCAGAAGACTCCTAAATTTAAATTTACAAACAGTATTTTACTCACTCAGTATGAAATTGGCCTGTTTTGAACTAAAATAAGACACTGTTTACATGACAAAACGCATTGTTTTTGCATTTTCATTTGATGGATATCATATTTGACATTTAAAAGTTCAATTAAATCCATTTTATTTCTGAACAGAAAAAGACAACACCTCTTTTTTTCCCTGCTGCTTTCACCTGCTTGTTTTGGTTTGCACTCCATCTCCTCCCAGTGCTAGATTTCTTTTTTTTTTTTTCTTCTTTTTTTTTCCCCCTTGTCCTGTTCGACAGCTGGGGCATGCAATATTTTATGATTGTAGCCTTTTACTGTCCGAACAGATTTTAATATTAGCAGCAGGACGAGACTGAGTCTCCTCCTGCTGCTGCCTTTATTTAAAGCTGGCATATAAAGCTGGCAGTGCTAGATTTCTAAACCCATGTATGACAAGCCGAGGTCGATCATAAAAATGAAAGTGCTCAAAGTTCATGGGTGACGTCGGCGATCTGTGATTATCCTCTCAGCAGAGAGCTTGATTTAGCCTGTTTGCGAAGGAAAACACTCCTAACTCTTGTCATATCCGCAAGTCAGCCTGATTCACAGCTCCTGACGGTTTCCTTAAGATAACGGCAGCGGGTTGGAGCTTATTCGGAGACGGACAGACGCCGCACCATGAGCGAGGGCCATTACCAGAGCGGCCATGATTCCACGGCGGCCGTGCACTCAGCAGACTTTGCCAACAATCTGGCGATGAATCCGGGAGGACGACCCAGAGAGGCAGAGGAGGCCGGGGATGACCGGAGCAGGTTTTTTGTTTGAGCAACTGTAGCTCAGTAGGTGTTGGTTCATAAAATCACTTGGACTTGTACTACACCAGTGATCTGCAACTTTGAAACAGGAAGTGCCATCTTTGTGATTTTCCACCAAATCAAATTTACGAGGATCCACAAAACACGCTTCACCTTTAAAATGAAGCCGACACAGAGTCTAAAGCTTCATATATGCAGTATTGCATATCATAAAACTCTCTGATGCTGCTTTTCTGAAATTTCAGTCACAATTTCAGATGTTGAACATTTCATCACATTGTCATCTGTTTTTGTAGCTGATTTTAATGGTTTCATCTTCCTTTTACAGCTTTTATTAGACAATTTTGACATTTTAAAGTAGAATATAAATGCTTTCTTAATCACAAAAGGAAATTTCCTTCAAGTCTTGCTCCACAAAGAATAAACATAAATTTGAATATCAAATAACACAGAATAGAAATTAAAATTTTATCTGTTTTTTGCTTCATGACATTCAAATTTTTTATGTATTATTGTCTCCCTCATTCATTCATTGACAGAAACACAAATTGTCAGTTTTTTGTTTTTCATCTGTCAGTATTTGCTAAAATCAGTAAGAGTAAAAAATGAAACAAAAGGAATTTACAAGCAGCTGGGACAAATTTAGTTAAACCTCATAAACTGTCACTATCCTCTTCATTAAGATCGTACCTCCTCACCATGTAAATGATCCCACAGAAAATTTCCATTTCTTTGCAAATGATCCAGTAACTTGACCTTCGGGATCCCACCATCAGCCTGAAGCCTTTTTGGGGAAAAAAAAAAAAAAAAAGTGCGACGTGACACATAGTGATTTTTACAACACATTTATTGCTGGAAACCTTCAAATACAGAAAGCGTGGCACTATTTCATATCTTTCAGACCACTGAAGCTGTGTCATTTTATATGTTGTGTTTTTGAAGATTATGTCTAAAATCACACTTGAAAGTAGTTTAAAAGCAAATCTGAAGCTCGTCTGAAATCAAGCACAAAGTTTTTGTATTGAGTTTGAATTATACTCAACTATTTCATTCTAACAATATTCAACAATATTTTAAAGAAAACATTTTGCCAAATCGGACTGTATGTCTGCTGTATCTGTAAATATTCAGTCCTTGGTTTCTTCTCCAGGGTGCGGTGCACAGCTACCGGGAGGCGTTCGAAGACAGCGAGGCAGACCGACTCGCCAGCAGCCCCACCTTTGCTGGTGGTGGTGAGAGTTCCCCGCCGACCCCCGGCTTCCCCGTATCTCCACAGACTCCTTACTTCAACATGTGTCGGTTCACACTGCCTCCACATCGGGCGGGGGTTGGTCGCGGGGGGGGGGGGGTGCTTCCAAATGAAAATGACAGAAAGGACATTAACATTTGCTGAAAACAGTTTCTAATTGACCTCAGTCGCAGATGAAGTGCAGTCTCTCTCTGCAGTTCAGAGGTACCCAGTTAGCGAGTGGTTCAGGGTTCGGTGGAACGTTTGAACAGTTACTGAAGGCTTCCCCTCGTTGCGTCTTGCCCATTGGCAGCTGTATGGCTGCACAGCGGCCCGCTGGGCACGCCTCCGTCTCCTTGCCGCCCCAGGCCCGGTAGCCCAGAGGCTGCTGGTCCACCCACAGCCACCTGTCGGGGAGGAAATGCAGACCAATCCAGACCCGTTCAGTGGTGCAGGATTTCCTCAGCTCCCCCTGCATGAGCAGCATCTCGGTGTCAGACGCCACGCTGGCCAGGTCGCGGTGGTGCTCCCTGCAGTGGTCCAGAGCTTCCTCCCAGGTCTTCTTCTCCCTCACCACGATGGCACGGTAGCAGAAGAAAGGGAGGCGATAGTTTTCTTTAAGATCATACCACGATGGTCCGAGGATAGCACCGCCTTTTTTGTGAAGGTCAATGTCTGGTTCATACTCTGCCCAGAAATGTTCTATCACCTTTCCTCCTCCTGACCACATCCAAACCGTCGAGTTCTTGGGTGATTGCATCAGACCGATCCAGCTCAATTTCCTCTCGGTGCCCGGGTTTTCCTGACGCAGTTTGTTCATCTCATGTTTGTTGCCGGGGGCAGCCAGGTCCGTGTAGAAGAGCCAACAGTGCCGCTGAGCGTAGGGCCAGGTCTTCCTTTCGTCGACGAAAACATACTTGCCAAATATCTGAGACAAGCTCAGCAGGAGTAGCACGTACCAGAAGGTTCCCTCCATCGCTGCTGAAGAGAGAACCGTGAAACGTTTGGAGTTTTTGATCTGTTTGTTCTGTCACATAAAGTAGTATCAAAGCATTTGAGAGATTTGCATGGGGCGGGCCATTTTAAGAAGTGATCTTCTCTGAATCCAGGAGCTTACACAGTCACCAAAGCAAAGCAGAGAAGTGACGCGTATCTGGAAAATAAGTCCCGAATGGCGCCAGGGTTAAGATGTAATGTGCGTCGTCAAGATCTGAATGCAAATTTGCTCACTTTTGGGTTTTTTTTTTTTTTTTTTTTTTTTTTTTACCTTTTTAAGTGACTGAGAGAGAATTTTCCTTGGAAAAATATGGCTTTAATACAGGTTGAATTCCCCAAAAAAGCAACACGTTCCTCATGGTCAGCTCAAAAAAGACAAACGCCAAATACAGCACAGTTCTTTCAAGACACTTGAGGAGAGGAAAAACCCAACAATTAGACATAATCAAGCAGAGGAGTCGGTGGAAAGGAAAAACCCCCTTTGAACAGGAAGAATCCTGCAGAGACAGACTCAATGGTGGAGACTTTCTAAAAAATCCAACAGAACTGCATAAAGCCAATTGTTTATTTGTGAACACTTCTGCATTATAAGTCTTTCTGTCACCAATTGTCGTCACTCTTGCCCGAGCTTCAGTTTGCACACCCCCGTGTGGCACATCTTTGGAAAAGCAGCCTTTTGTCTCCCTCCCATCTCCCTGCAGTCAGTCCTGAACCGTTGCAGTAAGAAGCTGTTCTGTCGCACAGAAATTCATTTTCACCCTCCGGTCGTCACTGCATGCCCATTGGAGGAAGCATCCAAATCCACGTCATCCGTCTCTTTTTCAGCTGGAACCCCAAAAAACCCATCATTTTTAATTCGAATGGCATGTGTTCATCCGTCACATCACTGGCCAGCGCAGTCCCATCGTCCGACTCTCACCAGTTGTTCTGCAGCTTGAATTTAACCCAGTGAGGAATGCAAATACCCGATGTGTTTCACCATTAGATACATCAGCGGTGTAAAATTGAGGGTACATCTTGGCCCAAAAATGGACTTCATGAACACATTTGGAATAAATAAGATTTAAAATGTTTGCATCAGTCATCTTTGGCACATTGCATGTTGTCATGCCTCAGTGATACTTTCTTTGCAGCTCACTCCCCTCCGGGTTTGGCCAAGATTCCTCTGTTGGCGCTGGGCCTGAAGCCTCATCAGCAGGGAGGATCAGGTCAGAGTCTGGAAAGTTCAAGTCCCTGTCATGTACAGAGCATGGCTTCCTTGTAGATAGATTAACATTTTTAGTCTCTGTTGCCCTCTCGTGCTCAAAAGCCAGTCCTGCTTTACAGCTCACCCCATCTGCTCCAATTCATGCTTTGCGGAAGCACACCCAACCTGTCCGGCGCGTTGCCGGACGTCTCCAAGTCCATTTATGGTGAGCACCCGGAGGGCGAGACCCGCGTTTGGACTTGCTGGAGGTAACTTGTCGGTTTCTGTCCCTACAGATGGGTATCCGGACATCAAAATGAATGTAACGTTTGTGCAGGACACCTCCAGGTTCTGGTACAAACCGGACATCTCCAGAGAACAAGGTGAGACAAGGACGCCTCAAATAACTTTCTTCTTACCCATCCCTCATCGTCTCATACTCTTTTCAGCCATCAACCTGTTGAAGGACCGGGAGCCCGGTGCCTTCATCATCAGAGACAGCCACTCGTTCCGCGGCACCTACGGCCTTGCCATGAAGGTGGTGTGCCCGCCGCTGACGGTCCAGCAGAACAAGAAAGGTTCCCTCAGATCCCACGCTCTCTTGCGTCCTGTGATTTACACGACAATGTTTTCAAGTGAAAGAGTTTCGTTAAGTTTTGAGGATCAGAAAGGGCAACTTTTTGAAAATGTAGAACTTTTTAAGGAAGTTTCAACTCTGTCTTCCTGGAAATGGGGTAAGTTTTTTGGGATGAGGCTTGGGGTAAGGTTTTTGAAAGTCTTTTATTCCTTCTCCATGGAACCAAGTGAAAACGCAGCTTTTTGAAAGTGCTCTAACTCAGTCTTCATGTAAATGATAAAAATGCAACTTTTGGGAAAATTCTTTAATACTGTCTCCATGGAATCATGTTAAAATGTAACTTTTTAAATATGCTCTGAATCCATCTCCATAGAAATGGGGGAAGTGCAACTTTTTGAAAGCCCTCTGACTTGGTCTCCATGGAACCAAGCTGAAATGCGTCTTTCCGAAAATGCTTTGATTCCATCTCCATGTAAACAGAGGAATATACAACTCTTTTTGAAAAAGCTCTGATTTCATCTCCAATGAAATGGGGGAAATGTAACCTTTTGAAAATGCTCTGGTTCTCTCTCAGTGTAAACAGATGAAAAATGCAACTTTTTGGAAATGCTGCTGTTGCGCACCATGGCCGTAGTAAACAGTTTTTCTGCACATAAGAACAGTGTTTGCCTCCAGAGCATCATGACTTCCAGTCAGACAGCACTCCCCTCCACAAGCAAACTAGTGTTCCTGCTGTTTCCATATAAACATCATGTGACCCGGATCTCACGTAACTGTGGGATGGGGCCAGAGTTCGGTATGAACTAGTAAAATTAGCTAACACAAATAAGGGACACAACAACTGAACTTTTAAGACAATGATCCTCCAAACAGGGTTTATTTTGTATCAATGAAATAAAATAATAAGTCTAAATGAAAATCTGTTTTAACAAAATATAAAATATATACAGACACAAAAAACTAAATATCAGTCCTTTTTATGAATTTTCTTTCAAACCTTTTTTTCTTATGAATTAACCCTTTTTGATGAAAACCTCTTTTAGTACCTTTTTAGATATTATTTACAAAATCCCAGATATATTTATATCACAACAACAAAACCAACATAAATCACATTTGTGGGCCCGCACTCACACACTCCTCAAACATTCACTTGCAAATAACCATGTTGCAGGCCTGATTCGAAGCTGGGGAGCGGTGAGGCCAGAAACTGTGGGGCCGCTTCACTTCAAATTGAGCAACAGAAAATAAAATGTGCACTTTTAGTAATTCTTTTGAGTACTCACGGATCCAAGGGGGTTTATAGGATGAATGGGGAAACGAGTGGTAGCAGTCACAAGGGCACAGAGGAGTAAATGGTCTTTTGTGAAGATGGTGATGATGATGAGATGGAACAAACTCAGATCACTGAAGAAACGAAGCTGAAGATATCATTGAAGAAACGAAACTGAAGATAGCACTGAAGAAACAGCAGAATCATTTATACAACAACATATAAACGTCATTTTCAAAACATTGCCGTGTAAACGCAAAACTTTCCGGAAACAAGAACAGAAAAATGATGCACTTTTTACTTGAAGCATCATATAAAGCCTAACTATCTTTCCTCGTCACCCAGTCCGAGATATGACGAACGAGCTGGTGAGACACTTCCTGATCGAAACGAGGGCCAAAGGCCTGAAGGGCTGCCCCAACGAACCCTACTTCGGTGAGCGCCGCTCTGGATGCCGGCGTCGCGGATTCGGATTTGATCCATGCTTAACGGAGGCGTCTCTGTGTTTGCAGGGTGCCTCTCGGCCCTGGTGTACCAACACTCCATGACCCCGCTGGCCCTGCCTTGCAAGCTGATGATCCCCACCAAATGTCGGCCCCGCCCCCCCGGCGACTCGCTCTCACGAAACAAAACCGTGTTCTGACTCTGTTCTCTCAACCAAAGACCCAAACGAAGAAGCACTGGAGCTGGCCACGCCCACTGATCCCGTCCTAGAGCTTCTCAAGCAGGGAGCAGGTGAGCGTCTGGAAAGGAATTGAATTGAAAATCCTTTATTTTGAAATTGCAGTGTTCCAGCAGCACAGAGAACAGAAATAGAAATAGAAAAGAAATGTGAAAAACTTACAACGCACCACCAAGCATAAAAACATTAAATATAATTTAAATAAAAATGTAGGACAAATATATTTAAATAACAGATATAAACTAACAGATATAATATAAATAGTTGAATATGAATTTAAGGAAGATATAATTAGATAACAGATATAAAGTAACAGATATAGATTAAATATAATTTAAATAAAAATTTAAGACCGGACGGCGTCGATCGATTCTTTCTCTCTCTCTCTCACTCTCTCTCTCTCTCTCTCTCTCTCTCTCTCTCTCTCTCTCTCTCTCTCTCTATCTCTTGCTCTCTCTCTCTCTTTTGTCCTCTCCGCCTTGCCCGGTTTGTCTTTTTTTGAAGGCATCAGTGTGGATCCAGAGTGGAGCTGTGCACGTGACAAACATGGAGGAGAAACGGCGTCCGCCGGGGTCGCCGGGGGGTCGCCGGGGGGTCGCCGGGGGGTCGCCGGGGGGTCGCCGGCCCTCCCGCTTGGAGGAGATCAGATGCAAAGGGGACTTTGTACGTTTCAGGGTTTTCTCTGTTCTTTGTTTTTTTTTTTTTTTGTTGATTTACCAAAGGTAGTTGCAATGCAAATGTGCAAGAATGATGTAACTACTGAAGCCATTGTTACTATTATTTTATTTTGAAAAGATGAAGAAGTGGAGGGAAAAAAAGAAAAGGAAAAAAAAACGTTTTTTTCTTCTCGAACTTCAGGAAAAAAGTTGAGCCTTAACGGCTTTGAAGACTTTATGCATGTTAGCTTGATCTTTAAGCTCGATTCTTCTAACTTCTTCCTCAAAGACACTCACAAAAAAAAAAGAAGTGGCGAAAGCGTTGGAGCGGCCGATTTCTGGGTCTGTTGTGTGTTTTGGAAAGGGCTCTTGCAGTGATTAAAAACGGCGCATGGCAGACCACATTTTAAAATATATATGAATATATAGATACAACAAGAAGAGGAAGATTAAAAAAAAGAAGAAGCAGAAGAAAAAAAGAAAAAGCCACTCGCATCACCTCAAGACTGTTCGTCCACCAGATGGCGCCGCCGCTCATTCGGGCTCCTCTCGCTGCTTTTTGCACGTTTGAAAAAAACACACTCGAAAAAAAAAACAAAAAACAAAACCCAGAGGAGCTGGACCTATGCACTGTTCTCTAAAAAGCATGCTGTTGTTTCCCAGAATGCACCGCCATCCCCCTCATCACTGAAGTCATTCTTATTGCTGTGTACTTTATGAAAAAAAAATGACAAGAAAAAAATATAAAAGACCTTCAAGACTGCATGAACTTAGATTTTTTCCGCTCCTCTCGGAGTCCTTTAGACATTGTTGATGTAGCCACATGACGGTGAGATGCTCTATTTTTACCTTTCGGTTTTAGATCCACATGAGCCAGGGTTATCTTTTTTCTTTTCTTTTTCCCTTTTCTTTTTTATTAAACTTGTTGTTGATTACAATTACAAAAAAAAGACAGATTTTCACATTGTGTGCAAACGCCTGCTTGCTCAACCGTTCACGATAAGCTAAAAAAAAGAAAAAATTTATATAAATGTACATAGATATAACTTTGAAAAAGGTGACATAGCGAAAAAGTATTTATTTTTGTTGCTTTGGTCCCCTCATGATTACCTATATATACATATATTGTACAGTCTAGATAAAGAAGATTACCTTAAAATGGGTTGAGAGAAAAAAACAAAAAAACAAAACAAAACTTATTTTGGCTAATGATTTCAAAATCTGAAGGATTTTGAAATGTGTTTGAATATATGGTGTACATTACTTTGTACATGTTTGTTTTTCATGTTTGAGTTCAGTTAATTTTTTTGTTCATTTGTTTATTTTTGAGCGAGGCGAAGGCATGGATGAGATAGAAACTGCATGGACAGAAGCATCCCGAGTGTTTTTTCTCCCTCCCCTGTCTGAAACATCGTAGCTGGGTAGACTTTTTAAAAGTTAAGAATTAAAGGAGGAATTAAAAAATAAAATAAACGGAAGTTCAGGAGCAATATGAAAAAACAGCACCCATGATTTTTTATTTTTTTTGCCAAAGATTCAAACATCTATGCTAAACAGGCTGCATGTTGCTTTTTTTTTCATTTTTATTTTATTATTATTTCAAAAAATATAGCATCGAGAGAGAACATGCCCAAAGGACGGCTTGATAAACGCTCGGTTTCAAAATAAGAGCCTCCAAGTCTTTAGTTATTCTTATTTATTGTTTTGAGTTCTCCATTGTCGGAATATATGCTGGCGCTTTCTGACGGGCTGACGGCCCCGTTTTTTTTACGCGGCGGCGATTTGGAATTGAAAACACTTTTGGGAAAAATAAAAAATTGTGAGGGGGTTTGACTTTTTCCCCGACTCCGTCGCCATGGAAACGAGCGAAAACAGGAAATGCTGCTACTGCACCGCAGGGACGTCGGACGATAACAAAGATGGCGGCGGTGATCTAGTTTTTTAAATCCATATTGGTAGTTTTGTAGTTGAGACTCATCCCATCCGTCGTTTGTCCTTGGAACTTTTCGAAAATGCGCCGTCTCCGTGGAAATGGTGGGGAAAGTTTCGGCTGCGCTTGCATGAAGTTTTCGTTCCTTTTTTTATAATCAAGAGCCACTGTTAAAGGATCCAACTGACAGCGATCTTGGTTCCATCGCAAAAAAAAAGTCGTCTTTCTAAACGCCCAAATGCGTTTTCGCCTGAAACTTTGTGTAAACGGGGCCGGAGAGATACAGTGCACTGAAAAACGGACTGCTTCCATTCAGAGAGAGAAAAACAAACAAAAAAAAAACCAAAATGAGTTGTACCCGTCAGCTTTGAGGCGAGCGTCACCCTGTCGCAGTGAGAGAAAGCGGAAAAGACGGACCGACTCTCTGTTGGGGTGGGATCTGAATGTCGTGTGAATGTTGCTACTCATGGATGTACTGAAAAAAGGGTCTCGGATTTCTGTTTGCGCTTCTCATTTACATTATATTGTCATGGCTTACCTGTTCTTAAGGAGAGAAGAAGAAGAAGAAAAAAAAAAACAAGACATTACAGCAATACAGATCATTCATTGTGGTGAAAGTCCTTCCGTCTCCGACGTGGAGCAGCAGCTTGAGGGAGTTACTTTAAAGAGCGTTGGGAGATAAAAGCAGGTGTTTGGTAGGAGGGAAATGAGGAAAAGCTGGCTGGAAAACCAAACCCTCTTCACCTCCACGTGTGACCGCGGGTCCACCTGGAGAACATCTGAACCACCACGGCGGGCTACCATCACAGTCTGGATCCGTCTTCCCCTCCTCACAGTTTCAGATAATGCTAAAAGTAGGAATCATGCCAGTTTGTTGTTCCCTTTAAAGCCCTCTGCCCAGTCCAAGGCATGAAGACTGATGGGAAAACTTGATTTTGTGTATTGGATGGTGAAGTTTCTCACATCACATCACTCCAGACTGTTTAAAGCCGCGTCAGGAAAACTTTGCAGATCAGAAATGTTATCGACTTTATTGACAGTAACTTTGGAGAGAATGATAGAGGGACAGAGCGTTCTCGATAGTTATAGATCAATAGAGAGCTCTAGATAGATATAGTGCTATAGATACTGTAGCACACAAGTGCCACTGCGGGTCGGCCAGACACAGGTGGAACCACAGCCAGTGAGTTTGAACTTCCTTTATTGTCCATCAGTGGGCCCAATCCCCACCCCTCAATTCGACAGGCTTCTCTAGCTGCCACCGCCACACCGTGCAGACCTCGATCCTGGTCGTCCCAGTCTTCAGCCTTTTCAGGCTTGTGTCCGCTGGCCTCTCCAGTCTGCTGCTGTCAGTTCAGCTCTGCTCCTCTCTCTCTCTCTCTGCTCTGCCCGGTCCAGCACACTGCTTCAAGCAGGAGAGAGTAATCAAATCAATTGCCAGCACCTGCTGCACCTTGGACACTGGCTCCCTGAGCCGCTTCCCCGCCTCCCTCTCTCCTGCAGCCGAGAGCAAACCATGTCCCTCCTCCACATACCCCCACCGCCCGACTGAGGTCGGGGGGACACCCGGCCGACTCTACTCCCCCCACCTCCCCCCTGGAGGGCGAGAAAGGAAATCGGGTACCGCCATTTGTGTCCCCGGTCTGTGGACCACCCTGAACTTAAAGGGCTGCAACGCCAGATACCACCGCGTGATCCGGGCATTGGTGGAGCCATTGGAGCGGGGCGTGGTCTGAACAGAGGGTGAAGGCCCGTCCCAGCAGGTAGTAGCGAAGCGCCCAGACCGCCCACCGGATGGCCAGACACTCCTTTTCTATGGTGCTGTACCGCGACTCCCTCTCAGAGAGCTTCCGGCTGATGTAAAGGATGGGGCGGTCGAAGCCCCGCACCCACTGGGACAGCACCGCCCCCACACCCCTGTCGGAAGCATCGGTCTGCAGGATGAAATGGAAAGAAAAGTTAGGCGTGTAGAGCAGCGGCTTCCAACAGAGGGCCTGTTTCACCTGCTCAAATGCCATCTGGCACTGCTCCGTCCACCGGACCGGATCTGAGGCACCCTTTCGGGTCAGGTCAGTCAGGGGGCTGGCCAGGTCTGCGAAGCCAGGGACGAACCGCCGATAGTACCCAACCAGCCCCAAGAACTGCCTCACCTCCTTCTTGCACTTGGGCCGCGGGCAGGCTGCAATCGCAGCTGTCTTGTCTATCTGTGGACGTACCTGTCCGCTGCCCAAGAGGTGCCCCAGGTACCGTACCTCCGTCCGTCCAACTGCACACTTCTTTGGGCTGGCCGTGAGCCCCGCCTGTCTCAGCGACCGGAGCACAGCGGACACCTGCCGCACATGCTCCGCCCAGCTATCACTATGGATGATGATGTCATCCAAGTAGGCTGCAGCATATGCGGCATGCGGGCGCAGGACCCGGTCCATGAGACGTTGCAACGTGGCTGGGGCCCCGAACAACCCGAACTAAAGTCTGATGAATTGGTGCAAACCGTACGGAGTGGAGAAAGCCAATTTTTCCCGTGACTCTGGTAACAAGGGAATCTGCCAGTAGCCCTTAGTCAAATCCAGTGTCGTGAAAAAGCGAGCAGTGCCTAGCCGGTCCAGGAGTTCGTCGACCCGGGGCATTGGGTAGGCATCAAATCGTGACACATCATTCACCTTGCGGTAGTCCACACAGAAGCGTACAGTCCCATGCTTCTTCATCACCAGAACAATGGGACTACACCAGGCACTGGACTCTTCTATTACTCCCATCTCCAACATGGCCTCTAATTAGCCGAACAATTTTTCTTTTATGTTCAGGCAGTCGGTACGGATGGGAACATACAGTCGCACCGGGGAGAGTCTCGATGTGGTGTTCTATGAGGTTTGTACATCCTGGTAGGGGAGAGAACACATCAGCAAACTGCTGTTGCAACGCGCCAACATCAGCCCTCTGGGACGGCGAGAGATGGTCATCACAAGGGAGCGAGGCTGGAACAGTGGAATTTGGAACCTCAGGCCCCAGCTCATCTCTCTCATGAACCGCCGTCACCAGAGCTACGGACTCCGCCTCTCTCCATGTTTTAAGGAGGTTGAGGTGGTAAATCTGCGTTGCCCCTCCCCTATCAGCATGCTCCACCTCATAGTCAACCTCCCCCACTCGTCGTGTGGCCACAAACGGCCCTGGCCACCTGGCGAGCAACTTCGAGTTGGACGAGGGGAGTAACACAAGCACTTTGTCTCCCGGTGAAAATTGTCTCAGCTTAGCCCCTCTGTTGTACAGCGGTTGTTGACGCTCCTGGGCCTTGAGCAAATTCTCCCGTGACAACCGACCCAGTGTGTGGAGTTTCGCTCTCAGGTCCAGGACGTACTAAACCTCGCTCTAGCTGGGGCTCGGACCCTCCTCCCAGTTTTCCTTAACCATGTCCAAGACGCCCCGGGGTTTTCTGCCGAACAGCAGCTCGAAGGGAGAATATCCCGTGGAGGCCAAGGGCACCTCCCGCACTGCAAACAACAGAGGGTCAAGCCATTTATCCCAATTATGACAGTCATCGTGGATGAACTTATGGATCATGGACTTCAGAGTCCTATTCAGACGCTCGACGAGGCCGTCGGTTTGCGGGTGGTACAGGCTTGTCTGAACAGACTTGATGCCCAGTAATCCATACAGCTCCCTCAGTGTCCGTGACATGAAAGAAGTGCCCTGGTCAGTTAGAATCTCTTTTGTGATTCCAACTCGGGAGATGACCTGAAACAGGGCCTGCGCCACACTCTTTGCAGAGATGGTGCGCAGTGGCACTGCCTCAGGATACCGCGTTGTGTAGTCCACCAGAACCAGCACAAAGCGATATCCCCGAGTGCTCCGGGGAAATGACCCGATGAGGTCCATGACAATCCGTTCGAATAGGACCTCAATTAATGGCAAAGGGCACAAAGGGGCCTTTGGGATGGCTGGATGGTTAACCAACTGACATTCAGGGCAAGAGGCACACCAACGCCGCACTGCTAGGCCAGTAGAAGCGGGCCATTATCCGGTTGAGTGTTTTGTCATACCCCATGTGACCAGCCATCGGATTGTAATGCGCCGCCTGGAAAAGGCTTTCCCGACGGCTCCCCGGCACCAACAACTGGGTGGTATCCTCACCTGTGCAAGTGTCACGACTCACTTTGTACAACCTATCTCTAATCAATGAGAAATAGTGATACGTTTGTGCCACGTCAGGGCGCACCATGTGGCCATCCATCTTTATCACTTGGTCGAAGTCAGAGCGTAGAGTATCATCACGAGACTGTTCCAGTGGAAAATCTTCCATGGACTGCAGCTCGGGAACCTGCGTGGCCGTGGGGGGAGGCTCTACTTATTCCCCCTCCCTGTCAACAGCGTTGGACGACCTCGCGTCACCACTGAACACGGCACACATATGACCCGCCCTATCCTGTCGCGAGCACACCCCTATTAACCCATGAAACCCCTGCCAATCAGTACCCACAATCATGGGGTGTGCGAGGCGGGAGCTAACCGTGGTCTTTACTCTATGCGTTTCACCCCTATGGCTGATTTGCACTGGCACAACGGGGTATCTGTCAACATCCCCATGCACACACTGCATATCCACCCCCAACGCCCCTGCCAGGTTCTGGTGAATCATTGACTGCTGACAGTCAGAATCCACAATCGCCTGGTGTATACCCCCCTGAATCCTCACCGGAATGCTGTATGTCCCTCCTTGACCGGGGGAGGGTGTCGGAGAACCAGCGACCCGGATCACTTGACCGACCTCCATGAGCGGACACTCATTACGGAAGTGTCCGGGTCGTCCACACCTCCAACACTCCTGCCCTGGCGTCTGAGCAGCCCCCTGCGGGAGGGAGCCTGCGCCCGTAGCGGCCGGGACCTGTGGAGCCTCCACAGCAGGCGCTTTAAAGCGGTGGTGAGCCAGCGGGGGGGTTTTCCGGGGCGCCGGGGTTGGACGAGGGGGGGCTGAGGTCCGCTCCTCGGCTGCAGGGACCCCAGAGTAGACAGCTGGATGATCCTCAGCCAGGGTGATGGCTGCATCGATGTTCCTCGGGCGGTGACACTGCACCCACTTGGACGTCCTGGCGGGGAGCCCCTCCATGAACTGCTCCACCACGACCTGCTCCAGCATGCGGTTCTCCCCGGCGGACCCGCCTGGCTGCAGCCATCGAGCAGCCGCATCCTTCAGCTGCTGGGCATACACGAAGGGCCGGCCCCCCGGACCCAGCTTGAGGCTTCGGAACCTGCACCGGTGGTCCTCAGGAGAATGGCCCATCCTGTCCAGAATGGCCCTCCGCACCTCCGGATAGCCTCTCGTGGATGCCGGTAGGCTGAGTGCTGCAGTCTGGGCTTCTCCCGACAGCAGGGGGAGCAGTCGCACAGCCCACTCCCCCACCGGCCAGCCGCATGCCCCCGCTGTCATTTCGAACATATCCAAAAAAGTTTGTGGGTCATATTCTGGGCCCATCTTATGCAGGGACAGGCTGGTGAGGGGGAGCGGTGCCGAAGGAACTGGTGCCGGGCTGGGCTGAGCCAGTAGCTTCTCCAGCACCTGCATCTGCTTGCCGGCTTGGTCATGGAGGGCCCCCAGCTGCTGCCGGTTGGCGTTCGCCTGCTCCTGGTGCATCCTTGCCAATTCCTCCACCATCTGAGCCAGGAGGGCCACCGGCTGGACAGGCTTTGGTTCGGACATCTCCCCTGGGTCTATCGAGGCCCCACGTTGGGCGCCAATGTAGCAAACAAGTGCCACCACGGGTCGGCTAGACACAGGTGGAACCACAGCCAGTGAGTTTGAACTTCCTTTATTGTCCATCAGTCCCTCAATTCGGCAGGCTTCTCGAGCCGCCGCTGCCACACAGTGCAGACCTCGATCCTGGTCGTCCCAGTCTTCAGCCTTTTAATTCTTGCGTCCGCTGGCCTCTCCAGTCTGCTGCTGTCAGTTCAGCTCTGCTCCTCTCTCTCTCTTCCGCCCGGTCCTGCACACTACTTCAAGCAGGAGAGAGTAATCAAATCAATTGCCAGCACCTGCTGCACCTTGGACACTGGCTCCCTGAGCAGCTTCCCCGCCTCCCTCGCTCCTGCACCCGAAAACAAACCACACCCCTCCTCCACAGATACGTCTATTCAGAGCTCTTGATAGATATAGTGCTATATATATGTCTATAGATAGCTCTAGATAGATATCGTGCTATAGATAGGTCTACAGAGAGCTCTAGATAGATATAGTGCTATAGATAGGTCTATAGATAGCTCTAGATAGATATTGTGCTATAGATAGGTGTATAGAAAGCTCTAGATAGATACAGTGCTATGGATAGGTCTATATATAACGTTTAATAGATATAGTGGTATAGACAGATTGCTCTAGATAGATATTGTGCTATAAATAGGTCTATATAGAGCTCTAGATAGATATAGTGCTATTAATAGGTCTATATAGAGCTCTAGATAGATATAGTTCTATAGATAGGTCTATATGGAGCTCTAGATAGATATAGTGGTATAGATAGATTGCTCAAGATAGATATAGTTCTATAGATAGGTCTATAGATAGCTCTAGATAGATATCGTGCTATAGATAGGTCTATAGAGAGCTCTAGATAGATATAGTGCTAGATAGGTCTATATATAATGTTTAATAGATATAGTGGTATAGACAGATTGCTCTAGATAGATATAGTGCTATAAGTAGGTCTATATACACCTCTCGATAGATATAGTGCTATTAATAGGTCTATATAGAGGTCTAGATAGATATAGTGCTACAGATAGGTCTATAGAGAGCTCCAGATAGATATAGTCCCATAGATAGGTCTCTATGGAGCTCCAGATAGATGTATTCCTATAGATAGGTCTATATAGAGCTCTAGATAGATATAGTGCCATAGATAGGTCTATGGAGAGCTCTGGATAGATATAGTGCCATAGATAGGTCTATATAGAACTCTAGATAGATATAGTGCCATAGATTTCTAAAGAGAGCTCTAGATATTGTGACATAGATAGTTCTATATAGAGCTCTAGATAGATATAGTGCTATAGATAGGTGTATATAGAGATCTAGATAGATATAGTGGGATAGATAGGTCTATATAGAGCTCTAGATAGATATAGTGGTATAGAGCCCTGTTCTAGATAGATTTAGTGCTATCTAGATTGCTCTAGATAGATATAGTGGTATAGATAGATTGATGGAGAGCCCTAGATAGATATAGTGCTTTAGATTGATAGATTGCCCTAGTCAAGATAGATATCGTGCTATAGATAGATCTATAGAGAGCTCTCGATGTAGTACTTTGGATGGATGGATAGAGCTCTTGGTAGATGTAGTGCGATAGAGATGACATCTTTAGACATTGGTATAGCGCTATAGATGGAGATACAGAGCTAGAGAGAGAGGGATTGATAGATAGATGCAATCTCCAGAAGCATCAATAGCATAATTTCTGCAATAACAGACACAAAATACGTACAAAATATATGTAAAATTTAAAATTTCAACGTAATAAAAGTAACTGTTCATTCCAGGTTTATGTTTTAGGCAAACTGTGATTCCATTAAAGTCACATTCTGTATTTTCTATCAGCTTCACCCAATCAGTGTAAATCATCATATGAAGAAGTCATATGAATTGGCACGATGAGGTGAAGTGTGAGGTTCTCATGGCTGCAGATGGTGTTCAAATGCACAAATATGCACGACACATCAGATTACCTTCACACTGTCGTCCTCTGTTTCCGTGGCACATTTAGCGAGGGAAAACACAAACATCACCTTGCCGTAAGGTAACCAGCGGTTTGATCTGATTCAATCCAACTCCTTCTGGCACTTTTACCCACGGACATGTTTCCTATAACTTCAGCTCAGAGGGGATTTTTCAATCAAAGCGAGATGGGCAGGAAAGTGAAACCGACTCAAAACATGAACCAGAAGCTGTCAGAGCAACGAAAATACGACTGGAGATCAGCGACACGGCGATCTATCGTCCTGACCGGGGCCCGGTCCACCGCCAAGTTGCTGGATGAACAGATCGGCAACCGGATGCCCGTCTGCTTTGGAAAAACCGGCATCGGGAGTTGAGTTCGGGGAGCTCACGACCACGGGTCAAAAAAGTGGATGCAGTGGTGGCGTCCTACACCCGGGATCAAACGGGTGCTTTGTGAAAGTACTTTGTGAAGGAAAATATCGAAATATATGATGAAAAAGAAATGACAAATCAATTTTGTGAATACTTTGCTAATGTGGGACCAAATCTCACAGCGAATTTTTCAAAAAATTCTAATATAGATGAAAATTTAATAAATAATCACATGAACAGTATTTTTCTTGAAAAGGTGGGAAAGGAGGAAATCTGAAAGATTGTACAAAACTTTGGAAATAAGAGGTCGACTGATGGTAAGGGGTTGGATATGATCATTGTGAAAAGTATAATTGAATTTCTAATTGAGCCACTTACATTTGTAGTCTATCATTAACCATGGGAGTTTTCCCTGATAAAATGAAATTGGCCAAAGTCATACCCTTGTATAAAAGTGGCGATAAACACAACTTCTCTAACTATCGTCCAATCTCAGTACTTCCACAGTTTTCAAAAATATTGGAGGAGGTATTTTCAACAAGACTTGACAAGTTCTTACAGAAACAAAGTATTTTGGATAATACTCAATATGGTTTTCGGGCGAATCATTCCACAGCACTGGCAATAATGGAATTCACAGAAAAAATTGCAACAGAGATCGATAACAATAATTATTTTTTAAGTATTTTCATTGATTTACAAAAAGCTTTTGACGTCATCAATCATTCAAAATTACTAAAAAAAGCTAGTAGTAGCTCACCATTGGCTCTCAAGTTATTTGGAAAACAGAAACCAATATGTACATATAAATGACACTAAATCTGAATGATGGCAAATTAAATGTGGTGTGCCCCAAGGTTCGATACTTGGGCCAAAGTTATTCATTTTGTACATGAATGATTTTGCTAAAGTGTCAACCTTGGGAAAATTCTATTCGCAGATGATACCACATTATTTCATTCAAGTAAAAGCGTACAAGAAATCACAAAAGTAGTGACTGAAGAATTGAAAGTAATAAAACACTGGTTTGATTTAAACGGATTGATCCTAAATGCCAAAAAAACAAATTTTATGTTGTTTAATAATAAAAAGGAAAAAGTGAAAGTAAAACTCGAAATAGATGGAGTTGAAATTCATCGTGTAACAGAAACAAAATTCTTAGGAGTGATGATTGATGACGATCTCAAGTGGAAATCTCACATTAATTACACCAAAGGGAAAATTGGGAAAGCCATTTCTGTGTTACATGGAGTCAAGTTTTTTTCTGAACAGTTGTGCTTTATTAACATTGACACTATGATTTTACCTTATCTCATGTATTGTGTTGAAGTGTGGGGTACGACATGTAAAACTTACTTACAGACAATATTCATACTACAAAAAAGGGCTATAAGGATGATTACAAATAGTCATTATGGAGAGCCGTCTAATCCATTATTTATTAAACTGAAAGTTTTGAAATTTCCTGATATTATTGATTTAAGCATCCTAAAAATAATGTATAATGCAAAGTGGAATTTATGGCTTGTAAACCTTCAGAATATATTCGAAATAAGAACCAGTATATACAATCTTAAAGGAATAGACGTGTTCAAAAAACCCAGATTCAGAACCAAAATCAAAGAAAGAAGCATTGTGGTAAAAGGAGTGAACTTGTGGAATGCTCTGAAACAGGAAATCAAAGAGTGTAAAACAATTATGACATTTAAGGAACACATAAAAAAGTCCACATTGGAAAAATATGAAAATGAAAACTAAGTTGTTGCGGGTGAAAAACATTTTTTGATTTAATGAATATGAGTTTTTGAGTATTGTTAATTTGTATTAGTTCAAATACTGTATGTAAAGGGGCAGATATAATAAGATTGTTCTTCTTTCTGCTTCTTTTCTTTCGTTTGTTTGATGTCTAGACTGACATTGATGTATTTTCATCTTTTTTTGTTTTTTGTCTTTGTGTTGTTTCAAACGAAAGAAACAAATAAACTAAACAAAACAAACAAAACAAAACGGAGTAGATGTTTTCTGGCCTGAAAGTGCCTGACATGGCATTTCTTTTCTGAGTCAAGGACAAGACCGAATATCTGGTTTTCAGTCTGTCTGGAACAAGCTTTGAGGGATTATGAGAGCAACCAGTGTGTTTAACACTCAAGAAAAGACAGTAAAATCAGCTCGATGTCGATATATTCATATAGGGGCCTGCCAAAAATTGGCCCGCAAGAGGCTCCAATCTGATACCAAGCAGAAAAGTTTCAAAGGAAACTGTTTTTTTTCTCATTTCCAGACCTGAAACATGAAAAATATCCACCTTGTTGTTAGAAAACCCGCATCAAAGTCAGGCTGTTTGTAAAATACCCAAAATGCAACAGCTGTCACACTCATGACTTTGCCTTTATGTTGAGATCACAGCCATTTTATTACAATAACTGTTTGATTTTGCAAAAATATACATTTTCATCAGCAGAAGACTCCTAAATTTAAATTTACAAACAGTATTTTACTCACTCAGTATGAAATTGGCCTGTTTTGAACTAAAATAAGACACTGTTTACATGACAAAACGCATTGTTTTTGCATTTTCATTTGATGGATATCATATTTGACATTTAAAAGTTCAATTAAATCCATTTTATTTCTGAACAGAAAAAGACAACACCTCTTTTTTTCCCTGCTGCTTTCACCTGCTTGTTTTGGTTTGCACTCCATCTCCTCCCAGTGCTAGATTTCTTTTTTTTTTTTTCTTCTTTTTTTTTCCCCCTTGTCCTGTTCGACAGCTGGGGCATGCAATATTTTATGATTGTAGCCTTTTACTGTCCGAACAGATTTTAATATTAGCAGCAGGACGAGACTGAGTCTCCTCCTGCTGCTGCCTTTATTTAAGGCTGGCATATAAAGCTGGCAGTGCTAGATTTCTAAACCCATGTATGACAAGCCGAGGTCGATCATAAAAATGAAAGTGCTCAAAGTTCATGGGTGACGTCGGCGATCTGTGATTATCCTCTCAGCAGAGAGCTTGATTTAGCCTGTTTGCGAAGGAAAACACTCCTAACTCTTGTCATATCCGCAAGTCAGCCTGATTCACAGCTCCTGACGGTTTCCTTAAGATAACGGCAGCGGGTTGGAGCTTATTAGGAGATGGGCAGACGCCGCACCACGAGCGAGGGCCATTACCAGAGCTGCCATGATTCCACGGCGGCCGTGCACTCAGCAGACTTTGCCAACAATCTGGCGATGAATCCGGGAGGACGACCCAGAGAGGCAGAGGAGGCCGGGGATGATCGCAGCAGGTTTTTTGTTTGAGCAACTGTAGCTCAGTAGGTGTTGGTTCATAAAATCACTTGGACCAGTGATCTGCAACTTTGAAACAGAAAGTGCCATCTTTGTGATTTTCCACCAAATCAAATTTACGAGGATCCACAAAACACGCTTCACCTTTAAAATGAAGCCGACACAGAGTCTAAAGCTTCATATATGCAGTATTGCATATCATAAAACTCTCTGATGCTGCTTTTCTGAAATTTCAGTCACAATTTCAGATGTTGAACATTTCATCACATTGTCATCTGTTTTTGTAGCTGATTTTAATGGTTTCATCTTCCTTTTACAGCTTTTATTAGACAATTTTGACATTTTAAAGTAGAATATAAATGCTTTCTTAATCACAAAAGGAAATTTCCTTCAAGTCTTGCTCCACAAAGAATAAACATAAATTTGAATATCAAATAACACAGAATAGAAATTAAATTTTTATCTGTTTTTTGCTTCATGACATTCAAATTTTTTATGTATTATTGTCTCCCTCATTCATTCATTGACAGAAACACAAATTGTCATTTTTTTGTTATTCATCTGTCAGTATTTGCTGAAATCAGTAAGAGTAAAAAATGAAACAAAAGGAATTTACAAGCAGCTGGGACAAATTTAGGTTAAACCTCATAAACTGTCACTGTCCTCTTCATTAAGATCGTACCTCCTCACCATGTAAATGATCCCACAGAAAGTTTCCATTTCTTTGCAAATGACCCAGTAACTTGACCTTCGGGATCCCGCCATCAGCCTGAAGCCTTTTTGGGGGAAAAACAAAAAAAAAAAGTGCGACGTGACACAGAGTGATTTTTACAACACATTTATTGCTGGAAACCTTCAAATACAGAAAGCGTGGCACTATTTCATATCTTTCAGACCACTGAAGCTGTGTCATTTTATATGTTGTGTTTTTGAAGATCAGGTCTAAAGATCAAGTCGAGTTTAAAAGCAAATCTGAAGCTCGTCTGAAATCAAGCACAAAGTTTTTGTATTGAGTTTGAATTATACTCAACTATTTCATTCTAACAATATTCAACAATATTTTATGTAAAACATTTTGCCAAATTGGACTGTATGTCTGCTGTATCTGTAAATATTCAGTCCTTGGTTTCTTCTCCAGGGTACGGTGCACAGCTACCGGGAGGCGTTCGAAGACAGCGAGGCAGACCGACTCGCCAGCAGCCCCACCTTTGCTGGTGGTGGTGAGAGTTACCCGCCGGCCCCCGGCTTCCCCGTATGTCCAGGGGGGTGGGGTGCGCTCACAAGTTAAAATTACAGGACAAGACATTAACATTTGCTGAAAATAATTTCTAATTGACCTCAGTCGCAGATGAAGTGCAGTCTCTCTCTGCAGTTCAGAGGTACCCAGTTAGCGAGTGGTTCAGGGTTCGGTGGAACGTTTGAACAGTTACTGAAGGCTTCCCCTCGTTGCGTCTTGCCCATTGGCAGCTGTATGGCTGCACAGCGGCCCGCTGGGCACGCCTCCGTCTCCTTGCTGCCCCAGGCCCGGTAGCCCAGAGGCTGCCGGTCCACCCACAGCCACCTGTCAGGGAGGAAATGCAGACCGATCCAGACCCGTTCGGTGGTGCAGGATTTCCTCAGCTCCCCCTGGATGAGCAGCATCTCGGTGTCAGACGCCACGCTGGCCAGGTCGCGGTGGTGCTTCCTGCAGTGGTCCAGAGCTTCCTCCCAGGTCTTCTTCTCCCTCACCACGATGGCACGGTAGCAGAAGAAAGGGAGGAGAACGTTTTCTTTAAGATCGTACCACGATGGTCCAAGGATAGCACCGCCTTTTTTGTTAAGGTCATTGTCTGGTTCATGGTCTGCCCAGAAGCGTTCTGTCAAGTTTCCTCCTCCTGACCACATCCAGACTCTCAAGTTCTTGGGCGATTGCATCAGACCGATCCATGCGAAATTCCCCTTGTAGTCAGGGTTGTCCTGACGCAGTTTGTTCATCTCGTGTTTGTCGCCGGGGGCAGCCAGGTCAGTGTAGAAGAGCCGGCAGTGCCGCTGAGCTTTGGGCCAGGTCTTCTTTTCGTCGACGAGAATGTACTTGCCAAATATCTGAGACAAGCTCAGCGGGAGTAGCACGTACCAGAAGGTTCCCTCCATCGCTGTTGAAGAGAGAACCGTGAAACGTTTGGAGTTTTTGATTTGTTTGCTCTGTCACATAAAGTAGTATCAAAGCATTTGAGAGATTTGCATGGGGCGGGCCATTTTAAGAAGTGACCTTCTCTGAATCCAGGAGCTTACACAGTCACCAAAGCAAAGCAGAGAAGTGACGCGTATCTGGAAAATAAGTCCCGAATGGCGCCAGGGTTAAGATGTAATGTGTGTCGTCAAGATCTGAATGCAAATTTGCTCACTTTAGGATTTTTTTTTTACCTTTTTAAGTGACTGAGAGAGAATTTTCCTTGGAAAAATATGGCTTTAATACAGGTTCAATTCCCCCAAAAAAGCAACACGTTCCCCATGGTCAGCTCAAAAAAGACAAGCGCCAAATACAACGCAGTACTTTCAAGACACTTTAAGAGAGGAAAAACTCAACAATTAGACATAATCAAGCAGAGGAGTCGGTGGAAAGGAAAAATTCCCTTAGAATAGGAAGAATCCTGCAGAGCCAGACTCAATGGTGGAGACTTTTGAAAGAATCCAACAGATCTGCATGAAGCAAATTGTTATTTTGTGAACACTTATGCATTATAAGTCTTTCTCTCACCAATTGTCGTCACTCTTGCCTGAGCTTCGGTTTGCACACCCCCGTGTGGCACATCTTTGGAAAAGCAGCCTTTGTCTCCCTCCCATCTCCCTGCAGTCAGTCCTGAACCGTTGCAGTAAGAAGCTGTTCTGTCACACAGAACTTCATTTTCACCCTCCCGTCGTCAATGCCTGCCCATTGGAGGAAGCATCCAAATCCACGTCATCCGTCTCTTTTTCAGCTGAAACCCCAAAATAGCCATCATTTTTAACTCGAATGGCATGTGTTCATCCGTCACATCACTGGCCAGCGCAGTCCCATCGTCCGACTCTCACCAGTTGTTCTGCAGCTTGAATTTAACCCAGTGAGGAATGCAAATACCCGATGTGTTTCACCATTAAATACATCAGCAGTGTAAAATTGAGGGTACATCTTGGCCCAAAAATGGACTTCATGAACACATTTGGAATAAATAAGATTGAAAATGTTTGCATCAGTCATCTTTGGCACATTGCATGTTGTCATGCCTCAGTGTTCGTCCTCCACTGGCTCTCTTATTGGTGTCATCAATTCTTTCTTTGCAGCTCGCTCCCCTCTGGGTTTGGCCAAGACTCCCCTGTCGGCGCTGGGCCTGAAGCCTCATCAGCAGGGAGGATCAGGTCAGATTCTGGAAAGTTCAAGTCCCTGTCATGTACAGAGCATGTATTCCTTGCAGATAGATTAACATTTTTAGTCTCTGCTGCCCTCTAGTGCTCAAAAGCCAGTCCTGCTTTACAGCTCACCCATCTGCTCCAATTCATGCTTGGCGCTCAAGTGTGTCTCCCCATTTTCCTCCCCCCTCTTTTCCCCTCGTTTCAGACTCTTCTGATTCTAATGATGGAGACCAAGGTAAATCACTCCTAATATCTCCTGTTTCAAGGCAGAAAAAGAAAAAAAGGGAGTGAATTTGAGTGAAAGCTAATGTGATTTTGTGATGTCTTTGTGTTTCTTAGATAATCGTGGTTTTGGAGCTCAGCAGTTCAATACTCCTCTGTCTTCCAGCAGTCCCATCCACAGTGCTGATAGGTAAGATTTTAGAAGACGCTGACTTTCTTGAACGTTCCCAGAACGAGTCGAGGTCGAGGTCAAACATGCTTTGGAGCCACGGTCAACCATTTTCTTCTACAATTTTTCTTCTACAGTCGAGGGACTGGTTCTCCCATGAACGCCAACCGGCCCGCCTCCCCCGAGGGCTCCCAGGTCAACATCATGGGCATCCACACGGTCCCAGGCAGCCCCAACACGCTCCACCGCACGGTGGCCACCAACACGCCGCCAAGCCCCGCCCTCCAGAGACGCCTGGGTCAGGCCAGCCCCTCGCTGGCGAGACACCCGCCCCCGGGCGCCGTCCCGTCCAGCCCCCTGATCGGGCGGAGCCCCAAAATGGCATTAGCCGGTGTGCCGCCCAGCCCCCTGATGGGGCGCCGCGCGATGGCGAGTACGCCCGATGAGCTGGGTGCCGCCTCCCACCAGGGCAGCTCCCAGCCGCCCGCCACGCCCGCCTTCCCCGTCTCCCCCCAGCTGCCTGAGAAGAGACACCTGTCCAGCGGAGACGCCGAGAACAAGAACCTGACGCTGACGCCAGTCAGCGGCGGAAGCACGCCCAACCTGTCCGGCGCGCTACCGGATGTCTTCAAGTCCATATACGGTGAGGATCTGGAAGACGAGACCCGCGTTTGGACTTGCTGGAGGTAACTTGTCGGTTTCTGTCCCTACAGATGGGTATCCGGACATCAAGATGAATGTGAAGTTTGTGCAGGACACCTCCAGGTTCTGGTACAAACCGGACATCTCCAGAGAACAAGGTGAGACGAGGACGCCTCAAATAACTTTCACGAGAGTCTTACCCATCCCTCATCGTCTCATACTCTTTTCAGCCATCAACCTGTTGAAGGACCGGGAGCCCGGCGCCTTCATCATCAGAGACAGCCACTCGTTCCGCGGCGCCTACGGCCTGGCCATGAAGGTGGCGTGCCCGCCGCCGACGGTCCAGCAGAACAAGAAAGGTTCCCTCAGATCCCACGCTCTCTTGCGTCCTGTGATTTACACGACAGTGTTTTCAAGTGAAAGAGTTTCGTTAAGTTTTGAGGATCAGAAAGTGCAACTTTTTGAAAATGTAGAACTTTTTAAGGAGGTTTCAACTCTGTCTTCCTGGAAATGGGGTAAGTTTTTTGGGATAAGGTTTGGGGTAAGGTTTTTGAAAGTCTTGTATTCCTTCTCCATGTAACCAAGAGAAAACACAGCTTTTTGAAAGTGCTCTAACTCAGTCTTCATGTAAATGATAAAAATGCAACTTTTGGGAAAATTCTTTAATACTGTCTCCATGGAATCAGGTTAAAATGTAACTTTTTAAATATGCTCTGAATCCATCTCCATAGAAATGGGGGAAGTGCAACTTTTTGAAAGCCCTCTGACTTGGTCTCCATGGAACCAAGCTGAAATGCGTCTTTCCGAAAATGCTTTGATTCCATCTCCATGGAAACAGACAACCATACAACTTTTTTTTTAAAAAGCTCTGATTCCGTCTCCAAGGAAATGGGGGAAATGTAACCTTTTGAAAATGCTGTGCTTCTGTCTCAGTGTAAACAGATGAAAAATCCAACTTTTTGGAAATGCTGCTGTTGCGCACCATGGCCGTAGTAAACAGTTTTTCTGCACATAAGAACAGTGTTTGCCTCCAGAGCATCATGACTTCCAGTCAGACAGCACTCCCCTCGACAAGCGAACTAGCGTTCCTGCTGTTTCTGTGGAAACAGACGTCATTTTCAAAACATTGCCGTGTAAACGCAAAACTTTACAGAAACAAGAACAGAAAAATGGTGCACTTTTTACTTGAAGCATCATATAAAGCCTAACTCTCTTTCCTCGTCACCCAGTCGGAGACATGACGAACGAGCTGGTGAGACACTTCCTGATCGAAACGAGCGCCAAAGGCGTCCGCCTGAAGGGCTGCCCCAACGAACCCTACTTTGGTGAGCGCCGCTCTGGACGCCGGCGTCGTGGATTCGGGTTTGATCCCCGCTTAACGGAGGCGTCTCTGTGTTTGCAGGGTGCCTCTCAGCCCTGGTGTACCAACACTCCAGGACCCCGCTGGCCCTGTCCTGCAAGCTGATGACCCCCACCAAAGGTCGGCCCTGCCCCCCCGGCGACTCGCTCTCACGAAACACAACCGTGTTCTGACTCTGTTCTCTCAACCAAAGACCCAAACGAAGAAGCACTGGAGCTGGCCACGCCCACTGATCCCGTCCTAGAGCTTCTCAAGCAGGGAGCAGGTGAGCGTCTGGAAAAGAATTGAATTGAAAGTCCTTTATTTTGAAATTGCAGTGTTCCAGCAGCACAGAGAACAGAAATATAGATAAGAAATGTGAAAAACTTACAACGCACCACCAAGCATAAAAAATTAAATATAATTTAAATAAAAATGTAGGACAAATATATTTCAATAACAGATGTAAACTAACAGATATAATATAAATATTTGAATATAAAATTAAGGCAGATATAATTAAATAACAGATATAAAGTAACAGATATAAATTAAATATAATTTAAATAAAAATTCAAGACAGATACATATGTACAATATGATCATAATAATAGCAGACATAAGTTAAATATAATTTAAATATACATTTAATGCAGACACATATGTACAGTATAATAAAAAAAAAGACAGAATCTCAAAAAGATATATACACAGAAGTTTCACAGAATTGAATGGATGATGGTTTATTGCATGAGATAAATGATTGTCTTGACATTTAGGCGTGTGTGTGTGGTGTGTGTGTTTGGTCTCGTCGGAGCAGTGGTATTTTACTTTATTATCCCGTTTTGGAGAAAACTTTGATTACTTTTGAATAATCATCACATTGTCACCTTTTTACCTTACAGTTCAGAAGGTTCCAGAAGAAGCTCATGGTAAAGGCCTCTTTGCGCCATTTTGTTCAAAAGCATGAGGAACGTCTCATTTAATCTAAACAGTGGTTTTTCTTTATTTTTTGCAGCGTGCAACGTCCTCTACATCAACTCGGTGGACATGGAGTCTCTGACGGGGCCTCAGGCCGTGGCCAAGGCCATCAGCCAGACGCTGGCCAGCAACCCGCTGCCCGCCGCCACCACCATGCTCTTCAGAGTGTCGGCGCAGGGCATCACGCTCACCGACAGCCAGAGGAAGTGAGCACCCGCCATTTTTACTCTTTCTTTTTGACGTTTTTCATCAATCAAATCGTCGTTCAGTTGGGATGATCGCGGAAGTATTAGCAATTCTTCCCTATTATTTGAAAAATAAACAGTATGCCATGAATAAAATCAACGCAAGCTGTAAATACAGGACGTTTTTAATATCTGTTTGCTCTGTTTTGTCCTTTTCCTGCAGGATTTTCTTCAGACGGCATTATCCCATCAGCACGGTCACTTTCTGCAACGTCTATCCCAAGGACAGGAAGTAAGAACTCATTTATCTGTTGACAAAAAAGCCCTCAAAAAAAAACTTTTGAGTGTCTAAATTTGGGAATGTCATAATTTTACCATTTTCCCATAAAATAAACACAGTAATGTAATTATTTTGGTGAATTTTCTACATAATAAACTCACTAATGTATCATTTAGACCCTTTTCAATGTAATAACTAAAAATAATCTTTTTTTTTTTAGATTGTCTTGATATAATTGAGCAATAATGTCATAATTTTGTAATTTCTACAGAAAATAAACCCAGTAATGCAATAATGTTATCGTTTTTCATAAAATAAATCCATTAATAAAATAGTTAATATTCATTTTTTCAAGACATTAAATCCAATAATGTATAATTTTTTTCTATTTTCTCCAAATTCTCTAACTATTTTTCGATGTTCTCAGTGTAATAAAGCCAATCATGTCATATTTTTGCCATTTTAATTGTAATAAAGCCAAAAATGTAACAAATGTTTCCTTTTTTATTGTAATAAATCCACTAATATCATAGCTTACTTGTAGCGTAATAACATATCTGAATAAGAAATGGCAAATATATCATCCATCTTCAACCGCTTATCCGGGGCCGGGTGGCGGGGGCAGCAGTCTCAGCAGAGATGCCCAGACTTCCCTGTCCCCAGACACTTCCTCCAGCTCTTCCGGGAGGATCCCATGGCGTTCCCAGGCCAGCTGAGAGACATAGTCTCTCCAGAGTGTCTCCTGGGTCTTCCCCGGGGTCTCCTTCCAGTGGGACATGCCCGGAAAACCTCCCCAGGGAGGCGTCCAGGAGGCATCCTAACCAGATGTCCGAGCCACCTCAGCTGGTCCCTCTCGATGCGGAGGAGTAGCGGCTCTACTCCGAGCTCCTCCCTGGTGACTGAGCTCCTCACCCTTTCTCTAATGGAGTGCCCAGCCACCCTACGGAGGAAGCTCATTTCAGCTGCTTGTATCCGGGACCTTGTCCTTTCGGTCATGACCCAAAGCTCATGACGATAGATGAGGGTGGGAACGAAGATTGACCGGTAAATCAAGAGCTTCGCCTTTCGGCTCAGCTCCCTCTTCACCACAACGGACCGATACAACGACTGCATCACTGCAGCCGCTGCACCGATCCGCCGGTCAATCTCATGCTCCATCCGTCCCTCACTCGTGAACAAGAACCCAAGATACTTAAACTCCTCCACCTGGGCCAGAGTCTCTCCACCAACCTGGAGAGGGCAAGCCACCTTGTTCCGGTTGAGGACCATGGCCTCGGATTTGGAGGTGCTGATCCTCATTCCTGTTGCTTCACACTCGGCTGCGAACCGCCCCAGTGCAAGCTGTAGGTCCATGTTCGATGAAGCCAACAGGACAACATCATCTGCAAAAAGCAGAGATGAAATCCTGTGGTTCCTGAACTGGACCCCCGCCGACCCCTGGCTGCACCTAGAAATTCTGTCCATAAAAATGATGAACAGAACCGGTGACAAAGGGCAGCCCTGCCAGAGTCCAACATGCACCGGGAACAGGTCCGACTTACTGCCGGCACTGCGGACCAGACTCCTACTCTGGTCATACAGACAACAGCCGACCCTTAACAAGGGGCCCCGGACTCCGTATTCCCAGAGCACAGGACACCACGGGGGACGCGGTCGAACGCCTTCTCCAAGTCCACAAAACACATGTGGACTGGTTGGGCAAACTCTCACGAGCCCTGGAGCACCCTATGGAGGGTGAAGAGCTGGTCCACTGTTCCATGACCAGGACAAAAACCGCATTGTTCCTCCTGGATCGGAGGTTCGACTATCGGTCGGATCCTTCTCTCCAGTACCCTGGAATAGACTTTCCCGGGGAGGCTGAGGAGTGTGATCCCCCTATAGTTGGAGCACATCGTCCAGTCCCCCTTTTTAAACAGGGGAACCACCACCCCGGTCTGCCAATCCAGAGGCACCGTCCCCGACAACCACGCGATGTTGCAGAGACGTGTCAACCAAGACAGTCCCTGCACATCCAGAGACTTGAAGTACTCAGGGCGAATCTCTTCCACCCCCGGTGCCACGCCACTGAGGAGCTTACCGACCACCTCGGTGACTTCGGCTTGGGTGATGGACGAGTCCACCTCTGAGACCTGAGCCTCTGCTTCCTCCACGGAAGACGTGGCGACGGGATTGAGGAGGTCCTCGAAGTATTCCTTCCACCGTCCTTTGATATTCCCAGTTGAGGTCAGCAACTCCCCACCTCCACTGTAAACAGTGTTGGTGGAGAATTGCTTTCCCCTCCTGAGGCGCTGGACGGTTTGCCAGAATTTCTTCGAGGCCGACCGATAGTCTTCCTCCATGGCCTCCCCGAACTCCTCCGAGACCCGAGTTTTTGCCTCCACAACCACTCGGGCTGCAGTTCGCTTGGTCTGCCGGTACCTGTCAGCTGCTTCTGGAGTCCCATGAGCCAACAAGGCTTGATAGGACTCCTTCAGCTGGATGGCAGCCCTTACTTCCGGTGTCCACCACCGGGTTTGTGGGTTGCCACCACGACAGGCACCAGAGACCTTACGACCACAGCTCTGAGCAGCTGCTTCGACAATGGAGGTGGAGAACATGGTCCACTCGGACTCAATGCCCCAGCCTCCCTCAGGACATGAGAGAAGCTCTCCCGGAGTTGGGAGTTGAAAACCAGGCTGACAGAGGTTTCCACCAGATGTTCTCAACAGACCCTCACAACACGTTTGGGTCTGCCAAGTCTGTCTGGTTTTCTCCTCCGCCCGCGAATATAACTCACCAACTCAAGTGGTGATCGGTCAACCGCTCTGCTCCTCTCTTCACCCGAGTGTCCAAAACACGCGGCCGGAGGTCAGATGACACAACAACAAAGTCGATCATCGACATCCGCCCGAGGGTGTCCTGGTGCCAAGTGTAATTATTTATACCCCTGTGCTTGAACATGGTGTTTGTTATGGACAAACTGTGACTAGCACAGAAGTCCATTGACAGAACACCAAATATACAGCAAATATGTCAAAAAATTTAAAAATATATATTTTTTGGAGGTTTTCCTTTTTGAAAAATCGATATAATTGATGGGAATATCCATTCAGAAGGATCAATACTGTCAACGTTGAATTATTTTATCTCCTTCATGACTTTTTATTTGTTTCCAATGATCAGATTGATTAGATTGTAATTTCTCCACAGATGGGGTAAAGAAGGAGGCGGCTCAGTGAGGTGAGTTTGAGACGGGGTTATTGATCGGGACAAGCTCATGCCAATACTTTATTGATATTTGATTTGTCGTCGTAGTCGTCGTCTTTTTCCCCTCAGGCTTTTCGGATTCGTGGCCCGGAAACAAGGAAGCACAACAGACGTGAGCCACCTGTTCGCCGAGCTGGACCCCGACCAGCCCGCCTCCGCCATCGTCAGCTTCATCTCCAAGGTGATGAAGCGATGAGACCTCTCCGGCGTCATGGCGACGGCAATGTCGTTGGAAAACCCCTCTTTTTCGCCGGGACCGGACGGCGTCAATCGATTCTTTCTCTCTCTCTCTCTCTCTCTCTCTCTCTCTCTCTCTCTCTCTCTTTCTCTTTCTCTCTCTTTTGTCCTCTCCGCCTTGCCTGGTTTGTCTTTTTTTGATTGTTATGAGTTCTCCGTTGTCAGAATGTACGGTGGCGCTTTCTCGAAAGCTGACGGCCCCGTTTTTTGTACGCGGCGGTGATTTGGAGTTGAAAACACTTTTGGAAAAAAAATTAAAAATTGTGAGGAGGTGTGAGTTTTTTCCCGACTCCGTCGCCATGGAAATGGGTGAAAACAGGAAACGCTGCTACTGCACCACAGGGACGTCGGACAATAACAAAGATGGCGGCGTTGATCTAGTTTTTTAATCCATATTGGTAGTTTTGTAGTTGAGACTCATCCCATCCGTCGTTTATCCGTGGAACTTTTCGAAAATGTGCCGACTCTGTCTCTGTGGAAACGGTGGGGAAATTTCCGGCTGCGTTTGCATGAAGTATTCGTTCCTTTTTTTATAATCAAGAGCCACTGTTAAAGGATCCAACTGTCTGTGATCTTGGTTTCATCGCAAAAAAAAAGCCGTCTTTCTAAACGCCCGAATGCGTTTTCGCCTGAAACGTTGTTGTGTAAACAGGGCCGGAGAGGTACAGCACACTGAAAAACGGACTGCTTCCATTCAGAGAGAGAAAAACAAAACAAACAAAAAAAAAAATTAAATGCGTTGTACTCGTCAGCTTTGAGGCGAGCGTCACCCTGTCGCAGTGAGAGAAAGCAGAAAAAGACGGACAGACTCTCTGTTTGGGTGGGATCTGAATGTCATGTGAATGTTGCTACTCATGGATGTACTGAAAAAAGGGTCTCGGATTTCTGTTTGCGCTTCTCATTTACATTATATTGTCATGGCTTACCTGTTCTTAAGGAGAGACGAAGAAGAAGACAAAAAAAAACAAGACATTAAAGCAATACAGATCATTCATTGTGGTGAAAGTCCTTCCGTCTCCGACGTGGAGCAGCAGCTTGAGGGAGTTACTTTAAAGAGCGTTGGGAGATAAAAGCAGGTGTTTGGTAGGAGGGGAATGAGGAAAAGCTGGCTGGAAAACCAAACCCTCTTCACCTCCACATGTGACCGCAGGTTCACCTGGAGAACATCTGAACTGCCACGGCGGGCTACCATCACAGTCTGGATCCATCTTCCCCTCCTCACTGTTTCAGACAATACTAAAAGTAGGAATCATGCCAGTTTGTTGTCCTTTTCAAAGCCCTCTGCCCAGTCCAAGGCATGAAGACTGATGGGAAAACTTGATTTTGTGCATTGAATGGTGAAGTTTCTCATGACGTCACTCCACACTGTTTAGCCACGTCAGGAAAACTTTGCAGATCAGAAATATTATTGACTTTATCGACAGTAACTTTGGAGACAATGACAGAGAGGGACAGAGAGTTCCAGATAGTTATAGATCTATAGAGAGCTCTGGATAGATATAGTGCTATAGATAGGTCTACATAGATCTCTAGATAGATATAGTGGTATAGACAGGTCTATATAGAGCTCCAGCTAGATATAATAGTATAGATAGATTGCTCTAGATCGATATAGTGCTATAGATAGGTCTATAGAGAGCTCTAGATAGATATAGTGCTATAGAAAGGTCTATAGACAGCTTTCAATAGAAATAGTTCTATAGATAGGTCGATATAGAGCTCTAGATAGATACAGTGCTATAGATAGGTCTATATAGAGCTCTAGATTGATATAGTGCTATAGATAGGTCTATATGGAGCTCTAGATAGATATAGTGCTATAGACAGTTCTGTATAGAGCGATTGATAGATGAAGTGCTATAGATAGATTGCTCTGGATAGACATAGTGGTATAGGTAGGTCTATGGAGAGCTCTCGATCGATAAAGTGTAATAGATAGGTCTGTAGAGAGCTCTAGATAGATATAGTGCTATAGATAGGTCTATCGACAGCTCGAAATAGAAATAGTTCTATACATAAGTTTATATAGAGCTGTAGATAGATATAGTGCTATAGATAGGTCTATAGAGAGCTCTTGATAGATATAGTGTTATAGATAGGTCTATAGAGAGCTCTAGATAGATATAGTGCTGTCGATAGGTCTATATAGAGCGCAGGATAGTTATAGTGGTGTAGATAGATTGCTCTGGATAGATATAGTGTTATTGACAGATTGCTCTATATAGATATTGTGCTATAGATAGGTCTATAGAGAGCTCTAGATAGATATAGTGCTATAGATAGGTCTATAGAGAGCTCTAGATAGATATAGTGCTGTAGAGAGGTCTATGTAGAGCTCCAGATAGATATAGTGGTTATAGAGCTCTAGATATAGTGCTATAGATAGGTCTATATAGATCTCTAGATAGATACAGTGGTGTAGATAGATTGCTCTCAACAGATATAGTGCTATAGATAGGTCTATATAGAGCTCTAGATAGATATAGTTTTATAGATAAGTCTATAGAGAGCTCTAGATAGATATAGTGCTATAGATAGATCTATAGAGAGCTCTAGATAGATATAGTGCTATAGATAGGTCTATATAGATCTCTAGATAGATACAGTGGTGTAGATAGATTGCTCTCGACAGATATAGTGCTATAGATAGGTCTATATAGAGCTCTAGATAGATATAGTTTTATAGATAGGTCTATAGAGAGCTCTAGATAGATATAGTGCTATAGATAGGTCTATAGAGAGCTCTAGATAGATATAGTGCTATAGATAGGCCCACAGAGAGCTCCAGATAGATATAGTGCTGTAGAGAGGTCTATGTAGAGCTCCAGATAGATATAGTGGTTATAGAGCTCTAGATATAGTGCTATAGATAGGTCTATATAGATCTCTAGATAGATACAGTGGTGTAGATAGATTGCTCTCAACAGATATAGTGCTATAGATAGGTCTATATAGAGCTCTAGATAGATATAGTTTTATAGATAAGTCTATAGAGAGCTCTAGATAGATATAGTGCTATAGATAGGTCTATAGAGAGCTCTAGATAGATATAGTGCTATAGATAGGTCTATATAGAGCTCTAGATAGATATAGTTTTATAGATAGGTCTATAGAGAGCTCTAGATAGATATAGTGCTATAGATAGGTCTAGAGAGAGCTCTAGATAGATATAGTGCTATAGATAGGCCCATAGAGAGCTCCAGACAGATATAGCGCTACAGATAGGTCTATATTGAGCTCTCGATAGATATAGTGGTATAGATAAGTCTCCATAGAGCTCACGATTGATATAGTGCTATAGATACGTCTATATAGAGCTCTAGATTGATATAGTGCTATAGATAGGTCTATATAGAGCTCTAGATAGATATAGTGCTATAGCCAGTTCTGTATAGAGCGCTCGATAGATGAAGTGCTACAGATAGATTGCTCTTGATAGACATAGTGGTATAGGTAGGTCTATGGAGAGCTCTAGATCGATAAAGTGTAATAGATAGGTCTGTAGAGAGCTCTAGATAGATATAGTGCTATAGATAGGTCTATCGACAGCTCTAAATAGAAATAGTTCTATAGATAAGTTTATATAGAGCTGTAGATAGATATAGTGCTGTAGATAGGTCTATAGAGAGCTCTAGATAGATATAGTGTTATAAATAGGTCTATAGAGAGCTCTAGATAGATATAGTGCTGTCGATAGGTCTATATAGAGCGCAAGATAGATATAGTGGTGTAGATAGATTGCTCTGGATAGATATAGTGTTATTGATAGATTGCTCTATATAGATATTGTGCTATAGATAGGTCTATAGAGAGCTCTAGATAGATATAGTGCTATAGATAGGTCTATAGAGAGCTCTAGATAGATATAGTGCTATAGATAGGTATATATAGATGTATAGATAGAAACAGTGGTGTACATAGATTGCTCGAGATAGATATAGTGGAATAAGTCGGTCTATCGAGAGCTCTAGATAGATATAGTGCTATAGATAGGTCTATATAGATCTCTAGATAGATACAGTGGTGTAGATAGATTGCTCTCGACAGATATAGTGCTATAGATAGGTCTATATAGAGCTCTAGATAGATATAGTTTTATAGATAGGTCTATAGAGAGCTCTAGATAGATATAGGGCTATAGATAGGTCTATATAGATCTCTAGATAGATAAAGTGGTGTAGATAGATTGCTCTCGACAGATATAGTGCTATAGATAGGTCTATATAGAGCTCTAGATAGATATAGTTTTATAGATAGGTCTATAGAGAGCTCTAGATAGATATAGTGCTATAGATAGGCCCATAGAGAGCTCCAGACAGATATAGTGCTACAGATAGGTCTATATTGAGCTCTCGATAGATATAGTGGTATAGATAGATTGCTCTGGAACGATATAGTGCTATAGATAGGTCTATATAGAGTTCTAGATAGATATTGTGGTATAGAGCCCTGCCCAAGATAGATTTAGTGCTATCTGGATTGCTGTAGATGTGTATAGTGCTATAGATAGATTGATGGAGAGCCCCAGATAGATATAGTGCTTTAGATTGATAGATTGCTCTTGTCTAGATAGATAAAGTGCTATAGAGTCTATAGAGAGCTCTAGATGTAGTGCTTTAGATGGATGGATAGAGCTCTTGGTAGATGTAGTGCGATAGAGATGACATCTTTAGACATTGATATAGCGCTGCAGATGGAGATACAGATACAGAGAGAGGGATTGATAGATCGATGCAAACTCCAGAAGCATCAATAGCACAATTTCTGCAACAACAGACACAAAATATGTACAAAATATATGTAAAATTTAAAATTTCAAAGTAATAACAGTAACTGTTCATTCCAGGTTTATGTTTTAGGCAAACTGTGATTCCATTAAAGTCACATTCTGTATTTTCTATCAGCTTCACCCAATCAGTGTAAATCATCATATGAAGAAGTCTTTGGCCTTCTTATTTTTATTTTTTTTAAAGCTGTTGTACACCCGGGATCAAACAACGTAGATGTTTCTGGCCTGAAAGTGCCTGACATGGCGTTTTTTTTTTCTGAGTCAAGGACAAGACCGAATATCTGGTTTTCAGTCCGTCTGCAACACGCTTTGAGGGGTTATGAGAGCAACCAGTGTGTTTAGCTTTCAAAACAAGACAGTGAAATCAGCTCGATGTGGATATATTCATATAGGGGCGTGAAACATAAGGCCTGCGGACCAAAAATTGGACCACAAGGGGCTCCAATCCGGCATCAAGCTTAAAATTTTAAAAGAAAACATTCTTTTTTTTAAATTATTATTATTATTATCATTATTATTATTATTATCATTATTATTATTATTATTATTATTATTATTGAACCCTGAGTCTTGAAAAATATCCACCTTGTTGTTGGAAAACTAGCATCAAAGTCATGCTGTTTGTAAAATACCCAAAATGCAACAGCTGTCACACGCATGACTTTGCCTTTATGTTGAGATCGCAGCCATTTTTTTTCACAATAACTGTTTGATTTTGCAAAAATATATATTTTCATCAGCAGAAGACTCCTAAATTTAAATTTACAAACAGTATTTTACTCACTCAATATGAAATTGGTCTGTTTTGACCTAAAATAAGACACTGTTTACATGACAAAACGCATTGTTTTTGCATTTTCATTTGATGGATATCATATTTAAAAGTTCATTTAAAACATTTAAAAGTTCAATTAAATCCATTTTATTTCTGAATAGAAAAAGACGACACCTCTTTTTTCACGCAACACCTGAACCAAAACAAGTGTAATGGAAATGTGTGCAGTGTGTGAGCGGCATCTCACCCAGGTATGACCTTCCCACACAACAGCCGGGCTGGTTTTGGAAAAACCTGACCCCTGAAACATGCAGATGCCACTGGACTGTAAATATTCAAACAAGGGGAAAATTCCCACTCCGCTCTTATCGCATGGAAAGATCAACCTGCTTGCCTTGGTTTGCGCTCCATCTCCTCCCACTTCTAGATTTCTAAACCCATGTATGACAAGCCGAGGTCGGTCATAAAAATGAAAGTGCTCAAAGTTCATGGGTGACGTCGGCGATCTGTGATTATCCTCTCAGCAGAGGGCTTGATTTAGCCCATTTGCAAAAGAAAACACTCCTAACTCTTGTCATATCCGCAAGTCAGCCTGATTCACAGCTCCTGACGGTTTCCTTAAGATAACGGCAGCGGGTTGGAGCTTATTAGGAGATGGGCAGATGCCGCACCACGAGCGAGGGCCATTACCAGAGCGGCCATGATTCCACGGCGGCCGTGCACTCAGCAGACTTTGCCAACAATCTGGCGATGAATCCGGGAGGACGACCCAGAGAGGCAGAGGAGGCCGGGGATGACCGGAGCAGGTTTTTTGTTTGAGCAACTGTAGCTCAGTAGGTGTTGGTTCATTGAATCACTTGGACTTCTACTACACCAGTGATCTGCAACTTTGAAACAGGAAGTGCCATCTTTGTGATTTTCCACCAAATCAAATTTACGAGGATCCACAAAACACGCTTCACCTTTAAAATGAAGCCGACACAGAGTCTAAAGCTTCATATATGCAGTATTGCATATCATAAAACTCTCTGATGCTGCTTTTCTGAAATTTCAGTCACAATTTCAGATGCTGAATATTTCATTACATTGTCATCTGTTTTTGCAGCTTATTTTAATGGTTTCATCTTCCTATTACAGCTTTTATTAGACAATTTTGACATTTTATAGAGTAGAATATAAATGCTTTCTGAATCACAAAAGGAAATTTCCTTCAAGTATTGTTCCACAAAGAATAAATAGAAATTTGAATATCAAATAAGACAGAAAAGAAATAAAATTTTTATCTGTTTTTTTGCTTCATGACATTCAAATTTTTTATGTATTATTGTCTCCCTCATTCATTCATTGACAAAAACACAAATTGTCATTTTTTTGTTTTTCATCTGTCAGTATTTGCTGAAATCAGTAAGAGTAAAAAATGAAACAAAAGGAATTTACAAGCAGCTGGGACAAATTTAGTTAAACCTCATAAACTGGCGGTGTTCATCTTCATCGAGATCATACCTCCTCACCATGTAAATGATCCCACAGAAAATTTCCATTTCTTTGCAAATGATCCAGTAACTTGACCTTCGGGATCCCGCCATCAGCCAGAAGCCTTTTTGGGGAAAAAAAAAAAAAGTGCGACGTGATACAGAGTGATTTTTACAACACATTTATTGCTGGAAACCTTCAAATACAGAAAGCGTGGCACTATTTCATATCTATCAGACCACTGAAACTCTGTCATTTTATATGTTGTGTTTTTGAAGATTATGTCTGAAATCACACTTGAAAGTAGTTTAAAAGCAAATCTGAAGCTCGTCTGAAATCAAGCACAAAGTTTTCGTATAAAGTTTGAATGATACTCAATTATTTTAAGAAATCTATCCACTAAACACAAATGGAAATGGAAACAATATTTTAAGTACAAAATTTTGCCAAATCGGACTGTATGTCTGCTGTATCTGTAAATATTCAGTCATTGGTTTCTTCCCCAGGGTACGGTGCACAGCTACCGGGAGGCGTTCGAAGACAGAGAGGCAGACCGACTCGCCAGCAGCCCCACCTTTGCTGGCGGTGGTGAGAGTTCCCCGCCGACCCCCGGCTTCCCCGTATCTCCACAGACTCCTTGCTTCAACATGCGTAGGTTCACACTGCCTGCAGATCGGGCGGGGGTCAGGCGGGGGGATCCCTCACAAGTGAAAATTACAGGACAAGACATTAACATTTGCTGAAAATAGTTTCTAATTGAGCTCAGTAGCAGATGAAGTGCAGTCTCTCTCTGCAGTTCAGAGGTACCCAGTTAGCGAGTGGTTCAGGGTTCTGTGGAACGTTTGAACAGTCACTGAAGGCTTCCCATGATTGCATGTTGCCCATTGGCAGCTGTATGGCTGCGCAGCGGCCCGCTGGGCACGCCTCCGTCCCCTCGCCGCCCCAGGCCCGGTAGCCCAGAGGCTGCTGGTCCACCCACAGCCACCTGTCAGGGAGGAAATGCAGGCCAATCCAGACCTGTTCGGTGGTGCAGGATTTCCTCAGCTCCCCCTGGATGAGCAGCATCTCGGTGTCAGACGCCACGCTGGCCAGGTCGCGGTGGTGCTCCCTGCAGTGGTCCAGAGCTTCCTCCCAGGTCTTCTTCTCCCTCACCACGATGGTGCGGTAGCAGAAGAAAGGGAGACGATATTCTTCTGAAACTTCGTACCAAATGTCTCGGGAGATAGCACCGTTGTGTTTGGAATTGTCATTGTTTGGTTGTCTGTATTCCCAGAAAAATTTTGTCACGTGTCCTCCTCCTGACCACATCCAAACCGTAGAGTTCTTGGGTGATTGCATCAGACCGATCCAGCTCAATCTCCACTCGGTGCCCGGGTTGTCCTGACGCATTTTGTTCATCTCGTGTTTGTCGCCGGGGGCAGCCAGGTCCGTGTAGAAGAGCCGACAGTGTTGCTGAGCGTCGGGCCAGATCATCTTTTCGTCGACAAAAACGTACTTGCCAAATATCTGAGACAAGCTCAGCAGGAGCAGCACAGAGCAGAAGGTTCCCTCCATCGCTGTCGAAGAGAGAACCGTGAAGCGTTTGGAGTTTTTGACCTGTTTGTTCTGTCACATAAAGTAGTATCAAAGCACTTGAGAGATTTGCATGGGGCGGGCCATTTTAAGAAGTGATCCTCTCTGAATCCAGGAGCTTACACAGTCACCAAAGCAAAGCAGAGAAGTGACGCGTATCTGGAAAATAAGTCCCGAATGGCGCCAGGGTTAAGATGTAATGTGCGTCATCAAGATCTGAATGCAAATTTGCTCACTTTGGGTTTTTTTTTTTTTTAAGTTTTTAAAGGGACTTAATTCAACATTTGTGAAAAACTACACATTCATTTCCAGTTTATTCAATGCTAATGGGTCGTGAAGCATTAAAAACCTAATATAACAGGCCAATCCGCGTATCTGTCTGTTGCCTTATACAGGCTGTGTGCCAAATAATTTGTTGCTGTTCGGGGTCCGAATTTCCCGCGCAATCGTGGGGATGTGATGTAAATTGACGCTGTATGCCCGTTGCCGAACAGGAAGAACATAGCCGCCGTGGACGCGGACTCAAACACTGATCAGGTGCCGTTCTCGCTAAATCTGGCGACTTTCCAAAGCCTCTTGGTGACTTTTTTTGTCAAAGGCTACTAGCGACAAATTTAACGACTTTTTCTGGTGCTCTGGAGACGTGACAGGACGTCTCCGCTGTCCTCAGCAAGCAGCGGGTGCTGCGTGAGCCCCTCCCCCGTCCTAAAGCACTCACAGGCGGCCAGTCTCACGCAGCGCTCCCTGCTGCAGTCAGAGCAGAGAGGAGGAAACCCACACCACTCCGTCCACACTTCAAATGAATCGCGCGTGCGCAAATACGCCGCTGCTCACTTGCTGACAAACCAAGAATCAACAGAAGAAAGTTCATCTGTAGTTCTATTTGTAGTTTCATTTGTCCGCTCTCCCGGTATATTATATATTTGCTCCCGGTCAGTGAATCGAAGCACGAGCACCCCCCCCCCCCCGCCCCCCCCCGCTTTCCCCCCGCTCTTCATACAATCGGATAACTGCATCCACTCAAAGCCCACAAAAAAACACCACGAAGAAAAAAAAAGGACTTTATCAGCGTTATCTCGTGAGTCAAAAAAAAAACAAAAAAACAAAAAAACGACCGAAGTCGGGCAGGCACCCATATAAATATTGGATATGCGTTTGATTCATGGAGGGAACTTCAGCTGAATTTGGGAGTGAAAATGGATGCTGACAAAAATCACATAATATGCCCTGTGGTCTTGCAGTAAACCACGGCATAGTAAACAGCATGAGCATCCCTGGTGCAGCGCTGTGAAGACGGACTTTCTGTAAAATGTTTGTGCGCGCTCCCATGCCGCCTTGGCTGGTGGCTGCAGTTACCCGCAGCGCCTATCGTGGCAGCACTGAGGTAAATTTTTTAAAGTTGACTTCAGTCCCTTTAAGTGACTGAGAGAGAATTTTCCTTGGAAAAATATGGCTTTAATACAGGTTCAATTCCCCAAAAAAGCAACACGTTCCTCATGGTCAGCTCAAAAAAGACAAGTGCCAAATACAACACAGTACTTTCAAGACACTTTAAGAGAGGAAAAACCCAACAATTAGACATAAGGGAGAGGAGCAGAGGAGTCGGCGGAAAGGAAAAATTCCCCCTTTGAACAGGAAGAATCCTGCAGAGCCAGACTCAATGGTGGAGACTTTCTAAAAAAATCCAACAGAACTGCATAAAGCCAATTGCTTATTTGTGAACACTTACGCATTCTTAGTCTTTCTGTCACCGATTGTCGTCACGATTGCATGAGCTTCGGTTCACGCACCCCCGTGTGGCACATCTTTGGAAAAGCAGCCTTTGTCTCCCTCCCACCTCCCTGCAGTCAGTCCTGAACCGTTGCAGTAAGAAGCTAATCTGTCGCGCAGATCTTTATTTTCACCCTCCCGTCGTCACTGCATGCCCATTGGAGGAAGCATCCAAATCCACGTCATGCGTCTCTTTTCAGCTGAAACCCCAAAAAATCCATCATTTTTAACTCGAATGGCATGTGTTCATCCGTCACATCACTGACCAGCGCAGTCCCATCGTCAGACTCTCACCAGTTGTTCTGCAGCTTGAATTTAACCCAGTGAGGAATGCAAATACCCGATGTGTTTCACCATTAAATACATCAGCGGTGTAAAATTGAGGGTACATCTTGGCCCAAAAATGGACTTCATGAACACATTTGGAATAAATAAGATTTAAAATGTTTGCATCAGTCATCTTTGGCACATTGCATGTTGTCATGCCTCTGTGTTCGTCCTCCACTGGCTCTCTTATCGGTGTCATCGATTCTTTCTTTGCAGCTCGCTCCCCTCTGGGTTTGGCCAAGACTCCTCTGTCGGTGCTGGGCCTGAAGCCTCATCAGCAGGGAGGATGAGCTCAGATTCTGGAAAGTTCAAGTCCCTGTCATGTACAGAGCATGACTTCCTTGAAGATAGATTAACATTTTTAGTCTCTGCTGCCCTCTCGTGCTCAAAAGCCAGTCCTGCTTTACAGCTCACCCATCTGCTCCAATTCATGCTTGGCGCTCAAGTGTGTCTCCCCATTTTCCTCCCCCCTCTTTTCCCCTCGTTTCAGACTCTTCTGATTCTAATGATGGAGACCAAGGTAAATCACTCCTAATATCTCCTGTTTCAAGGCAGAAAAAGAAAAAAGGGAGTGAATTTGAGTGAAAGCAAATCTGATTTTGTGATGTCTTTGTGTTTCTTAGATAATCATGGGTTTGGAGCTCAGCAGTTCAATACTCCTCTGTCTTCCAGCAGTTCCATCCACAGTGCTGATGGGTAAGATTTTAGATGACGCTGACTTTCTTGAACATTCCCAGAACGAGTCGAGGTCAAGGTCGAACATGCTTTGGAGCCTTGTTCAACCATTTTTCAACTACTTTTTCTTCTACAGTCGAGGGACTGGTTCTCCCATGAACGCCAACCGGCCCGCCTCCCCAGAGGGCTCCCAGGTCAACATCATGGGCATCCACACGGTCCCGGGCAGCCCCAACACGCTCCACCGCACGGTGGCCACCAACACGCCGCCAAGCCCCGCACTCCAGAGATGCCTGGGTCAAGCCAGCCCCTCGCTGGCGAGACACCCGCCCCCGGGCGGCGTCCCGTCCAGCCCCCTGATCGGGCGAGCCCCAAAATGGCGTCGGCTGGCGTGCCCCCCAGCCCCCTGATGGGGCGCCGCGTGACAGCGAGCACGCCCGACGAGCTGGGTGCCACCTCCCGCCAGGGTAGCACCCAGCCGCCCGCCACCCCCGCCTTCCCTGTGTCCCCCCAGCTGCCCGAGAAGAGACACCTGTCCAGCGGAGACGCCGAGAACAAGAACCTGACGCTGACGCCAGTCAGCGGCGGAAGCACGCCCAACCTGTCCGGCGCACTGCCGAACGTCTCCAAGTCCATATACGGTGAGGATCCGGAGGACGAGACCCGCGTTTGGACTTGCTGGAGGTAACTTGTCGGTTTCCGTCCCGACAGATGGGTATCCGGACATCAAGATGAATGTGAAGTTTGTGCAGGACACCTCCAGGTTCTGGTACAAACCGGATATCTCCAGAGAACAAGGTGAGACGAGGACGCCTCAAATAACTTTCACGAGAGTCTTACCCACCCCTCATCTTCTCATACTCTTTTCAGTCATCAGCCTGTTGAAGGACCGGGAGCCCGGCGCCTTCATCATCAGAGACAGCCACTCGTTCCGTGGCACCCACGGCCTGGCCATGAAGGTGGCGTGCCTGCCGCCGACGGTCCAGCAGAACAAGAAAGGTTCCCTCAGATCCCACGCTCTCCTTCGTTCTGTCATTTACGTGACAATGTTTTCAATTGAAAGAGTTTCTTTAAGTTTTGAGTGTCAGAAAATGCAACTTTTTGAAAATGTAGAACTTTTTAAGGACGTTTCAACTCTGTCTTCCTGGAAATGGGGTAAGTTTTTTGGGATAAGGTTTGGGGTAAGGTTTTTGAAAAGTCTTTTATTCCTTCTCCATGAAACCGAGTGAAAACGCAGCTTTTTGAAAGTGCTCTAACTCAGTCTTCATGTAAATGATAAAAATGCAACTTTTGGGAAAATTCTTTAATACTGTCTCCATGGAATCGGGTTAAAATGTAACTTTTTAAATATGCTCTGAATCCATCTCCATAGAAATGGGGGAAGTGCAACTTTTTGAAAACCCTCTGACTTGGTCCCCGTGGAACCAAGCTGAAATGCGTCTTTCCGAAAATGCTTTGATTCCATCTCCATGGAAACAGACAAACATACAACTTTTTTTTGAAAAAGCTCTGATTCCGTCTCCAAGGAAATGGGGGAAATGTAACCTTTTGAAAATGCTCTGGTTCTCTCTCAGTGTAAACAGATGAAAAATGCAACTTTTTGGAAATGCTGCTGTTGCGCACCATGGCCGTAGTAAACAGTTTTTCTGCACATAAGAACAGTGTTTGCCTCCAGAGCGTCATGACTTCCAGTCAGACAGCACTCACCTCAACAAGCAAACTAGTGTTCCTGCTGTTTTCATATAAACAGACGTCATTTTCAAAACATTGCCGTGTAAACGCAAACATTCCGGAAACAAGAACAGAAAAATGGTGCACTTTTTACTTGAAGCATCATATAAAGCCTAACTCTCTTTCCTCGTCACCCAGTCGGAGACATGACGAACGAGCTGGTGAGACACTTCCTGATTGAAACGAGCGCCAAAGGCGTCCGCCTGAAGGGCTGCCCCAACGAACCCTACTTCGGTGAGCGCCGCTTTGGACGCCGGCGTCGCGGATTCGGATTTGATCCCCGCTTAACGGAGGCGTCTCTGTGTTTGCAGGGTGCCTCTCGGCTCTGGTGTACCAACACTCCATGACCCCGCTGGCCCTGCCCTGCAAGCTGATGATCCCCACCAAAGGTCGGCCCCACCCCCCCGGTGACTCGCTCTCACGAAACAAAACCGTGTTCTGACTCTGTTCTCTCAACCCAAGACCCAAACGAAGAAGCACTGCAGCTGGCCACGCCCACTGATCCCGTCCTGGAGCTTGTCAAGCAGGGAGCAGGTGAGCGTCTGGAAAGGAATTGAATTAAAAGTCCTTTATTTTGAAATTGCAGTGTTCCAGCAGCACAGAGAACAGAAATATATATAGAAAAGAAATGTGAAAAACTTACAACGCACCACCAAGCATAAAAAATTAAATATAATTTAAATGAAAATGTAGGACAAATATATTTAAATAATAGATATAAACTAACAGACATAATTAAATATTTTTAAATATAAATTTAAGACAGATGTGATTAAATAACAGAAACAAACTAACAGATATAAATTAAATATTGAAATATAAATTTAAGGCAGATATAATTAAATAACAGAAGCTAACAGATACAAATTAAATACAATTTAAATAAAAAATTAATACAGACACATGTGTACAATATAATAAAAAAAAGTAGAAACTCAAAGATATTTACACAGGAGTTTCACAGAACTGAATGGATGATGGATTGTTGCACGAGATAAATGATTGTCTTGACATTTAGGAGAGTGTGTGTGGTGTGTATGTTTGGTCGTGTCGGAGCAGCGCTTGAACCGTGTTTTTACTTTATCATCCCGTTTTGGAGAAAACCTTGGCCGTTGAATAATCATCACATTGTCACCTTTTTACCTTACAGTTCAGAAGGTTCCAGAAGAAGCTCATGGTAAAGGCCTCTTTGCGCCATTTTGTTAAAAAGCAAGAGGAACGTCTCATTTAATGTAACCAGTGGTTTTTAGGTTTTTTTTTTTTTTTGCAGCGAGCAACGTCCTCTACATCAACTCGGTGGACATGGAGTCTCTGACGGGGCCTCAGGCCGTGGCCAAGGCCATCAGCCAGACGCTGGCCAGCAACCCACTGCCCGCCGCCACCACCGTGCACTTCAGAGTGTCGGCGCAGGGCATCACGCTCACCGACAGCCAGAGGAAGTGAGCGCCCGCCATTTTTACTCTTTCTTTTAGACGTTTTTCTTCAATCAAATCGTCGTTCAGTTGTGATGATCGTGGAAGTTTTAGCAACTCTTCCCTGTTATTTGAAAAATAAACGGGATGCCATGAATAAAATCAACACGAGCTGTAAATACAGGACGTTTTTAATAT